>NC_080540.1:148987676-149290706 GCF_028640845.1 Ahaetulla prasina
GTCCTGGGCAGTGCCAGTACCATAAGCTATCAATGCAGTATTTGCAGTTTTTTGGTTAGAATCATCCTCACATTCGTCCCCATCTAGTTCGTGGCTTGATGGTTTTTCTCCGACTTCTTTCTGCTTACTAGGTCCCCTTTTAGCTCCACTTTTTACTACATCTGCTCCTGGCTGTCTAAAAGCTTTCATAAATTGGTATCGTTCTTCTGCAGTGCATTTCGATTTCACAGTCTCTGAGCCTGCACTTTCTAATACCGCCAGTTCTAACTCCTCTTCCGCAATCACCACGTTTGACTTTCTTTTCTGAGTCACCTGTTCGATATGCTCCATTTCTGAGGAAGCTGGCCTCTTTTTTACTTTGGCTTTGCTTTTTTGGTTTACAAAAATAGAGGCGATTTTCTGGGACCGGAGAGATTTTGGAGGGATAGAATGAATTTGGGCGAGGACAGTCACTTTCTTAAGTGGCAAATCTTGAGTATCTTGATCAATGTCTGTTTTATCAGAGGCCACAAAATCATCAGGTGTCTGTCTGCTTGGAATCTGTTCGAAGTCTTCTTCTTGGCTTTTTAAGAAGTCTTCAAATGATACAGTGACAGTATTGTATGGTGTTATCTGGGCTCTAGCCTCAGGATCCATTACAGTTTTATTTTCTGATTCAGTGACAGACACAATTTGTTTATTAGTTTCTTTACATGAATCCTTTGCCTGTGTTTCAGGGGTAGAATTTTCAGACAAATCCATGTCATTCTTAGGCTTCCTTCTTTTTAATTTTTTGGCATTGCTTTTTACTACATTTCCTTCTATTTTAGTTTTTCTTTCCTCAGTCTTATAGCTAACTTTATTGATATAGCCTTCACTACAAACATTGAATGTCTGTTCCCCATTTGTGAGGCTAATCAACGCAATATCATTGTGACTCATGAAACTAGCCTTCCGGTTCTCTTCTTGTGGATTGGCTGTCTCTTTATCATTATCCTTATTCACTTCTACCAAAGGCTCAGGCTCAGGTGTTTTATCAGTTTTTAAGTTAGTCCGCTTTCCTCTCCATTTAAGTTTTGATGGAGGCTTTGAAGAACTTTTCAGTGATATTGAGTTTGCTTTGCTTTCTTGCTCCAGTAGAGGTGAAGGAGCATTCTCATTTATAGGAGGTTTTTTTAAATAATCCATTATATTATTAGACTTTAGTGGTGACAATGCGCTCTCAACATTTTTCCCCAATGGAGAAAAATAGCTGGTAATTGCGTTTATAGAAAGATTGCCTTCCTTCCGTTTAGTACATGACTGTGAAGAAAGAGCATAAAAATAAATACAATAAAATGCAAATGCAATATCTTATCAACGTGATATTCACTTTGGAATTATTTTTAAAGATTTTCAGCATATCACTCACAAAAGTATGGCATTATTTTTAAGTGTTGCGCAGTGGTTTGAATTCACTACCCAAAATATGTTTTAAAACATTTGGGGACTGCAAATATAACATCTTTCTGCAACTTAAAGCACACTTTATTTCAGACATGTCTTCTTGTTAATAGGCAACAAATTCAGGCTTTAATTTAGAGAACCTAGACCTGTGATGGCGAACCTATGGCACGTATTCCACAGGTCGCACACGGAGCCACCTCTGCGGTCATGCAAGCTGACGCGCAGGTCAGCTCCACTGCGCATGCCCATGCAACTCCCGCTGGCCAGCTGATTTTTGGGTCTCTGCCAGGAGATCCGCTTGCATGCACAGGGGAGATGAGGCTCAAGCTTGCATGAGCAGGGGGTGGGGGTGGGGGTGGGGTGCAGTGCACTCCGGTACCCCATTTTTGGTTCCAGAAGGCTTCAAGGAGGTATGCTAGCACAAAAATGGGGCGTGGGGAGGTACAGCGCACCCCCTACTTCTGGTTTTAGGTGGCTTCCAGAAGCCCTGCTAGCACCAAAATGGGGGGTCACACATGGGGGTGGGGGAGCATGGGGTGTTGTGCGCGCGTATGCGGAGGCAGCGTGGGGGGGAGTGTGCATACATACGTGGGGCCGGGGCCTGCGGGGAGAATTGCATTATGGCTGTTGGCATGTGCATGCGTGCCATCGTGTGAGTACACACGCTTTTGGCACCCGAGGAAAAAAAGGCTCACCATCACTGACCTAGACCATTATTAATGCCAGTACCCAAAAATGAAGAAAAAGCTGAACAGACATATAGTATAGATAGGTAATCCTTGACTTTTGTTTAGCAACCCATTCAAAGGTACAACAGCACCAAAAAAAGTTACTTACAACTGGTCCTCATGGCATTGACCACAACATGGTCCCCTACTGTCACAGCATCCCCACAGTCATGTGATCAAAATTTGGGTATTTGACACTTGGCATGCATCCCAGCTCATGTGGTCATCATTTGTGATCTTCCAAGCTGGTATCCAACAAGCAAAGCCAGTGGGAGAATCATGGCAAAAAAGATCATAAAATCGAGCACAAGCCACTTAACAACTGCCTTGTTTAGCAATGGGAAACCCGATACCAATTGTCATTGTAAGTCGAGGACTACCTGTACTTATCTTTTGTATTACAGCAGATTGCTTTCTTAACTCTTTTCCATGAGTCAAAGCAGAACAAAGTAGCCATGCCTACTTAAACAAAAATATGGACATGAGAGCGATCTGACTGCTACATCCGTCACATCAATGGCCAGGGTTGACTTAAACAAAATAATACCAATCAAACGGGCCAAGGATAAGAAAATACCCTTAAACAGGAAATACAAGGTTCTACTAGAATCAGTACCAGGCATTGGATTAGTGCAAACTTCTATACTTTGTAAAGAAATCTTGACAACCAAAATTAGTTTAACTTTCAATCAAGGGTATTTCTTGTCTGACTGCTACAATTCTAAAAAGAGGGACTACAATCTTTGACCACGGATGGCTCTTCTTGAGTCCTCCTGGTTGAGAATGACAGTATGCAGAAAGACCAGAAAGTCCAGTTTGCCTCTTGAAAAAAGCACTTTTGGGACAACCATGACCTGGATGACCGAGAATCTCCATAGACAGTAGGCAGAAAAGAGTTCCTTAGAAAGCTAGCAAAAAGTTTGACACCTCCTCTCTAACCTGGCACGTCCAAGGATCAGGTGCCAAGGATCCTCGGTTTTGGGAGGGATCGCAAAACCAAGCGCGCAAGGAGACACATGAAATCAACAGGCTAATACAGGCAAAAAGACAATTTCTTTCCCCGCTTAAAATCCAGATTAATATGCAGAGGTTGCATGTATATATTAAGGGGGGGGGGAGGCAAGAAGGTGTCAAAAGATTAAAGCCGGTTACCGGCGCCTATACAAAGAGAGCTCGGCAGCCCGACCGCTTTCCCCACCGCGCTCGGGCGAGCAAAAGCAGGGAGATCGAAGAGCCTCCTCCTCCTCTTCTTCTTCTTCACGCTTACCTGAGCAGCCCCGTCAGTCGGCGAAGCAGTAGCGGCCGCGAACACGGCCATCTTCCCTTGCGAGAGAGCCGTCCCCGCCGGCTCCTGTCCGCCATTCAGCGGGAAGAGGAACCCAATCGGAAATTCCCGCGCGAGAAACACAATCGGACAAACCAGAAAAAAGACCGCGCGAGAGGCGGGGCAAGTGGGAGGGATTTGGAGCGCCGCAACACTGGGAGGGAGGGGCGTGCGCTCTCGGGAAGCACGTGACAGGAGAGCTGTGGCAAGACCCCGCTCATCGCCGTGTTCTATGTCACGTGAACCTCCGAGCCAATTAAAGGAAGGCTCCTCGCGGCAGGGGGAAGGTTTTGCTTTGTTTTCGAGGCACAAAGTGGTTGAAGGCTGTTTTGAGCTGAATTCGGCTCCTGGTGGCCGTCTAGTTCATTGTTTCACTAACAATATTGGAAGTGGGTGCATTGCACTGTGTTCTTCTGGGATGTTGCTTTTAATTCATTGTTTTATTTCATTTCTTTTTTTTTGTCACAACAGTATACACAAACATCGTCATAAATAAAAACAAGATATCATGAAAGACATATATGTATATATAAGTAAAAACGTGCAACAACTATGTTAATTTGTTATAATGAAGGGAACAATAGGACAGGAACGGTAGGCACTTTGTGCTCTTATGCACGCCCCTTAATTCAAACATAAATCATACTAGGTAGGATACTAAGTAAATTTACATTGTTTACTTAGTATCCTAGTATGATTTATGTTGATTGCTTATTTAGTTTCCATGACTATCACGAAGTGCTGTATTTTTATTTATTTATTTTGTCAGAAAGTATAAGCATAAGCATGAAATAATTATACAATATATAAGCATGTATATGAGTATGTAATAACTATATTAATTGGATATAACGAAAGGAAACAATAGGACAGGAACGGTAGGCACGCTTGTGCTCTTATGCACGCCCCTCACAGATCTCTTAGAAATGGGGTGAGGTCAATAATAGAAAGTTTTTGGTTGAAGCTGGGGATTTTGGGAAGAGACCACAGAGTCAGGTAGTTTATTCCAGGCATTAACAACTCTGTTACTGAAGTCGTATTTTCTACAATCAAGATCGGACCGGTTAACATTAAGCTTAAATCTGTTGTGTGCTCATGTATTGTTGCGATTGAAGCTGATTATGTTTTATGATGAATGTATTTTTACAATGACTATGATAATGATCTATCACTATTGTATACACACTGAGAGCTTATGCACAGAAATGACAAATTCCTTGGCCAATAAGGAATTCTAATAATTCTAATTCATTGTTTTCAATTTGGATAAATTTCTAGAGAGAAAGCCATGTTTATATTATGTAGAAAACTAATGTAAAATCTTGTAGATGTGCCTGTAAAGCTTCCAGAGCCTTGAGTATGGCCCTCAGAAATTTGTAGTGAAATTGTATTATTTCACTGAATTTAATACAGGCATGCATTAAAACCAGCATAGCGTAATAAGGGCGGAGACAGGTTCAAGTCCACCTTCAGTCACAGAAACTGGGTGACTTCAGACCATAATATGTCAGTTATGTAGAAGAATCGGAGGAGGGACCGTTATGGTTCATTGCACAGTCAGCCAGATGTTCAGATTGGATTTTTTTATCCACCTATCCAATCTTTCCCAAAGACCTGGGATAGGCAGATGTTTGATGGTGTTAGGAGTATCATCGCAGGACATAAGCTGTTCCAAGTAAAGCTGCCTTTTGCAATTGACTGATGGTGAATTTGTTTCAATTATTATTATATGCACAACAATGTCGAATCACAGCTGCCTGTTCTTTAGCTGGTGTTGGCCTTCCTACACATCAAATTATACCCAGGAAGTTAGGGTTTAGTATCAGCATAGTAGATACATAGATTCAACTTGTATAGCCTTTTGTAATTTACAGATGGAAAGCCCCTTCATTACATCACCCAGCAAGATTCAACCAAGCCTGGGACTCAAGACAACCGACAAAGTTACCCCTGCATGACCCCATGAGAGTCTGACAACCAATCAGATTACATTTCTTACAGGAACAGGAAGCTCCAAGGTGGGGCCCAAGAGAGGGTATAAATATCTCTTTCTCTCTCTTCCATGTGTTCATTTTGCCCAGGACCCAAAAAACCCATGTGGTCCTGTCCACCATTAAACCATCTTTCCAAACAGCTTCCGTGTTTCCAGTGTCTTCCTCCCCACTTAGAACTGAACCCAGATGGACATTTCTTCCAACAGAACTGAACCAGATGGATTTTCGTTCCGACAGTACCATTGTTGCTACGTTATGCCATTGTTGGTAATCTGTGCCATCTTCTTGTAACAGCTTATTTGTTGGTCCACTGTTTCTTCAGTGTTTTGCAGAGATGGCATTTGCTGGCTGTTGCTGTCTTTTCAATGCTGAATATATATGCATTTGTTCTTAAGGCTTAGTCTTGTGCAATCAGAATTAGCCCTTCTGTCTCTTTCTTCAACTTTCCTGCACTTAGCCTTTGACATTTCTCTTTTCTGTTCCTCATCTACACAGCAATATTGACAGATTCTACTTACCAAGGAACGTAGGTGGGCATGGAATGTTACAAGTAACAGATAGTGGAAGAAGAAAAAAGAGCACTTGAAGAATATCTGAAGGATAGTGAAGTAAATACGGTGAAGTTAGTATATGATGAAGGTTTTCTGTAGGCCAGTTTACTAGCTTCACTGCGTCTACTGCATTCATATATTCTTCCATTTGGAATAGCTGCAGACACAAAACCTGAAATGTTTGGGTTGTTTTGGAATGCATGTCTCTTCTCCTGTGAGGGTCATGGTTTGTTTGCTTTTTATTTCCGTGCTCAAAAAAGATGCAGCTGCGCGGGTGATAGAGGGAGCTTCGCGTAGCTCCCACGTAACACCGCTCCTGCGCAGACTGCACTGGCTACCTGTGGCCTTTCGAGTGCACTTTAAGGTGTTGGTTACGACCTTTAAAGCGCTCCATGGCTAGGGCCTGGGTACTTACGGGACCGCCTGCTGTTACCGTATGCCTCCCACTGACCCGTACGCTCTCACAGAGAGGGACTTCTCAGGGTGCCGTCCGCCAAGCAATGTCGGCTGGCGGCCCCCAGGGGAAGGTCCTTCTCTGTGGGGGCTCCCACACTTTGGAACGAACTTCCCCCGGGCTTACGCCAAATACCTGACCTTCGGACCTTCCGCCGCGAACTGAAGACACATCTTTTCATTCGCGCAGGGCTGGCTTAAATTTTAAATTTTAAATTACATAAATTTTATCGATTTTAAATTTTTTACTAATTTTAAATGGGGTTTTGGTTTTTATAAATTTTTAAATTTATAAATTTTTAGGCTAATTATAATAAGTTTTTTAACTTGCATTTTAAATTGTATACTGTAGTGTCTGTATTTTATTGTTGCCTGTACACCGCCCTGAGTCCTTCAGGAGAAGGGCGGTATAAAAATCAAATAAATAATAATAATAATAATAATCTTGGAATAGTTTTTAGGGGTTGAGTAGTACAAGGCTGGAGCACGTCACTCATCTCTGCCCTCCTCCTCCTCCTCCTCCTCCTCCTCCTCCTCCTCCTCGTGATTTATGTACTAACCCATCCATTCTCATCTTCCTAGTACTTTTCCTTATCTCCCTTCCCTTTGTTATCTGCTTTATTCCAGATAAAAACCACACCATCAACTGATGCTACAGGAATGGGAATCAGATAATATTCTGACAAAGGCTTGTGGTTCGATATGGCACATTAACATAAAAATATAAATTTCATATTAAGTGAAATTTCCTTACCCATACATATGTAGAGCCCCAATGAAGCATGTAATTTTAGATACCCTGGTTCTAGAATATTGAAATGTGTGTTGCAGCAGTCCAACCCAAACTCTTTCCTTACGTACCTGCATACTGGTAGTCCTTGACTTACAACAGTTTGTTTAGTAACAGTTCAAAGTTACAACGGCACTAAAAAAAAGTGACATGACAGCTTTTCACACTTACATTGTTGCATCCCTATGGTCACATTATCAAAATTTGGATGCTTTGCAACTGACTCATTTATGATGGTTGTAGTGTCCCAAGGTCATGTGATTACCTTTTGCAACCCTCTAGCAAGCAAAGTCAGTGGGAAAGCCAGATTCACTTAACAACTGTTTTATCAACCTAAAAACTGCAGTGATTCACTTAACAACTGTGGCAAGGAAGGTCATAAAATGGGGCAAAACTTATTTAACAAAAACCTCACTTAACAATAGAAATTTTGGGCTCCATTGTTGTAAGTCAAGGACTACCTCTGGGCATGTCAATTTTTTCATCTTTCAATTTTCAAACATTTGGGATGCTCAAAAGTTGTGACATGCCTTGAGGATTGTAAAGATTTTGGTTGCTTTAATGTAATTTAGATGTGCTTTTTAACTACATAAATATCGTAACTTTTTAACATTTTGTTTCATTTGTACAACAGCATGTAACACAAGTATGGAACAGCATAGTTTAGATTATGACCTCACATCACACAATTTATTATTTTGGAATCATCTTGGCTACCTGAAAAAGCTATTCAGAGATTTGTATTTATACTAATTACTTTACAGTAATTATTGAAAGCTAGTGATTTATATTGTCTCTAGCATCCTTCTCCTTGGTAACAACATTATCAGCTCTATAATGGGTTGATGGATGGTGCAAGTCCTGAGTGAGAAAGAACAACTAAAATGAAAACAACAAAATACCTTATTCCACCAGACTTGAAATCCTAGGCTTAGAAAACTTGGAACTCCGTCGCCTTCGACAAGACCTATGTTTAACTCACAGAATCATCTATTGTAATGTCCTTCCTGTTAAAGACTACTTCAGCTTTAATTGCAATAATACAAGAGCAACCAATAGATTTAAACTAAATGTCAACCGCTTTAATCTAGATTGCAGAAAATACGACTTCTGTAACAGAATCATCAGTGCTTGGAATACTTTACCTGACTCTGTGGTCTCTTCCCATAATCCTAAAAGCTTTAACCAAAAACTTTCTACTATTGACCTCACCCCATTCCTAAGAGGACCATAAGGGGCGTGCATAAGGGCACAAACGTGCCTACCGTTCCTGTCCTATTGTTTTTCTTTTTCTTCTTCCTATATCTATATATATGCTTATACCTCCTAATATTTACTCATATATATGTTTATATACCATATAATCTTTTGTATGATGTTGTGACAAAATAAATAAAATAAAATAAATAAATAAACAAACTATCAAGTTAAATAACTGACTCACGAAATAGCTTCTCGGAATGACGACCCTATTTTTTTCAACACGTATCTGCCCATCTACCATAATTTGGGTGTTGTTTTTTTTTTTTAAAAAAAGTCCTTTTTGCTGTAATTAACCACGTCGCTTCGGTTAAAACCAGTCAAGAAAACAGCTCCGGATTTATAATCTTCATTCATTCTTCAGAGTCGGGCAACTGGAATCGGTGATCGTTCCGAAAATAAAAATATTAAAATACGGGCTTCACAGCAGGAGCGGAGAACCTCGGAGACTCCGCCCCTGTTCCTGTCTCTTGCACGGCTGAAATCCCCGGATGTCCTTCGCTTCCAGTTGTGAAGCTACTGCCAATAGTGGGCTTGGCTGAGCGGAGGGCCTGCTGCTCTCGCTGCCGACGGGCGGGTGGGTTCTCATCTGGGGTGGGGGGGGGAAATGGAGCCGGAGACGGAGGCGTTGTTGCAGGAAGCGCACGAGAGCATCGAGGCGGCGCGTACCTACCGCCGGGAGCTGCAGCAACGCCTCAAAGGGCTGCACCTGGCTCGCCAGCAGGTAACGATGCCGGGGCTCGATGCAGCCGGCGCCCGCCTGGAGAGCTTTGTCTTGCGGCGATGGGTGTGTGGAGAGCGGATGTGCGGGGGAGCCTGAGGAATGTACGCTCTTCGTTGCAATGCCTTGGTCTCCTTTTGAGCTGGAAATAGCGGGCTCCCTGGTTTGAGTTTTGCAAAGCGCTGCGGCATATTACTCGAGCTGTAGACTCCCTCCTGCAAAAAGATCGCCGGAATGGCTCGGCGTTCACCCTATATAAAGCGTCGTTTGCCTTGCCCCTGCAGTTCCCCTTCTTACGGGCTAGTTCGCAGGGAGAACTTTCCTTGGGAGCCTAAGTATTGCTTCTTTTCGCCCTGTACAGTAGTAGTGGCTGCTTCCAGCCTGAAGGGAAATTCAATATAATCCCAGAAAGTTGGAGTGCCGTCTGTTAACAATTTGAAGCATGCTTGGGGTCCAAAAGAAGTGGGCTGAGAATTTAGAAGGGTTATTTCATAATAGATGAAGTATTGCTATGATGCTGGCAAGAAATAAATAGCACCAAAAGGAACTCTTGGCTCTCAATTTCCGACTCCTCATCTCTAAAATGGCAAAATATACCCTCGATTTTTATTTGTGGGCTGAAACTTGCAAGGATTGGAAGCCTTTTAGGTAAGTTTGTGAGGAGGAGCATTGCAGAACGAATGATGTGGAAGGATAATATTAGCTCCAGTACTCCAGTATTGTTCCCTCTAGTTAGTTTACATTTTGTTTTTATATTTTGAAATAAATTACTTATACAGGTAGCCTTCGACTTAAAACCATTTGTTTGGTGACTGTTTAGTTACAATGGCACTGAAAAAGGTGACTTATGATAGTTTTTCACACTTAACTACAGTTACAGCATTTCCAGTCACATGATCCAAATTTGGACTCTTGGCAACTGGCTCATATTTATTTTTATTTATTTATTTATTTATTTGTTAGATTTATATACCGCCCTTCTCCCGAAGGACTCAGGGCGGTTTACAGCTAAATAAAAATAAGATTACGAAACTTAAGAAATAATTTAAAATCTAAATTCAATTAGGCCGAAAGATAAAAGAGTAATAAAACCATATTAAAAACCAAACTTTAAAATACGTTAGGCCAGCTCTGCACGATAAAACAAGAAGGTTTTCAGCTCGTGTCAAAAGGTCCGGAGGTCGGGGAGTTGGCGTATCCCTGGACGCAGCTCATTCCAGAGGGCAGGAGCCCCCACGGAGAAGGCCCTCCCCCTGGGCGTCGCCAGTCGACATTGTTTGACTGACGGCACCCTGAGGAGGCCCTCCCTATGGGAGCGCACATGTCGTTGGGAGGCTATTGGTGGCAGCAGGCGGTCCCGTAAATAACCCGGTCCTATGCCATGGAGCGCTTTAAAGGTGGTAACCAGTACCTTGAATTGCACCCGAAAGACCACTGGAAGCCAGCGCAGCTTGCGCAGGAGAGGTGTTACATGGGAGCTTCGAGTCGCTCCCTCTATTACCCGCGCAGCTGCATTCTGGACCAGTTGGAGCCTCCGGGTGCTCTTCAAGGGGAGCCCCATGTAGAGAGTGTTACAGTAGTCCAGGCGGGAAGTGACGAGGGCATGAGTGACCGTTTATGAGGGTTACAGTGTCCTGGGGTCATATTATCACTTTATGCAACCTTCTGACAAGCAAAGTCAATGAAGAAGCCAGATTCACTTAACAACCATGTTGCTAATTTAACTGTGCTAATTCACTTAACAACTATGGCAAGAAAGATCGTGAAATGGGGCAACCCCCACTTAACAATCGACTTGAATGGAAATTTTGGGCTCAATTGTGTAGTATTAAGGACTGCCTGTATATTGATTTTTATTGCAGTGTTATTTCCAGGTATGATTGATGCCGTTTATGAAGGGAAAAATGCAAATTGATTAAAATTTCTATAGATTTCTGTTAGGATGATTTCTTTATTAGGATTAACTCGTATTACAAAATACTGTATGAATACTTTCACTTTATGTATAGGTACACAAACATCAGGCAACATATTTTTAAAGTTTTTGAAAGTGCTCACATCAGTCGAGAGTTTCTCAGTCTCTCCCTTACTCACAAGTTTTCATTTCCTTCATATATAGGGCCTCTGGTGGCTCAACGGACTAAGTCTGTCTGTTATTAACACAGCTGCTTGCAATTACTGCAAGTTCAAGTCCCACCAGGCCCAAGGTTGACTCAGCCTTCCATCCTTTATAAGGTAGGTAAAATGAGGACCCAGATTGTTGGGGGCAATAAGTTGACTATGTATATAATATACAAATGGATGAAGACTATTGCTTAACACATTGTAAGCCGCCCTGAGTCTTCGGAGAAGGGCGGGATATAAATTCAAATTTTTTAAAAAAATATTGTTTTACAATTTGATTTTCATTCCTTTTGTCTGATGAAACATCTTAAGGTGCTTTGTCATATGATATTCAATCTACATTCATTCAGCACCCTTTCATTCAGTCTTACCCCTACTTCTTGTTTTAGGGCAGACATGTTAAGAAAGCCATCTCACTGCTTCCAGTTTACTTGTATGTTTATCCTGATAACCAATTCTCCCTGCCATAAAACAGAACTCAGAGAAACATATAAAAGCCACTTTTGCTTCTTTAACATTTAAGCTGTGGAACAGACCACATACGTACCACTGCCTTTCTACCAAAATTTCCATGTTTCCATACAGAAACCTGGACTGATTTTTGCCTTTGTATGTTTTTGTATATTTTTGAGTGTATTTTTTAACACTGTCTATAACTTGCAAGTAGTTCATTCTGTTTTCACAGTCAAACACAAACTTCTTCAGTATTAATGCTGAGATTCATATATGACAGATCTGACTCTATGACCCATGAATTTAACATTTGCAGTAATCATTCAAGTTCTCAGTCAATAATAATATGGCATAGTCATGTTCAGAACTACATACATATTCATATTCCTAGCCAAGATAGCTTTAATCACAAACATTCCTTACACATTATTTAAGACATTCATTAAACAGTCAAGGGGTATCCTATATTCTTGTGTCATTCTATGTTTGGTTTTAAACCATGAAAATTTGTATAATACTAAAATCTGTTTACTTCGTTTTTTGATCAAATATCCATGTAAGATGCCAGTCTCCATATTTTGATATTACCAACTAAATAACATTAAAAATTATATACGGAGGTAGGAGGGAAACATTGTGCCCAGACACCCATATTTACAGTTCTTACAGTTCTTATGAAGACCAGGTAGATGGGTTACTTACAGTTCTTATGAAGACCAGATAGATGGGTTCTTATGAAGACCAGGTAGATGGGTTACTTACAGTTCTTATGAAGACCAGATAGATGGGTTCTTATGAAGACCAGGTAGATGGGTTACT
Source organism: Ahaetulla prasina (assembly GCF_028640845.1). NCBI lineage: Eukaryota > Metazoa > Chordata > Lepidosauria > Squamata > Colubridae > Ahaetulla > Ahaetulla prasina. The sequence continues at coordinate 149,000,319 of NC_080540.1, forward strand.
TACAGTTCTTATGAAGACCAGATAGATGGGTTCTTATGAAGACCAGGTAGATGGGTTACTTGCAGATCACTCGCATCCTGGACATAAACTGTTTCAACTCCTACCCTCAAAACGACGCTGTAGAGCACTGCACACCAGAACAACTAGACACAAGAACAGTTTTTTCCCAAAGGCCATCACTCTGCTAAACAAATAATTCCATCAACACTGTCAGACTATTTACTGAATCTGCACTACTATTAATCATTTCATAGTTCCCATCACCAATCTCTTTCCACTTATAACTGTATGACTATAACTGGCATGGCTTCTTCGGCGGCTCGGGAGTTCATGGCTTCCATGATGGCCATGGACCTGACTCAATTAGTTGACCGCCCTACCCACGTCGGGGGTGGCACCCTAGATTTGATTTTTATCTTTGGCCAGTGGTTGAATGATCTGATTTTAAGGGATTTAGTTGTTGAACCTTTGTCATGGTCAGATCATTCCCTCCTTTGTCTAGACTTTCTGACCGCCACCCACCACCGCAGGGAGACGGACCAATACGTTGGTTCCGTCCCAGGCGCCTGATGGACCCTGAGAGGTTCCTGACGGAGCTTGGGCCGTTTCCTGAGAATCTGGCCCACGGCACGACTGAAGAACTAGTCGTGGCCTGGGAACGGGCTGCGGCTGGAGCTTTGGACCGTGTCGTGCCTTTGCGGTCTCTGACCCGGCGCCGATCTTAACCAGCTCCTTGGTTTTCCGAGGAGCTGAGGGAGATGAAACGCCTAGAGAGTGTCTGGAGATCCAGCCGCTCCGAGGCTGACCGGACACTAGTTAGGTCCTATAGTAGGACCTACCTAACCGCCCGGCTGCCCTGTTTCGGGTGACCCGCTCCCTCCTTCAACAGGAGGGGCGGGGGGACCCATTACTAGGGCGTGCCGAGGAGTTTAACGGTTATCTATACGACAAAATCGTTCAGCTTCGGGACAGATTGGATCAAAATTGGATAGATCCAGGCGAGGGTTCCGAGGCCCGTCTTGTTGAGGCTGTTTGGGATAGCTTTGATCCTGTGACTCCCGAGGACATGGACAGGCTGCTGGGAAGGTTGAATGCCACCACATGTTTACTGGACCCGTGTCCCTCCTGGTTGGTGCTGGCCACACAGGAGGTGACACGAGGCTGGCTCCAGGGGATTACAAATGCTTCTTTGCGGGAGGGAGTCTTTCCCGCTGCCTTGAAAGAGGCGGTGGTGAGACCTCTCCTCAAGAAGCCTTCCCTGGACCCAGCTGTTTTAGGTAATTACCGTCCAGTCTCCAATCTTCGCTTCATGGCGAAGGTTGTAGAGAGTGCGGTGGCATGTCAGCTACCTCAGTATCTGGATGAAACTGTCTATCTAGACCCGTTCCAGTCCGGCTTCCAACCTGGTTACAGTACTGAGACGGCTTTGGTCGCGTTGGTGGATGATCTCTGGAGGGCCAGGGATAAGGGTTACTCCTCTACCCTGGTCCTATTATTTATTTATTTATTTTATTTATTTATTTGATTTTTATACCGCCCTTCTCCCGAAGGACTCAGGGCGGTGTACAGGCAACAATAAAATACAAAACACCACAATATACAATTTAAAATACGAATTAAAAAACTTATTATAATTAGCCTAGAACCTTAAAATTTATAAAACCAAACCCCATTTAAAATTAGTAGAAAATTTAAAATCGATAAAATTTATGTAATTTAAAATTTAAAATTTAAAATATAAAATATAAAATTTAAAATTTAGGCCAGCCCCGCGCGAATAAAAAGGTATGTCTTCAGTTCGCGGCGGAATGTCCGAAGGTCAGGTATTTGACGTAAGCCTGGGGGAAGCTCGTTCCAAAGTGTGGAGCCCCACAGAGAAGGCCCTTCCTCTGGGGCCGCCAGCCGACATTGTTTGGCGGACGGCACCCTGAGAAGTCCCTCTCTGTGAGGCGTGCAGGTCGGTGGGAGGCATATGGTAACAGCAGGCGGTCCCGTAAGTACCCAGGCCCTAAGCCATGGAGCGCTTTAAAGGTCGTAACCAACACCTTAAAGTGCACTCGGAAGGCCACAGGTAGCCAGTGCAATCTGCGCAGGAACGGTGTTACGTGGGAGCTACGAGCTCCCTCTATCACCAGCGCAGCTGCATTCTGGACTAACTGAAGCCTCGAGTGCACTTCAAGAGCCCATGTGAGAGCATTACAATAATCCAAGCGAGAGGTAACGAGCGTGAGTGACTGTGCACAAGGCATCCCGATCAAGGAAGGCGCAACTGCGAACCAGGCGGACCTGGTGGAAGGCCATCCTGAGACGGCCGTCAAATGATCTTCAAGCGACAGCCGGTCATCCAGGAGGACACCTAAGTTGCGCACCCTATCCTTTGGGGCCAATAACTCGCCTCCAACAGTCAACGCGGCTGCAGTTGACTGAATCGGGATGCCGGCATCCACAGCCACTCCGTCTTGGAGGATTAAGCTTGAGCCTGTTTCTCCCCATCCAGACCCGTGACGGCTTCCAAACACCGGGACAGCACTTCAACAACTTCATTGGGGTGGCCGGGGTGGAAAAATACAGCTGGGTGTCATCAGCGTACTGTTGGTATCTCACCCGAAGCCACTGATGATCTCACCCAGCGGCTTCATATAGATGTTGAACAGCAGGCGAGAGAATCGACCCTGCGGGACCCCACAAGTGAGGCACCTCGCGGCCGACCTCTGCCCCCTGTCAACACCGTCTGCGACGGTCGGAGAGATAGGAGGAGAACCACCGATACACGGTGCCTCCCACTCCCAATCCCCCCAACCGGCGCAGCAAGATACCATGGTCGATGGTATCAAAAGCCGCTGAGAGATCTAATAGGACCAGGGCAGAGGAGTACCCCCTGTCCCTGGCCCGCCAGAGATCATCCACCAATGTGACCAAAGCTGTTTCCGTGCTGTATCCGGATCGAAAGCCGGACTGGAACGGGTCTAGATAGACGGCTTCATCCAGGTATTGGGGTAGCTGTCACGCCACAGCACTCTCTACAACCTTCGCAGGCGAAGGTTGGAGACTGGACGATAGTTACCCAAAATAGCTGGGTCCAGGGAGGGCTTCTTGAGGAGGGGTCTCACCACCGCCTCTTTCAAGGCGGCAGGGAAAACCCCTTCCAACAAAGAAGCGTTGATAATCCTCTGGAGCCAGCCTCGTGTCACCTCCTGAGTGGCCAGTACCAGCCAGGAAGGACACGGGTCCAGTAAACATGTCGTGGCGTGAAGCCTCCCCAACAACCTGTCCACGTCCTCGGGAGCCACAGGGTCAAACTCATCCCAAACCGGTTCAACAAGACGTGTCTCCTCTCTCTCGCTTGGATCATCCCAATTTCGGTCCAGACCGTCCGGAGCTGAGCGATTTTATCGTATAGATAACCACTAAACTCCTCGGCACGTCCTGCAAGGGTCATCCCGCACCTCCTGATGAAGGAGGCGGGTCACCAAACAGGGCGGCCGGGCGGTTATCTGCCGGCGCAATGAGGGTGGGCGTAGGGCGCCTCGCCTCCCTCATTGCCACCAGGTAGGTCCTAGAATAGGACCTAACTAGTGTCCGATCAGCTTCGGAACGACTGGACCTCCAAGTGCTCTCTAGGCGTCTTCTCCGGCGTTTCATCTCCCTCAGCCCCTCAGAGAACCAAGGGGCCGGACGAGATCTGCGCCGGGTCAGAGGCCGCAAAGGCGCGACACGGTCCAGGGCCCCAGCCGCGGCCTGTTCCCAGGCCGCGACTAGTTCGTCAGTCGTGCCGCGGGCCAGATCCTCAGGGAATGGCCCAAGCTCCGTCAGGAACCTCTCAGGGTCCATCAGGCGCCTGGGACGGAACCAAGTATTAGATCTCTCAGCGGCTTTTGATACCATCGACCATGGTATCCTGCTGCGCTGGCTAGAGGGGTTGGGAGTGGGAGGCACCGTTTATCGGTGGTTCTCCTCCTACCTCTCTGACCAGACGCAGACGGTGTTGACAGGGGGGCAGAGATCGACCCCGAAGTGCCTCCTGTGTGGGGTGCCGCAGGGATCGATCCTCTTGCCTCTCCTGTTCAACATCTATATGAAGCCGCTGGGTGAGATCATCAGTGGTTTTGGGGTGAGATACCAGCTGTACGCTGATGACACTCAGCTGTACTTTTCCACCCCAGGCCACCCCGACGAAGCTATCGAAGTGCTGTCCCGGTGTTTGGAAGCCGTACGGGTCTGGATGGGGAGGAACAGGCTCAAGCTTAATCCCTCCAAGACGGAGTGGCTGTGGATGCCGGCACCCTGGTACAGTCAGCTGCAGATGCGGCTGTCCGTCGGGGGCGAGTCATTGGCCCCGATGGAGAAGGTGCGCAACTTGGGCGTGCTTCTGGATGGACGGTTGTCTTTTGAAGACCATTTGACGACCGTCTCCAGGAGAGCTTTTTATCAGGTTCGCCTGATCTGCCAGTTGCGTCCCTTCCTGGACCGGGATGTCCTATGCACGGTCACTCATGCTCTCGTTACATCTCGCTTGGACTACTGCAATGCTCTCTACATGGGGCTCCCCTTGAAGAGCATCCGGAGGCTCCAGTTAGTCCAGAATGCGGCTGCGTGGGTTATTGAGAGAGCAGCACGTAGCTCCCATGTAACACCTATCCTCCGCAGACTGCACTGGCTACCTGTGGTCTTCCGGGTGCTCTTCAAGGTTTTGGTGACGACCTTTAAAGCGCTCCATGGCTTAGGACCGGAATATTTACGGGACCGTCTTCTGCCGGCTTCAATCTCCCAGTGCGTTCTCACAGAGAGGGACTCCTTAGGGTGCTGTCAGCCAAACAATGTCGACTGGCGGCCCCCAGAAGGAAGGCCTTCTCTGTGGGGGCTCCTACCCTGTGGAACGAGCTTCCCCCTGGACTCCGACAATTGTCTGACCTTAGGACCTTTCGCCGCGAACTTAAAACCTATTTGTTCCGTCTCGCTGGATTGGCTTGATTTTTTAAAAAAATTTTTTTTTAATTTGATTAATTGGGGTTTTAAATTTTTAATAATTTATAGGGTGTAACTGTGTTTTAGTTTTGGCCAATTGAATGAGTTTTTTAAGGGTTGTTTTTAATATTGTCTGTTTTCCTGTATTTTAACTGGCTGTTCACCGCCCTGAGTCCTTCGGGAGAAGGGCGGTCTATAAATTAAAATATTATTATTATTATTATTATTAACTTGTTGCTGGCAATCCTTATGATTTATATTGATATATTGTCCATCAATTGTGTTGTAAATGTTGTACCTTGATGAACGTATCTTTTCTTTTATGTACACTGAGAGCATATGCACCAAGACAAATTCCTTGTGTGTCCAATCACACTTGGCCAATAAAATTCTATTCTATTCTATTCTATTCTATTCTATTCTATTCTATTCTATTCTATTCTATTCTATTCTATTCTATTCTATTCTATGAAGACCAGATAGATGGGTTCTTATGAAGACCAGGTAGATGGGTTACTTACAGTTCTTATGAAGACCAGGTAGATGGGTTACTTACAGTTCTTATGAAGACCAGGTAGATGGGTTACTTACAGTTCTTATGAAGACCAGGTAGATGGGTTACTTACAGTTCTTATGAAGACCAGGTGGAAGGATTATTTCATATAGCACAATGGATGTCTGCCTATTTGGAGAGGGAAGAGAAGTAGCTAAAGGGTGGCTGGTATCTCAAGAGAAATGAGCATTTTCTTCTCTCCGGCTCTGCATGATGGAGTTGGAAGAGTCTCAAAATTAGCCTAGTCCAATGTTCTGCTACCTAAAGTATCTCCAATGTCACTGATGCTTCTGAGTATCATTGTCATAGCTGTTCAGTTTTATCTTAATTCTCTCCAATGAAACAGACTTAATCAGCTCTTTGGGTAATCTGTCCTGCCTATGGTTCTTACTGTTAGGTTCCCCCCACCCTAAAGAATTTATAATGGAATGGAATGGAAGAGGGAAGAGGATAGAATAGACCATGGAGGTCTTCAGAGTTGGAAGGGCCCAGCTTGGATTTCTCTTAGATTAGTTTCCATCTGTTGTTTCTTCTCTTGCCTTTGGCTGCTTTGGAAAATAGGTTGATCTACTTCATCTTTGAGGGAACTGGAATCTACTTTCCTATAAGTTTTACCCACAGGTTTTTTTTTTTTACTCAGCTCTGTCTTCTGTGATGCCCTTCAGATACTTATAAATTGCTACAATATTCCCCCATCATCTGCTCATTTTATGAAATAAATATATTTAGCTATTTCCATTGTTTCCCTTAGAGCTTTTCTAGATACTCAGCATCCTGATGGCTTTAATTTGAATGCATTCAAGCTCTCGCTGTCCTTAAATGTTGTGCCCAGTGTTCTAAATGCAGCCTAATTAACATTGAATATAGTAGAATTATTATTTCCTCAACCAGTGCTTCTAGGACTACTAAATGCTTTTTTTAAAAAAAAAATAAGTGCATCATATTGCTGACTCATATTTAGTTTGTATTCCATTAAAAGGCTAAATTGCATATCAGTTTTCTGGGAATCAATCCCCCCTCCCTCCCTCCCTCCCTCCCTCACATACACACTTCAAATGTCTAAAGTGCAAGATTTACATTTCTTTTAATTACATGTTGTTTTAATTTATTTATATGCTATAAATATTATTTTGTTAGATCTGTATCCTGCCCATTTCTCCAGAAACTCGGATAGTGTGTATGGGTATCTTCCTTATCCCTTAATAAATGTTGTACCTTGATGAACGTATCTTTTCTTTTATGTACACTGAGAGCATATGCACCAAGACAAATTCCTTGTGTGTCCAATCACACTTGGCCAATAAAATTCTATTCTAATAGGTAGCCTACAACAACCAATAAGGTTGGTCTAATAGAAAAGATTGGAGCAAAAACTTCCATAGTTTGGGTGGACTTGAATCTGAGTTTCCCCATCATAGTTCAGATTTTAACAATAACAGTAAGTAAATATGTGAACCAGATGGATTTTTTCCCTCCTTTCTCTCTATGCCTGGTTTTTCTGTATGCAGAGCAGAGGTTAACAAGTGGAATATTTCTGGTTGGCTTCACCATTTCCAACAGCAACCATTTTATGATTAGTTGTGCCCCACTTCTCCACTACGCTCATTTTGTGGTTGCACCCATCATACTTTTTCAAAATGCAAAATGCACTGACTGAACCGACCCAGCGTATCAACAGGGCTTCTCGTAGTCTGTGTAGTAAGTAGTGTTGTAGCATGAACTTCAGTGCAGATTGCACGTCTGATAGCCTTTGTGATCTGTACGGTGAGTAAAACAGAAAGTTTGTGTTCAGTGATATATAAAGATGTTCTGATCTACAAGAGGGCAATGATACGATCCGTTTTTTCATATAACTTCATTATTGCTATGTGCTTCCATGGTGATTTTTCTAAAGGGGAAGGAAAGACAGTGTCAACTTCTTAGTAAAAAAAAAAAATTGGCTTAGTTTTGCCTTAATTTGGCCATGCTTGCTGACAGTTGTAGCCCCGGTACATATTGAGGATGCCAGACTGGGGAAGGCTGATTTACTAAATGAATTTCAATAAGTCTCATCCCTGGCTAATGAGCCCATTCTGTTTTGTGCTATAGAACGTTATAGAAGGACACTTACTATTATTTCAAGATCAGTATTAGAATGATACTGTGCCTGCAGATAGTCTTAACCTTTTTGGCATCCCCCATCTGGCAACTGAGTCATATTTATGACAGCTGCAGTGTCCCCAGAATCATGTGATCACCTTTAGCGACCTTCTGACAAGCAATGTCAATGGGGAAGCCAGATTCACTTAACAACGTGTTACTAGCTGAATAACAGCAGCAATGCACTTAACAATTGTGGCAAAAAAGGTTGTAAAATGGGGCAAAATTCACTTAACAACTGTCTTGCTTAGCAACAGAAATTTTGGGCTCAGTTGTGGTCATAAGTTGAGAAGTATCTATATATCCATGTCTACATTTCAATAATAAGGCTCTATTTACATTTTGAAGTATGGTGTGAGCCAATGGTTGGATTCAGATTTTTTTACTACCAGTTCTGTGGGCGTGGCTTGGTGGGTGTGGCATGTCTTGGTGGACATGACTTGGTGGGTGTGGCAGGGAAAGGATACTGTAAAATCCCCATTCCCTCCCCACTCCTAGGGGAAGGATATTGCAAAATCTCCATTCCTACCCCACTCTGAGGCCAGTCAGAGGTGGTATTTGCCGGTTCTCTGAACAACTCAAAATTTCCGCTACCGGTTATCTAGAACTGGTCAGAACCTGCTGAATACCATCTCTGGTGTGAGCATATCCTTCCAATTTGAGCAAATCAGTCTACAGAAAAAAATTAGAGTATCATATTTTCTATCAGACTGGTTTATACTTGGATGGAAAACCACTGAGGAATTTCAAGGCTATAGATAGACCAGAAGGTTAAATTAAATCAGAGAGGACATTGGAAACAAATAATATCTGTACTGCTGTAGAAAATTGGATGGATGCATTTATGAAATCGCCAGGAGTCAGTCTTGAGTCATAGGATTTTTATCTTCTATAATTTTACCAACGGATTGATCTAGGTTGGGGTTAAGGATAGTTGAAATTCTGGATTTTCAGTTTAAAGACTGCACATATATTTTGTCTTAGCATTAAATGCAAAAACACAAAAAACCCACTCGTACTTCCCATTTAGCCTCCATTATTAATTAAGAATAGTTTTAATCAATTGTGTGACATGTTAGGACCTTTTTTTAAATTTTGTAATTACTTGCAGTAAGCAGAAGGTGAAAAATCTGAGTGAATTTGAGGACGGTAGAATGTTTATAAATGTGACCTGTCTCAATTCTGGCTACTTACAAAGAGTTTCTTCCATGGTGCCATGGTCCTGTTCTTAATCATTATCTTGTCATTTGTGAAGAGTAGCACTAAAGGTAAAGGTTTCCCCGGCCCAGTTATGTCCAACTCTAGGGGGCGGTGCTCACCTTCGTTTCCTTTGTCCAAAAACGCTTCCGTGGTCATGTGGCCGGCATGACTACACACCAAGGCAGACGGGATGTTGTTACCTTCCCACTGAAGTGGTATCTATTCATCTACTTACACTTGCATGCTTTTGAACTGCTAGGTTGGCAAGAGTGGCGGCAAGTAACGGCAGCTCACCCTTTTGTGCGGCCCTCAGGTCTCGAACTGCTGGCCTTCTGGTTGACAAGACCAGTGTCTTAACCTACAAACCACCATGCCCCCTATGAAGAATATGTACCTGAATACATACATGTGTTTTTGGATGATAATGTTGTAGATCAATAAGATCCTGATCAGTTGCTAGCATAACTTTGGTTGTTCTTCCTCCATTAACTTTAGCCCTATTTCTGCATTGTAGTCCAGTTCATTGCAACTAATTCCTGCATCCTCATACTTGCTCCAATCACAACTTCTTCCTACTCTAAAGTCTTCTGCTGATGTTTTGCAGCAATGGGACAGGGATTGATAGCAATTAGAGAGAAAGGAAACCTAGCTATACTTTTCCCTCCTACTCCTATAGAATGCTATTGTCATGCATGGCCATACCACTATAGCTTTTGTTATGTGATGCTCTATTTATCCACCACAGCGTGAAGAGTTACATTCATATAATCCAGATCTTTCCGCCAACCTAGCAGTTTGAAAACACATAAAAAATGCAAGTAGAAAAATAGGGACCACCTTTGGTGGGAAGAAACGGTGTTCCGTGCACCTTTGGTGTTTAGTCATGCCGGCCACATGACCATGGAGACGTCTTCGGACAGTGCTGGCTCTTTGGCTTTGAAACGGAGATGAGCACCCCCCCTAGAGTCAGGAACGATTAGTACATATGTGCGAGGGGAACCTTTACCTTTACCTTTACCTTTAACCCAGATCTAAGTCACCAGGGTTCTAATGTCTACCCTTTTCAGTACCCATTTCATAGTCTCATGTTCAAGACTTAAAAGAACTTTAAAAAAAAGAGAACATAATTATTTCATCTTTCCTGCCACTTCTGTGGGTTTGGTGTTTTTTTTTTAACATACAGAGGCATATACTTCCTTCTTTGAATCATGGAGACTTGAAATAATAAAACTAACTGCAGAGGGACTACAAAATCCTACAAGTGTAACATAAAGAGGAAGTCAGTTTTGCATAACCTGACCAATGTAATGTATCCTGGGTTGTTTTTTAGTACTTAAAGAGATCAAGGAGCTACTTCTGGCTGGTTTTGCTCAGCTTTTCATTATGATAAGCCTTTTCCTCCTTGTAACTGTTCATGACTATTTCTTTCCTAATCAGAATTTTAAAAATTGGACAAAATCTTATGGTGCCGACACACCCTGCCTTTGCACTTCTGTACACTATCTGATTTTGTTTTAGGTTCCTTCAATTAAAAAAAAAATAGATACATGAAAACTTTTCAGGTTGGAGGACACTTAAGTACATTACAGTATGTTTATTTTTTCTTTTATTCAGAGCCCCACATAGATCCTCTTAGGCCAGAGGCATCCAACCTTGACTACTTTAAGACCTGTGCACTTCAAGTCCCAGAATTTTCCAGCCACAATAAGAATAGAATAGAATAGAATAGAATAGAATAGAATTTTTTATTGGCCAAGTGTGATTGGACACACAAGGAATTTGTCTTGGTGCATACGCTCTCAGTGTACTTAAAAGAAAATATACCTTCATGAAGGTACAACACTTACAACACTTGATGATAGTCATAGGGTACAAATAAGCAATCAGGAAACAATATCAATATAAATCGTAAGGATACAAGCAACAAAGTTACAGTCATACAGTCATAAGTGGAAGAAGATGGGTTGATGGGAACAATGAGAAGAAGAATAGTAGTACAGATTTAGTAAATATTTTATTTACTATTTACTATTTAATAGTTTATTTACTATAAATAATAAATAGGATAGCTGGCTGGAGAATTCTGGGGGTTGAAGTCCACAAGTTTTAAGGTTGGAAACTCCTACTTTAGGCATTATTTGAGTTTGGGGGGGGATGATGAATGACTGCTCAGATAAAATGACAACTATAAGTTGAGATGCTGTAGATGTAGAACATTCTAGTTAATGTATCCAGAACCTGTATTCTTTCTGCATTAAGGCCTTTTTGCACTAAGTTATATCAGGTCCATAGATAAATGGCTAGAAAAAAAAGGATTAAAACTAACTCATTTTTGAATATACATGTTATTGTTACACATATTCCTATGTTTGGTTTATGGTTACTCACTGACACACTCACAGGGTCAACAGCCACACTCAAATCACTTTCAACCTAACCCTGAGGCACAACCCACTTTTTTTTGGAATGCAAGGAGATCTAGTGAATTTAAAATAACATCAAAACTTTACTGGTTGCAATGTACATTTGCTCTTTCTGACATGCACACGTACACACTTACCTATGTCCTCCTCAACTAGGTATTAGCCGAAAGGATGGAAGCTACCAAGCTGGGATCCAGAGATGACTCAAAGAGTGGGCTGGCTTCAGGATGTCTTTTATCCCCCCAAATTCTCACATTGTTGATTCTCAAGATCGGCAGCTCCACTTGCCTTGATTTTCAAGTTGGGTAGCTATTGATGAGATTTGGGGAGGGGGTTTCCCATCATGCTCAAGCCCAATTTCTTTTGTCTGGTTCAGGTGATATTTTTCCTTTGTTTCCTTAATAGATTTGTTCCTTCTTATCTATCTGCTTGTTACCTATCTCTTGATTCCTGGCGTACACTCTGCTTATATGTCTGCTTCATCTTTAGGTATGGCAGCTTCAGCATAGTCTCACACTATGAACTCTTTTTCCTTGCTTTTAGATTGTTTTGGCATCAGATGCTACACCACAGAAAAGGGTGAAGGCCAATACTTGGGCCACCATCTTTCCCTCCCCTTTCCCAGCTGAGTGTGGTCCATTAATTAGACTTGAAGGTTAACGTGACATTTAAAGTGGCTCCTTTTTTGGATTTGCAGAAGTTGGACTTTGAAGCCTTGCTTTCTTGGAGGTTTCAGTTCTGATTTCATTTGAAATTGCAGCTGTACTGAGTTCAAGGATAACTCTGGTCAATGAGATATGCATAACAACTCGTTCCTGTGGTTTATATGTCATGAGAACATGGCCTTGCTAGACTGGATATAAAGGAGTGTGTGGGAACCTGGAACTGACTCCAGGGTAAACATTCTTTCTGGAAGATGTTTTCCAAACAACAGTGAAAAATTGCTTCAAAATACCTATTTTGAAATTGAAGTATTCTTCTTGGAATTCATTTCCTGCTGTTTCTTAATCTGCATTATCTGTTTCTTTCTTGAGTTAATATTGAGACGAGAAACATCTGGAATTGGGCATCATAGCAAGCTGAAATGTGATTTATTTGGAAGGGGGTTTTGCGATGCAAGTAACAGCTGTCAATTTATAAACCATGATTTATAGCTTAAAGCAGAGATCTCCAAACTTGGCAATTTTAAAACTTGCTGGCTGGGGAATTCTGGGAGTTGAACTTCCTAAGTCTTGAAATTGCCATGTTTGGAGACTCCTGGCTTAAAGCATGGCACTGCAGAAGTTGTTAAGCTGCAGCTTAGAACAACCCTAGCCAGTACTGAGGGATGTTGGGAGTTGCAATTCAACAACATCTGTAATGCTAAAATTGCCTAAATCCAGACCTAGGTTGTATTAGTTCTGTGGCTTGTTTCAGTAAACCATGGCCTGACACGACATGTGACTCTAACAGAGAAAATTTTACGGGTACAATTGGTCCTTTGTGGAATGGATGAGAATGTATCATGCCCAATTATTTCTTCCTTTGTGTTTATTCTGTTTCAAATTTGAGATAATGTATTTATTAAATTTTTATGCTGCCAATCTCCCCTATAAGGCAACTCCGGGTGGTTTACAGATATAAAAAGTTATTAAAATATTAAAACTAAGCAAATTAAAATTTTGCGTACTTGGCAGTCCTAAATATATTTTGGCTAGAGCAAGTTGCATACATTCAAAGGATCTTAATTTTATGGCTGAATTCATACATCATGCAAACCCCAAAAGTGGTCCAATTGGTGATAGCTTAAAATGTGAATCCGACCTTTATTACTTGAAAATGGCAGCTTACAGCAAGGCTGTTAGAGATTTCCTGTGAACAGCTTACTGCTATAATCGTGAATATTTTTATGTGATAAACAAGGAGGCAGTTGGAGGAAACCACAAAAAGAATTCAGACTGGTGTGGGGCTGCTGAATTTTTGGAAGAATCTGATTTTCTTCAGTTACTTTATGGGGCCATGGTTTGGTGAAGCAAACTCATTCAATCCAAAATATGTTTTAATTCACCTGACATGCAATGGTTGATAAGACCAAGCAGGCTGACCAGCCTTCTTGCTAGCAAATTCAGTGTGGTAAGAGCCTTTTTTGAGCCATTCTCCTTCAAGGCCTTACGGATTTCTTTGTCTCCCTTCAGATCAAAAACAGTGCTGCACAAACCCGGGAAGTGCTGGAACAACATTTCAGTGACTTAAAAGGGACCTTGAAGAAGTTGCTGGATGAAAGATTGGCCTCCTTGCTCCAGGAAGTAGACAACATAGAACAGGAAAGTATCAAGCCCTTGGATGAGTGCCAGAAGCTTATAGAACAAGGAGTTGGGACAGCCAATGAACTTGTCCAGGAAGGTAGGAGAATCTGCTTTTAAAACATTTTTTTTAGGGGGACCATAGAGGATTTCTATCAACCTAATGATCACTGGAACTATTGCATTTAATAGTTCCACCTATCTGCCAAAGATATTTCATGTGTGTCTAGAGGTCTAAATTAATCTTTTCTGCATAATGCTTCTACATGTGAAGAGGTATGGTTAAGACTTGCATGGAAAACAAGATGGCTTATGCTTTGAACAAATAAGATGTTAGACAAGGCTGAGAAGATTCAGGTTCAGGACCACCCTTGAGGTGTAAAACCTTGCTTGGTAAAATTGATCCAGCTGGTATAATTTAATTGATCCTTCCTCATTATTGTTATGGGGGGGGGAAGAATCAAGCAGAGAATACTGTGTTTGCCAGTTTGAGCTTTTGTAGGAAAAGCAGGGCATAAATCAAACAAATGATAATTATGCATAGAATGAGGATGCATATAAAGCGCATTCATGAACCATTTAACAGAAATAAATTGCAGATGATATAGTCAATAGTCTATTGTTGAACAAGAGGAAGGAGCTCTTGATGCATCTTCCTGTCTTTTCTTTTCCCATCTATATATACATTGGATGGTCTACATACTGTGGTTTGTTATAAAAACGTAATGTCTGAGAATAAGTATACACATCAAGAGGTTTTACAGGCCATAGTATCTTGGTTTACATAAATAAAATCTCAATAAAGCATGTTACTGAACTGTGTTGATGCAGTGGATAGAATGCAGTATTGCAAGCTAACTCTGCCCAGAGACAGGAGTTCGATCCTGATGGGGCTCAAGGTTGACTGAGCCTTCCATCCTTCCGAGGTCATTAAAATGAGGACCCAGATTGTTGTGGGAAATATGCTGACATGTGTAAACTGCTCAGAGAGTGCGGTAAAGCACTGCAAAGCAATATATAAGTCTAGTTGCTATTGCTATTATGGCTTCATATAGTAGGTGGATCCAATTCTTCTACCAATATGTTCATTTTAATTCAATGAGATAAGTTTCAGAACAATTTGCTAGATGTGCAGGAAATTATCACAGCTATCAATATACTTAGAATTCGGAGCTGGGATATCTTAATCCAAAAAACCCCCAACAAATTAAAAGTGTCTGTTGAATTGCTTTGGCTGTTGAATATGATTGCAAGAACCTCAATTGACAGAACTGGGACAACAATGGAATATGTAACTCAGAGCTGTCAGCAGTTTTGCAACTGCTTGTCATAGCTGCTCCTGGGCCGCCTTCTGCAAGGCCACAATAATACTTAATTAAACAAGTTGTGATGTCATCCCAGTCAGCATTTTCTTGTTCATTTCTTCCTTCACCCAACCTCAGGGATGAAGGGTGGGTAATACTGAGCATAAGGAGATTGTATCACATATCTTGCATAACAATGATATTGCAGAGATGAGAACCAGCATGTTGTTTTCCTTCAATCTTGCAATTTGGTAGTGGTGAAATGTTTTGATTGAAGAGATTTAGAACAACAATATCAAAACCTGCTAAACATGTGCTTCTTTCTGTAAGTCAAATCTTCTTGTTTAAGAATGAACTCAGTGAAGCTTAGCGGTTGCTCTCTGATCCTAGATGATCAAATAAACACTGGAAGTTATCATTTGGGAAAAAAGATGGAATTTGTGAAGTCATTGGTGCTCTCAGGATTCCACAGTTCCAAGGACTCCATAGTTCAACCCAGTGGTGAAATCCAAATTTTTTTACTACTGGTTCTGTGGGCGTAGTTTGGTGTGTGTGGTGTGGCTTGGTGTGTGTGGCAGGGGAAGGGTACTGCAAAATTTCCATTTCCACCCGATTCCAGAGGAAGGATACTGCAAAATCTCCATTCCCTCTCCTCTCCTCGGGGAAGGATATTGCAAAATCCCCATTCCCTCCCCTCTCCTGGGGGAAGGATATTGCAAAATCTCCATTCCCACCCCACTCTGGGACTAGCCAGAGGCGGCATTTACTGGTTCTCCGAACTATTCAAAATTTCTGCTACTGGTTCTCCAGAACCTGTCAGAACCTGCTGGATTTCACCTCTGGTTCAACCCTGAACTTCATATATTATTTTCTATTGGAAGACAAATTTTACCCATTGTGTTTGTTTATTGACTTTTAAGAGTTTATTGACTCTTTTTGTCTGAATATGTCAGCTGATTTGCAGCAGTTAAACCATTATGAAATCTAAAATAATAATATCCACCCTTCTTAAATTCAATTTTCTGTGAAAGAGAAGATAGATTGTATTTATTGATTGATTGATTGATTGATTGATTGATTGATTGCTTTAAAATAGATTGCTTTCAACCCATCACATCAGTGGTGTTATCCTTTGAGGCTCTCCTTACCACACATGACACATGTGGCTCAAAAGCCTTTCAAATACCAAAGGAAGTTGAGAGTAAAACAGGAGCAGGAAGAGGATTTGTTTGATTTATATTCTGCCTTTTCTGTAGGAACTCACACACATCGGAGACTAAAGCAGAGGTCTTCAAACTTGGCAGCTATAAGACTTGAGAACTTCAACTCCCAGAATTCTCCAGCCAGCATAGCTGGCTGGAGAATTCTGGGAGCTGAAGTCCACAAGTCTTAAAGCTGCCAAGTTTGAAGACCTCTAGACTAAATGGAACCTTTATTCTCCTTTTAAATAGATTTGTCAGTGTATGTGTGACTACAGTTCAATTGTTCCAGCTTTTTTTAAAAATCCATACTCGGAACAAAAGGATTTTGGTTTTTTTGGTTTTTTGCTTTGCTTTCAAAACCATTTCCTTTTTCTTTCACAGTGGAATCTAGACAACCAGACAGCCTTTAATTAACCATAGTTCTCATTTTAATTCAGCTAAGGAAACCATAGGCATCAACTTTTGGATAAGCCAGTCTGTCAAACCAATAAAGTAGTCCTCGACTTACGAGCACAGTTGAGCCCCCAATTTTTGTTGCTAAGCAAAATATTTGTTAAATGAGTTTTGCTCCATTTTAGGACATTTCTTGTCACAATTATGAAGTGAATCATTGCTGTTGTTAAGTTAGTAACACGTTTGTTAAGTGAATCTGGCTTCCCCGTTTGCTTGTCTGAAGGTTGCAAAAGGTGATCATGTGACCCCAGGATGCTGCGATTGTCGTAAATATGAGTTGCCAAGCATCTAAATTCTGATCACATGACCATGGGGATGCTGTAACCGTTGTAAGTGTGAAAAACAGTCATAAGTCACTTTCTTCAATGCTATTGTAACTATGAACAGACACTGTGTAAACTGTTGTAAATCAAAGACTGCCTATAGTTTGAAGTTAATTTACTGGTGTTTGTTTTTTTTCCAAGCTAGTCGCCATCATTTCCCTATTTGAAGGAAGTGGAAAATTCCTAATTTAATGCTGGTTCCAGTGGAGAATGTGGCAGGCATTTGTATTTTGTCTAATGCCAAAATATCATTATTACATACCCTAAATTCATCCCCATTCTCCAATCTTCCTGAATTGTTTGGAAAATGGTGGCAGAAGATAGAAGGGAGGAAATGAAAAAAGTGATCGATAAGCTTCTGTTTTTTGAATGTTGAGTAGCAGCTTTCTATGGTTGACAGTCTTAACAGAAAACTGTGGATCGTTGGATCAGAGAAACTGCATCATCCTGCTTTTTATGGCAAGGCAGAGGGCATCTGGCATGTTCTTTCTTTTCCTTCCCTTCAGCTACGTCAAGAAGTGTAAAGAGAGATGTAGGAGCAAAACATCAACCCGCCGATATGAGCCCATTGAATCACAGAATTATAACCTTCCAAAAGAGTTCTTCAAAAGTCCTAAGAATCAGCTGCCAGTAAAGCAGAATAATAACAGAATAACAGAGTTGGAAGGGACCTTAGAATCTTCTAATTCAACCCACTGCTCAAGCAGAAGACCCTATACCATTCTGGACAAATGGCTGTCCAGTGTGTTCTTAAAAGCCTCCAGTGCACCCACTTCTAAAGGCAAGGTGTTCCACTAGTTCAGGGGTGTCAAACTCAAGGCCCGCGGGCCGAATCCAGCCCACGGGGTGCTTAGATCTGGCCCACGCGGCCGCCCTAGAAACAGCGGACCGGCCCGTAGTGCCTCTGCCAGTGAAAGGGGAGGACACTCCATTTTTGTTGGCAGAGGGTTACAGGAGGCCATCCCAGCAGAAAACAAAGATCAGAAGCCCGTTTTCCCTGGCAGAGTGTTCGAGACACCACAGGCGCCCCCTGACACGAGTGATGTTAAGCTGGCTACGCCCACCCGGTCCCCTGAGGTCAACCGCAACCCTGATGTGGCCCTCAATGAAATCGAGTTTGACACCCTTGCACTAGTTGATTGTTCTGTGATTGTTCAATTTCTCCACTGTGGTCAAAATTTAATGATCCATTGCATTTGGACCTCACGTACTGTTAAGATGGCCATGAATATTATAAGGTCTGATGTAGATGGTATGAATGGTTGGAAAATAGGAAAGATAAGAAAATTGAACAACAGGGTAAAATGTAGATGAAATAAAGGAAGATAGATAATATAAAAGTAGAATAAGATAGAATTAAAATATGTATAAATAGTAAGCAAGCTTTATCAGCTTTGAATAGCTGATAAGAAATGTTGTATGTTTGTCTTGTGTTTAAATGTGTTCAAAATAAAAAACTTTAAAAAAAGATGGCCATAAATATACACTGTGGATGAATGTCTGCAAAGAAGACGTGAATGCCACAGAAACCTGTGGAACAGGTGTCCTTGGCTGTGACTCTGTTCTTAGTAATAATCTCCTGCTATTGCATTACAGGTGAAAATGCCATTTGTGGAATTACAAGGGACAACAGTGAGAAGCTCTGCAGTTTTACAAAAAAGGCTTTGCATATTCAGCTGGACAGGTAATAGCCACAAATTGGGGGTGGATTTTCACAGTCGGTGGCTGACAGAAGTATCCTTGGGTTGTAGAGACCCTTTTTCCACTTAGGGTAGTTTATGTGAATGACGCAGAATTGCTGTTTCTAAGGTAGTTTAGACTACTTGATCTATTCAGATAGCAGGATTATAATTGTTATCAGAAAATTCAGATAGTTGCTTATAATAGCAACTTCTAACTGTCAGGTAGCATTATTTGACAACTATTCAAAAGGCGATTGACTTACATTGAAAAGCTTTCCTTTGAAAAGGGTAACCAAATAAACTAATCTTCAATTAGAGTTGCTTTTGATAGTGAGATTATTATAAATCTAACCAACCAACCAACCACGTGCAGAACTATCCCAGTGGAAAATCTGAGCACTCAAATAAAAAAAAAAATCTCAGAAAAGCTGAAAAGAATGTACAAATAGTCCTTGACTTATGACTATAATTGAGCCTGGAATTATGGTTATAAGTCGAGGCATCATTTTACGTTTTTTTGTGGCGTTTGTTAAGAGAATTTATCCTCAATGGGCATTTTTTTTTGCCAGCAAAACAATTGCAAATTGCAGATGGTGCAAATGGCTGTAAATATGAACTGGTTTCCAAGCATGGGGGATTGTGCCTATTGTAACTTTAAGTAGCTTTTGTGTGTGTGTGTGGGGGGGGGTGTTGTAACTTCAAATGTTCGTTAAGTGAAGGACTACCTGTGTAAATTTGAGAATTTCAAAATTATTATTTTAAAGGAGAAAATTGTCTTCACGGTGGGATAGACATTAATTAAACCAGTCCAATGAATTTTCTGAATATTTCCTTGGCGAGAAACTTAATTAATCCATAGTTTCTTTCATTCCATCTTCACCACCTTTCAAGTTTATATTTTTCTATTTGGGAAACACCAGGTGCACAGCTATGGGTACAGAGGCGGTGATGCTAGTACCCTGCCTTCCAACTTATGGAGGTAGGGTTGGTGAATAGAAATCTATAGCCTAACATTTTATACCTCTTTTGATGTGCTTCTTTTTATGATAACAATAAAGAAAATAAGATATGGATTGGAGTGGCTAGAAAAATTAATCAAAGACATTTTTCTTAAAAATATCAAAATATCAAATTCAAACATCATTAAAGGTTCTGAATGAAAACAGTTCCTTGCCTGCTATGTATATTGATTATGTTTTCTTTCTTTAGTTTACCTGAAGTGCCGTCGCTGGTTGACGTGGCTAGCTTATCTGCTCAGTGGGATGACTCTTTTTTTACAATAATGAAAAGCTACGTCTTCAGCCATGGAACAGTAGCATCTCGACCTCCGATACAAATAGAAGAACTGATCGAGAAGCCTGGAGGTATCTTAGTACGGTGGTGCAAGGTGAGTTTACAGCCTTTTTTTCAGGATCGGAAGCACCGAGGCTTTTTCTTTCGTGTTGTGCCTTTAACCCAACAGCCTGGTGGTGATTTTGCAATGGGCAGAAACACATTACAGGTAGTCCTCTACTTACGACCTCATTTCAGCCCAAAATTTCTGTTGCTAACCGAGACAGTTGTTAAATGAGTTTTGCCCCGTTTTACACCTTTCTTGCCACATGTGTTTTAAGCGAATCACTGCAGTTCTTAAGCTAGTAACACAGTTGTTAAGTGAATCAGGCTTCCCCATAGACCTTGCTTGTCAGAAGGTCGCAAAATGTGATCATATGACCCCGGGACACTGCAACCATCATAAATAGGAACCAGTTGCCAAGCATTTGAATTTTGATCACATGACAGTGGGGGATGGTGTAACAATTGTAAGTGTGCAAATGGTCGTAAGTCACTTTTTTCAGTGCCGTTGTAACCTCAGACCGCCACTAAATGAACTATTATAAGTTGAAGATTAAACTATATGTGGTAGAGATTTTGGATATTCTCCATCACATGAAAATCTCTTCCTTGAGAATAGCATGCGGATAGTGGTTAATACAATGAATAGAGGTTATTATGAGAGTTATTGATTGCTATTTGAGATAGCATTCTTTTTAAATTGTAACTACCGTATTTTTCGGAGTATAAGACGCATTTTAGTTTTTGGGGAGGAAAATAAGAAAAAGTTGATTGGCAGGTGGATTGGCCTCCCAGAATACCCGCAATCAGGTATTCCCAGATTTTAGCAACAGGTTCCTTGGTTGTGAGCTCTGTGCCTTGCTTTTTTTTGCATTTTTTTTCTGCCTGTGAAACTCCATTTCAGAAAAAACTTTTTTCTGCCTCTGAAAGCCTCCAAAACAGAACTTCAAATAAAAAAAAGCCTCTGAAGCTCCGTTTGGGGGCTTCTTTTCTGAAGCTTCTTTCAGCTCTGAAACCTCTGTTGAGATGTTGTGTGGGGCTACATTCGGAGTATAAGACGCACCCAGATTTTCACCCTCATTTGGGGGAAAAAGGTGCGTCTTATACTCCAAAAAATATGGTAATTTAATAGCTGTCTGATAACTGACACATTGTGAAATGGATTCCATGTGATTGTTCCTGCCTCTTAATATTTATATCACTTTTCGAGATACGTTGGGACTGGAATTCTCAGGATTCCAGCCTATCTGGCTGGGATAAGACTGAGAAGTGTATTTTGTGTCTAACCACTCACCCCACAATAGTAATTCTGCAATTGGGTCCATTGCACTTCCTGATTAGAAGGCCAGTGTGCTTCTAATCCCAAAACACCGAACAGCTTCAAACCTTTGCCTTTCAGAGAGCAAGTTAGTTAAAAACGAATGTTTAAAGAAGGAAGAGTTTTAAGGTATGCCATAATATAATTTATCTTTGCTTAGGTTGATGAGGACTTCATCCCGCGAGATTACAGACTTCAATATCGCAAGAGTACCACTTGCCATTTTGAAGATGTCTACGTTGGTTCTGACACGGAATTCACGGTGTTGCAGATTGACCCCAATGTCGATTATCAGTTCAAGGTTTGTGCGCGGGGAGACGGCCGCCAGGAATGGAGCCCGTGGAGTGTTTCTCAGACCGGATGTTCCACTTTGGTGCCTCACGGTATGTATGCCTTTCGTCCTTTTATTCTGCAATAAAAAATATTTTGGTCGTGCATCGTCTTCTTTCCCTGACCTGTAAATCTAGTCTATTGCTATCATATAGTTTGCTCTGTATGATAACTTTTCATATTCAGGTACCCTTGTTTGATGCTTAGGCCATTTATTACACAAACATTTAACGTTATGGAATATTGCTGTATTTTCAAATGCAGAGCCCATGAAATCAATTAAACTGGTTTTTAAGCAACACTGTAACTCATGAGTCCTCCTTTGAAAACTTAAGTTTGTTGATCCTAACAAGGCTTGTCTTTTATCCAGTTTGTAAGGGATCAGACTGTGAATTACAGTTAGTCCTCAACTTATGACCACAGTTGAACCCAAAATTTCCATTGCTAAGCCAGATAGTTAAATGAGTTACGCCCCATTTTATGTCCTTTCTTGCCACAGTTGTTAAGGGAATATCTGCAGTTGTTAAGTGAACCATCCAGTCATTGAACAAATCTGGCTTCCCCCATTAACTCTACTTGTTGGAAGCTGGCTGGGAAGGTGGTGATTGCATGACTCCAGGATAATGCAACCGTCATAAATACATGCCTGTTGTCAAGTGTTTGAATTTTGATCATGTGACCATGGGCGTGCTACAAGGTTCGTTAGTGTGAAAAACGGTCATAAGTCACTTTTTTCAGTGCCATTGTAACTTTGGTCACTAAACAAATAGTTGTAAGTCGAGGACTGCTGTGTACAGGTAGTCCTCAACTACCACAGTTGAGGCCAAAAGTTACGTTATTACGTGAGAAATTTGTTAAGTGAGTTTGCTTCGTATTACGACTTTCCTCACCTGGTTTGTGAAGTGAATCACTTCTTCAATTAGTAACACGGTTGTTAAGTGAATCTGCCTTCCCCAATTGACTTTGCTTGTCAGAAGGTCGCAAAAAGAGATCACACACGATTCCGGGACACTGCAACTCTCATAAATGTGAGTCAGTTGTCTATCATCCGTATATAAATCACGTAACCACGGGGATGCTGCAAAGGTCATAAGTGTGAAAAACGGTCATAAATCACTTTTTTCAGTGTCCTGGTAACTTTGAGCGGTCACTAAATGAACAGTTGTAAGTCGAGGGCTACTTGTACATTCTTCTTTGTGCGCTTTCCTATCTTGAAATGTGTACAAAACCATAACTAAAAACTGAAGCAAAGCACAAAATATTTTCTAAAAAGGCTGGGCCTGTGGTGTCAGGGAACTAAGAATATTATGTTACGTTTTGTAGTTTGTCCAAAGTAGGCTTGGGCCCCTGCATTACTGTTGGTTCTTCTTTCCTTAGAATGGACTCCAGGTATTGAGGGCTACAGCTTGAGCAGCCGAAGGAACATAGCCCTTCGAAACGATTCGCAAGCAGGTGGAGTGCTGTATTCCAAGGCTCCAACTTATTGTTGTGGTCAGACGCTGACATTCCGGTAAGAAAAGGTGGATCGATCAATCATCTGGTTCTATCTTCCCAAACTGAATTTTGATGGCATTGATAGCAGTAGCACTTAGACTTATATACCGCTTTACAGCCCTCTAAGCGGTTTACAGAGTCAGCCTATGGCCCCCAACAATCTGGGTCCTCATTTTACCGACCTCGGAAGGATGGAAGGCTGAGTCAACCTTGAGCCTGGTGAGATTTCAACTGCCAAATTGCAGGCAGCCAGTAGTTAGCAAACTAAGTAGTCTGCAGCCACTGTACCACCTCTGCGCCTCCTTTCATCTCCTGCTTTGTTGAGCTAAGCTGTGTTCTAGTTACCCAGGGTTGACTCAATAGGTGTCACTTCTGGTTTTTATGCTCAGAACAAATGAAACCTAGACTTTAATTTGAAGATTGAAGAATGATGTAGAGGTAGCCCCACTCGACGGGTGTTCATCCCACAGCGCATAGCTAAATGAAAGGATTTCCAGAAACAAAAATAGTGGACTATAGGATTCAGGATCCTGAATTATTTGTACGTGAGGTATAAATCAAGTTCCAAGTGGCCTCAACGACTCTCAGAAAGAGGACTAATGACCACATGACTGCAAGGAATATACATCTTTCGATTCTCCACCATTTAGTCAGAACTGAAGAGGCTTCTTGGATGAGAAGCGAAACGTCTTCTAGCAAAACAAGAAAGTTCAATTGCCTTTTGAAAGAAAGCACCTTTGGGACAACCATGACCTGGACAACAGAATCTAGATATCTGGGAGCAGAGTGAAAAGTAGAATCGGCCTAGAATCCTTGTGTAGCCACAAGAAAACTAAGTTCAGCTCCCCCCTTGTGGGCCAGACCATTGACTGAGAAGATTCTTGTGCATAAACTTTTAGCAGTAAACCAGTTTAATTCAATCCTCATGTATAGGCCTGGTTTTTCCCACCTGATATATTTGCAGCTTTCCCATCAGGTGCCCTACTGTCATAATCACTTCCCATGTTGCTGCTACTGCTTAGAGCAGGGGTCTCCAAACTTGGCAACTTTAAGACTTGTGGACTTCAGTTCCCAGAATTCCCTAGCCACAATGGAATTCTGGGAGTTGAAGTCCACAAATCTTAAAAATTTGCCAAGTTTGAAGACTCCTGGCTTAGAGGTACTCAAGGCCCTCCATCCAGGGCATATAAAACTGGATGACTTTTTAAAGCTTATTTTTAAAAATCTACCTGATACCTCAATTGAATCTATTTTTTCCACTTAAAAGAAACTACCTACAAAAAGCCGAATTTCTTATTTTAAAATGGAGTTAAATATCATTAGGACTATGCCTCAGCTGCACTCTTTGAGTGAATTGTTTGATCACTCGGGTGCAGTAAAGCTTTCTCTTTCTTTGGAGAAAGTGAGCTGGTTTTCTGAATCATGCCTCTGAATTGGTCTCCAATCATTCAAAGTAGCTCCAATCATTCAAAGTAGCTCCAGTCATTCAAAGTAGCTCCAATCATTCAAAGTAGCTCCAGTCATTCAAAGTAGCTCCAGTCATTCAAAGTAGCTCCAATCATTCAAAGTAGCTCCAGTCATTCAAAGTAGCTCCAATCATTCAAAGTAGCTCCAGTCATTCAAAGTAGCTCCAGTCATTCAAAGTAGCTCCAATCATTCAAAGTAGCTCCAGTCATTCAAAGTAGCTCCAATCATTCAAAGTAGCTCCAATCATTCAAAGTAGCTCCAGTCATTCAAAGTAGCTCCAATCATTCAAAGTAGCTCCAGTCATTCAAAGTAGCTCCAATCATTCAAAGTAGCTCCAGTCATTCAAAGTAGCTCCAGTCATTCAAAGTAGCTCCAATCATTCAAAGTAGCTCCAATCATTCAAAGTAGCTCCAGTCATTCAAAGTAGCTCCAATCATTCAAAGTAGCTCCAATCATTCAAAGTAGCTCCAATCATTCAAAGTAGTAGTGGGAAACTGGTGCATTTCCACCTTTGGATGAATGACGACTAGCATCCACCCAGCATCCACTGGGAGTTCGGCAGCATTTGGAGGGTGACCAGTTTCTCCCTTCCTAGGTGGGCTCTTCTACAGTTGGAGAGCCTTTAATCACTTGAAATCAAAACATTCCTAGTTCAAGTGAAGTGCATTTCCTGTTTCTTTGTGGAAGAAAGATAGGCTTCGGTTACTGGACATTTAGGTTTAGGGAGCCAGATTGTTCCAAGCTGATCCATCCTTTGGTCTTAAATCTTGGCTTTCTCTGTTACTTGGCCTTGGGCTTGCGCCCACCCCAAGCTTTGTTTTCCAGCAAAGAGGAATGTCTGTCCTTGAATTCGCTAGATTTCCTTGGCCAGGCTTTTCCCCCTTCCTCCTCCTTGTCCCAGTGGACTTGATTATCTTTCTCCTCAAGGGCTGCTCTGCTCTTCTTTTGTGCTGGGGTTGACAGGATGCGTGCATGAAAAGGAGGGAAGCAATGGCCTTTGCCAAACTGCAGAGAAACAATGAGGTCAATACTCAACTGAAGGAGGAAAGTCTCTAGGGAAGCCAAGGGGGTCAGATTTCCTTTCCAAATGGGGGGTGGAATTATCAAAGGGAAATGCGAGAGAGTTGTGGGAAATGGCAAGAGAGATTTTGTCACAACCTAAGCATGTAGCAGGGATAGAGGCAGACATTTTGCTCTTTTGTGGGTCTTATTGGAAGAGAAGGATCAATTGAATTGAATATATCCTTTGTAATGATATAATTGCTTTTGGAAACCGGGAAACACTTTAAACAGGCCTCCTCCCAAACTTTTAGCCTAAGGTTTTGTCTTTCAAAGCTTGGGTTGGGATTAGAAGGGTTGTGTTCAGCTATTGGATTTACTAGTATTGGATGATTTGTTTTTGATTAGTTTCTATACTTTGTTTCTGCAAGAGATCAACAAGCTTTTCTGGATAGATGTTGAAAAATGCCCAGCCAGGCAAGGAGGAGGAATCAAGTGAGGAGTTAGCCTTGAATCATTTTGCAGCCACAAGAGATCCAGGACTGCCCTATTCCAAGCTCTATTAAACCTTATCTATCTGTTCCCAAGAGAAGGCAATTTCTGGGGCAGGCAGAATACAATAGAATAGTTTGCTTGAATTCTGAATGTGTAGCTGTGGTTATTTGTACTGCACAATAGATGTGGGTGTGTGTAAGAGATTTTACTTAATTTTTTGAAGTACATCTTGGATATCCTATAAATGCAGATTGCCAAAAGAAAGATGTACAATCTTGATGGAGTCTGAAATATTAATATAATTTCTTTTTTTGATTAAGAAAGTTCCCACAAATCATTGAAAATAATTCTAAACTTTGAAAAGAGAGAAATATTCTGTAATTTACTGATGGCTCAGTAAATAAGCAAAACATTTCAATAAGAAAGAAATGTTTAATGGCTGATTTAGTGGGCCACAACTGCCCATAGCCGTTGCCATATATGCTGCGAAGGAGTTGATGGGTAAGCGGACGTTGTAGACGGCTGCGTGTTGTGTGGAGGTGCATGTTTTGCTTGCTGATTGGCTCTGACTTCCTGCTGGGAGGCGGGAGGGGAGGCAAGGCACATTCAAGCGGGAAATGTTAACACTTGTTGATGTATAAAAGGAATGGCTATGCAACCGTCCCCAAAGGACAGCTGCATTCATTCTGTGCAATGCTGTGCAGCTGAAGTCTAGTTCAACTTTTATATACTTGATCGGCCCAATAGGAGTTGGCATTTTAGTGTCTTCATGCCCCCCTAAAAAAGGCTGTGATAGTCCTTGCCTGTATATCTGGGCAGCATCGAACAGAAGATTATGACAGTCCCAGTCTATGGGTCCTGTTCAAACTCAGTCTTGTATAGGGTGTCCTATTCCGTATTGCAGAGAGTGCATTCAGTCGTGGTTCAACTTCACATAGGTCTGGAGTTCCCTTCCTCCTCCTGAATATTGTGTAAGATACCCATGTTACTGGGAATCAAGCAATATCTAACTTCAATAAATAAATACATGTATACATACAAGTATATGGTTTACGTTTAGGTTGCTGTTTTATCCAGGGTTTGTGCTTTCTTGTAAACTTGCAAAACATTCTATTTTGAGCTTCTGTATCTGCAAGAAATTGCTGGATCGGAGCATAAATTAATCCATATAATAAAATAGCATTTCCAGGAACTGCAGTCAGCCATCTAATAAAGATGCCAGGGTCACAGTTGGTAACCATTAGTTTCATGCTCTGCTTGGATACCTCCCAGAGACATCTAATCAGCTCCTTTTGGACATGAAACGCAAGCCTAGAGGTTTGTTCTCACAATGGACTTCTTATGTTCTTACCAGCTAGAGTTGTAATAAGAACTAAATGTAGCATCAAAGGGGAACATGTCAAGCTTAATGCAAAATTTCCACACCAAAATATATTGAAGTCCATGGTTAAAAGAGCTTAACTTAAAAACAGCCTTTTTGAAAAATGTATCAGTTAGCAACGTATAATTAAGGATGAAACAACTGGAGATTGTAAAAATCTCAGGTTTTTTTTTTCTTTTTCTTTTTTTACAAGTAACCTTCTCTTATGGATTGCTTCCAGATGTAAAAGATTCCTCCTCCCTCTCCCCCATTTTGTAACATTAGCCTTCAGCTGAGTCTCTTCCTAAAGAAAAGGAGGACTGGCTAAAATATTAGCAGGACAATATGGTTCCTGTTTTGAGGTCTGCTCAAAATTGAGGGGACGCATTAACTCATTGCTGCCCGACCTGTACTCCTTAAAAACATGGGGAGCTTTTTTTTTTAAACATTTCCCTATTTCTGAAATAACTGTGCTTAAATTTTTGCTGGCACATGTACTGTACCTGCTTCGTTTTAAACACAAACTGTTATACAAATGCGATGGCTTCTAAAATAAACCTAGATTTCTCCCCCTCCCCCCCCTTATGTTGGAAAAAATATCTGGTCCGGAAGAAAGACGCTGGAAATAAAATGAGGGCAGGCTGCAGAAAAGGAGGTGTTTGTTTATTTGGTAGCCAGAAACTTCAGTGACAGCAGCATGTTTCTGGGGTGACTGACAAAATGGGCTTGAGAGTAGGTGGGTTTTTAGACATTTTTGGGGGCCTTGTGATTGAGATGCTTGTTCCTGTGCAAGAATATCCTTCAGTATTTTAATGACCGTTGCCAGATTCCTGTGGGGTCATGCAGGGGTCATAGCTGACTCTACAGGCAAAAGGGGGAATGCAAATCCTAGGTGTTTGTCTGAGCTAATCTTGTCTGCTTTGGCTTGCCTAATTGTGTTGGTTACTTGGAGTCTCTTTGCTTATCAACAGATTGGCCCAGTCTTTCTGAATGGACACAAAATCTCAATTCCTAAAGATTAGCCTTTTCTGTTTGAGGCTGTTTTCCTATGGCAGGAAGACTGGGGTTGGTTTCTGCCTTTGTTAAGATTTTTCTCCTCTTCTCCTTTAGGGGAAATATTCTATCCTGCCTCTTTTAAATATTAAGGATAAAGAATATTTTAATCTTCCTACCCTTGTACAAATTCGGCCACATTATAATATTTCTTTTTAACTTCTTTTAATGTTTATATATTGAATTTTTACTTGGCTGTACACCGCCCTGAGTCCTCCGGGAGAAGGGCGGTATAAAAATCGAAATAAATAAAATAAAATAAAATAAAATAAATATACTGGCCAGAAGAAGCAGGCCCCTTAAAGGTTCATTACTTTTAGGTTTTTATTTCCTACAGGGCAGATAACATTACCTTGTAACTTGAAAAAGAGGGAATAAATTTCTAGCTCTTGCTCTTGCTCTAGCTCTTCCATTTTACTTCCTTTTCTTAGCAAACAGGATTATCTCACATTTTATGATGTCTACTTAATACAGATAGCCTTGATTTATAACAATTCATTTAGTGACCGTTCGAAGTTACTTCAAGGGTCACTTATGACTGTTTTTCACACATGACTGTGGAGGTGTCCTTAAAGTCATGTGATCAAAACTTGGATATTAGGCAACTGACATGTATTTATGACAGTTGCAGAGTCCTGGGGTCATGTGATCACCTTTTGCAACCTTCTGATAAACAAAGTCAATGAGGAAGCCAAATTCACCAAATAACCGTGTTACTAACTTAACAACTGCAGTGATTCATTTAACGGTGGCAAGAAAGATTGTAAAATGGGGCAAAACTCACTTAACAACTCTCTTGCTTAGCAGTAGAAATTTTGGCTTCAGTTGTGACCAT
This sequence comes from Ahaetulla prasina, assembly GCF_028640845.1. Classification (NCBI taxonomy): domain Eukaryota; kingdom Metazoa; phylum Chordata; class Lepidosauria; order Squamata; family Colubridae; genus Ahaetulla; species Ahaetulla prasina. The sequence goes on from NC_080540.1 coordinate 149,029,531, forward strand.
AAATCAAGGACTATGTCTCAGGATTTCCTCAGAGTCATAACTGTAGATTCCAAATGGGTAAATGAAACTTGGAAGTTAACCTTTCCTGTTTTCTCTTGTGTTAAGCCATGTCATGCCATGGTATCAACTTGTTTGAAATTTCTACTCAAATAGCAGGTTTCTGCACAATATGGTACTTCCAACTGCTACCATTATTAATATAGCATTTGAACACATTATCTGTTCTGGAGATTCTGACAATAAATGCTTATTTGGTTACTAATGAAAACTACTTTGAGCTTGTTTAAATAATGAAAAAGTGGGACATCTGTTCGTAAATAAATAAATGGAGGAGTGTTTAGTCTGAAAGTGGTACCCTGTAGAGAAAACCGAACAATTTTCCGAAGGAATGGTTTAAAGATAAATAATTAGTTCTATTGAGAAGGAAAAGCAACAAACTGTGACATGATTTTATTTTTATTAGTAAATATATCTATTTACTAAGTCTGCACTACTAATAATCTTCTCATCGTTCCTATCACCCATCTCCTCCCACTAATTACTGTATGACTGTAATTTTGTTGCTAGTATCCTTACAATTTATATTGACTATTTCCTAATATGATTTGATTGCTTATTTGTTCCCTATGACTATTATTAAATCTTGTACCTTATGATTCTTGACGAATGTATCTTTTCTTTTATGTACACTGAGAACATACGCCCCAAGACAAATTCCTTGTGTATCCAATCACACTTGACCAATAAAGAATTTCTATTCTATTCTATTCTATTCTATTCTATTCTATTCTATTCTATTCTATTCTATTCTATTCTATTCTATGATAGCAAACATCTTATTAATTAATGCTGGCAGGCAGAATGTTACTTCTCTCAATATGATAGGAAGAATTAACTGTATGGCAAATAGCTAGATAATAGGTTAGATCGTTAATCTAGCTGTATTGTTCAGAGCATCAGGCATGGTTCTCCAACATAACTGGCAGAGATTTTCATTATCATTTGCTATCATATCATTTTAGCTAAAGAGGCCACTGATCCAATGAAGGTCTTCCCTTAAGCAAAACATGAGGGTGGTTGGTTTTCCCAATCCTAGAAATTTTCCATCTTTAAGAAAGATGAATTGAGGCAAATTGAAACTACCTCATCTCCCAAAGCTGGTAAGTGTTGTGAGCGTTGAATACTGACATACGTTGGGAAGGTAGGATTTGGATTTCAGAATATGTGAGGAACACCAGATGGGAGAGAGCTGAATTGCAGATTCCTAGACGGTGAGATTTAAAGGAGGATGCATTAATCAAGGATGTGGTTTATATTAACATTTTTTTCTAAATATAGCTGCTTTTTTCGCCTCCTTTCTCTTCACAGAATTGAAACAGTTGGCCAGCCAGAGAGGAAAGATAGTATTGGAGTTTGTGTTGAGAAGCTGAGTGGCTACGATTCTTTGCAACGGGATAGAGCTGTGTGCATTAGTACCAATGGTGAGTTGCAAAAAGATCTGATCTGGCCAACCTTCTGACCTGCAATCTCCACTGTGTCCTAATTATTGTTATTTTAAGACCTACTGTATCTAGAATGACTGTATTATGACATGGAGGAATCCTAAATAGGTGATGGAAAATAATAAATGTGGCGATTTCCCAAGATTGTCAAGGAAGGTGTGCATAAAAGCAGTATCTTGGGAAAGAGGCATGTCAAGACATGGATGTTCATGTCCTAGCAGACTTCTAATTTTCAAAAGCCTGACTGGGCTAGAGCAAAGGTGCACGACCTAACCCCTTCAATACTTATCATAATGATGACCATTCAATCAGGTATGACTCTTCGCAGGTATCTCCATATCTTCTGACCTTGCACTATTTCTTGGAGTTTTTCTACGCTCTGGCTGGTATTAGCTTTGATGATGTCCAGCGATTATATTCTTTGATGGACTGGTTTCCTCTTAACATCATCATAATACATCCTGCTTTTCATTTGGCAGGGGGAAAATTATAAATAAACGAAGATCAGTAAAGTAAATGAAGATCCTAAGTTTTATGTCATTAAGCTTCTGTATGGAGAATGTAGCCCTTGACCCAGGAATGAAATGCTCCCAGTTCAGACTGGATCGCCCGATCCGGTAGCGATGGCAAGTGGTTCAGAGAACCGGTAGCAAAAATCCCTGCCCCCCCCCCCGCCTATGCCCAGCTGAGCCGTGTGATCATCAGAGGTTGTTGTTTTTTTAAACTTTTAAAAGCATTTTTACTTCGGCCAAAAAAATGCTTTTAAAATTAAAAAAAAAAAGCCTCTGATGATTGGGCGGCTCAGCTAGGCTTGTCAGAACCTTTTGAAAGAATTTTTCTACAACCTGTTCGGCCGAAGAGGTTGTAGAAAAAAATGCTTTTAAAAGTAAAAAAAAAAAAAGTTGGCCACGCCCACCCAGTCACATTACCCCCCCAAGCCGCCCACAGAACTGGTAGTAATAAATTTTACATTTCACCATTGCCTTGACCCCAAACAATTAGGCAACGCTTTATAACAATATTTTTTAAGATTTGCCATACCCCTTGTAAATAAGATGTCAGGGTTCCAAGGAACACCCCCAATGAAATAAAGCTCTGAGGCTTGAGGTTCCTCGAAGTTCCGACTTATTAGAGATGTCATGTTGGTACAGCCGGGAAAACCCGAAACTGAAAGCTTCCAGGTTTTCCACAGCCAGTTGACAGTTCACAGCACTGCCCCACACCCACAAGTTCATCACATTGTCCAATCAACTCTTCACACTCAACTGGATACAATCTTCAGGCAGTCTATATCAGACACAGGCAAAAGTCCTTGAATATGGAATGTTGTTATGACTAACCTTCTACCGCTCCAACAACAACCCCCTCCCAACTTCCCCAGCTAGAATATGTGGCAGTTAAGAAGCAAAAAAGAAAATTGTCTTCCAAAACTGACATAAGAATTGTGAACTGAGAAAATAATTTCCCCTCTTTTCTTGCTACCAGTATGGTAAATGAGTGCTACTGATGTGTGTGTCAGACACTATGTGAAATAGTGTGCAAGTCCTAACTATTTTGGGGGGCAGTGGCACTCTTACGAAATGGTCTTTCTTGGGAGATTTAACTATTAATAACTGTATTGGTCAGGAGACCAACTAATGAGAACATTCTGCTACTGTATCTAGTTCCACCATTTGCTTGTGATTTGGGGAGTTGGATATGAAAGAGAAGAGGCATATTTGAGAATAATGAAATTGGAATACCACCTTTGTTTTGCAAGCAAGCCAGCTTACTGTCTTTAGTGACAAGAACGTCATTTAGCAAGGTGTCCATGAAGTATGTTGCAAGTCGTTGCAGAAGGTGAATTCTGAAAGTTCAGAAGTTACTTGATTTCCATGGGAGATTGAAAACCCTATTATGTGACCAGGTAGGCTCACCAGCATTTCTTATCTATTGCAGGAGCTGTTTTTGTCAATGGAAAAGAGATGACCAACCAGTTGCCTGCAGTGACTTCAGGGTCAGCTGTAACCTTCGACATGGAAACTGTGAATTTAGGCCCTTGCAATAATAATAATGGGGGGAACTTCAAGTTCAGAGTGACTATTAGTTCCAACAACAGGGAAGTGGTCTTTGACTGGGTACTTGATGAATGCTGTGGCTCTCTGTATTTTGGATGCTCCTTCTCCTATCCCGGCTGGAAAGTTTTGGTGTTCTAACTCTTAGACTGAGAAGTAGTAGTTGTCTTTCAGTGGTGTCATTCAAAGGGTTTGGACTCCATTGACACAATTATTTGCTCATCCAGGCTGTTAAATATGTGTGTCTTTGGTATACTGCTCTTGGTTCAGTGAGCTGTTTGATGCCACTTTTCTGTGAGATAAACATTACTTGAACTCTGTCTTCTCTACTGGATTCACCTGAAGTATTGGTGAAACGCTGAATAACCTGGAAAATTTATGTAAGCTGTTGTGTTTGCTATTGACATCATGCATTTTGAGTATTATTATTATTATTATTTTTTAGAACAGCTCTCTCCGTTTGGATGTTCTCCAGAGGGCCTGGACATGATCTTCTACAATCCCTAGTCAAGGACTTAGTGAAAGGAGGATTATAGGAATTGTAGTCCACCTCTGGAGATCACCAAGAGAGAGTGTGGTCTTGGAAGAAAAACGTAGAGATGATTCTGTTACTGTCGTCCTGCTATCAATGCTTAGTTATGCTTTACTAAATTTGCCTAGTGTTATTCTTTGGCTCAGGGTTAATGGACCAAAACTCGATGTATGTTTTCCTCTTCATCAGAGTTCGGTACTGAAATGCTGTACCTCAACCTGCTCCTGCCAAAAGCTTTCTGTCCACTGGGCAATAAGACCTTTTGGCCTCTACATTATTCTTTTCCTTCAGTGCCTTGCTATTTACTGCAGAAGAAATCTGAGCCGAAACATTTTTTGGGGGGCGAGCATATGATACCAGCGTGCCTTAGTTTGATGCTCCCGTTGAACTATATTGCACACGCGAAAGAGAAAATTTCATTCATGGCATTTGTCACTTAAGCGGCATTTCCCCCACTCCTCTGTGCTCATTGCAGTGCCTTCTACAGCTTGTGCCTTTTTCAAGACGATATCACATAATCCCAGGAAATATTTAGGGCGCAAATGTTTTAGACCTTTTCTGAACAACTTGTACGGAGCCTAGAGTTTTGTGTAGCAAGTAAGTTATGTTCACCGCACCTGTCTTTACCTAGACTTGAGTTCAGATATGGAAATTGGGGTCAGGCCAACAGGGTATGCAAGCCAACTTGCAAACCAGGAGGTACCATATAGAAAAGAACGCATTGTAGAGCTCTCTTATCATGCTTTTTAGAATTTGGTTGACGTGACCAAGTTAGCAAATGAGCCAGGTACTAACTTTAAGCAGAGAGTAACAGCTAAAGCATTCTTGCTCTCAGCCTCTGCAGTTAATCACCATTTAGCTGTTTTGACTTGGGCAAGTGAATTCCCTCTTTTTGGGATCTCCTTTGTATGATTAAATTGCCGGCATGCTCATCTCCCAAAATGGGGAACCCAGTCTTGGGAGCTGTTTCCTTGCAAAAGGGCTATCCCGTTGAGTAAGATTTCCAACCAGTTTCTTTCTTAAACTTCTAAGTCTTCAGTCCCAGGCCAGAGGCTTTCACTGCAGTCCTTAGCTGACATACCCCATCTGGTAAGTAAGCAAAGGGGAAAAAAACTGCTGATAAAAAGAAGAGCAAAATTCCTTCCTTCCCTTCTTATATGATGGGATTGCCAGCTAGGAGTTACTCTGATTTCAGCACCAAGTAAAAGTTGTCACCCAGTATTATCTGATTAATGGGAAGTAGGTCTTTTGGTTCAGGAATATGTAACTGAGGAATATGTGACATAAGGAATATGTAACCTTATCTCGTGATCTATTGCAATTTGATGTTTTCTAGATATATTTTACTTCATTTCCTGTTGGTTATCAGAATTATGGGGTTGAAGTCCCTATATACCTGGAGGAAGAGTTTTGGGGAAGGCTAACGGAATACTCTGTTGAGCAGAATCTAAATAAAAATGGTTAGCCCGCTCCCCCCCCCCCCCCCGTTCCCGATCTCAAAATGCCCTGTAAGAAGCTGGGATTTAAGGATGATAGAATCCTACCTCCCCAGTTTAAAATCAAGCCATACCAAAATTCTTCTCTTGTACTCAGATAAATCACCACCTTGCCTTATGTTCATGTGAATATAGACTGGGAAAGGATATTAATGTATTAACGTTCCTCTTTTAGGAATGTCAAATGCAAACCAGATCATCCATATACTTTTTCTCTCTCATTATTGATCTCTGTGAAAATGTATCTGAGCATAAAACAAAACTGGTACCAAAAAAAAAAGAGAGAGAAAAGGAATGAGATACTTTACTTCACCTTTAGCTTTGTATGTTCATTATATAGCGGTAAGTTGGAAGCTCTCCCTTCTTTTTAGAATGCTACACATAAATCGGGATTTGCAAAGGTATTCAGACACATATGTATGCAGTTTCCTCTCCTCTTCTTGAAGGATTGCCACAGGACATTTGCAATCTCACAAATACCTTATAAAATGCCTTTACAATGTTCTAAAATAAGTAACTTTTTTTTTTTTTACTTCTGGTGATAGACGGAATGGAGGACATAATCCAAATGTTCTACTTTTAGGCGACCAAAAAATGTAAATCAAAATTTAAAACAGCCGAATGCTATTCAGATGTCTGGGTTGTAGTTCTTATCCTTCCCTTGGGTAGAATAAGATCTTCATTTTTGAATATACCACAGACCTCTGTCTTGTATGAGGAAGGCATGTAGATGCTGAGCTAATAAGGAATTTTCCCCCATTTCTTAAAACTTTTGTAAAAGCTTTTTTGCTATAGCAATAGAAATTTGTTCCCCCAGCAAAGGCTGACTTTCTGTCGCTGGGGATGGAACAGAAAGAGGAAATAGAGAGATTTTATCTTTTGAGAGGGTAAAGGCTGGTTTAAAAAAAAAAGAGCTATGAAACAGGAAAGCTACCTTGAACTTGGTATGAGCAGCAAAAATGTTCAAAACAAATCGAATCAGTATTTTAGAGCCATAAGAATCCTGAAAAATTGGATGCTTTGTTCAGACAGTATTCATATGAGGTGGCAATACTTGGAGGCAAAGTTAGCATGGAATTATGTTTTGTATGCACTTGTATGTATTTACCTCAAGACACTTTGTATCATGACTTTTTAATAAAGATTTGACTTTATTGTACCCTATTCAGTCGTGGTGAAATCTTTTCTCTGGAGGTTCTCATTCATCCAGGTCATGGTTGCTCCAAAGGTGCTTTTATTTTAAAGGCAACTGGACTTTCTGATCTAAATTTATTTATTTATTTATTTATTATTTAAACTTATATACCGCCCTATCTCCCAAAGGACTCAGGGCGGTTTACAGGCATATAAAAACATCAATATACAAATTAAAATAATCATTAAAAGACTTATTCTAATGCCAATAATTAATAATACCAATTAATAAAAATAGAAATATAAATATTAAAATCAATTTAAAACCCCTCTAAATTTAAAAATCTAAGCCAGTCCTGCACAGATGAATAAATGAGTCTTGAGCTCGCGACGGAAGGTTCGAAGATCTGGAAGTTGACGGAGTCCTGGGGGGAGTTCGTTCCAGAGGGCGGGAGCCCCCACAGAGAAGGCCCTTCCCCTGGGCGTCGCCAGACGACACTGCCTAGCTGACGGCACCCTGGGGAGTGCCTCTGTGAGAGCGCACGGGTCGGTGAGAGGTATCTGGTCGCAGTAGGCGGTCCCGTAGATAACCCGGCCCTATGCCATGGAGCGCTTTAAAGGTGGTCACCAAAACCTTGAAGCGCACCCGGAAGGCCACAGGTAGCCAGTGCAGCCTGCGCAGGATGGGTGTTATGCGGGAGCCACGAGGGGCTCCATCTATCACCCGCGCAGCCGCATTCTGGACTAACTGTAGCCTCCGGATGCCCTTCAAGGGAAGCCCCATGTAGAGAGCGTTGCAGTAAAATCAGAAAGTCCAGCTGATTTTAAAATAAAAACGACCTTGGGTCTTTTCTCTGTTGAACTTCAGCGATATATCAGATGAAGGCAAATAGAAGATGAAACAGTTGCTTAAAATTATGCTGTAGAAAGCTAAGGAAGGGAGGTTTTTTTTTTGCAAGAAAATTTGGTTCTAAATTTATTATAATCGAAAGCCTACATTCCTTTAGAAGTAGTGATAGTGTCATTGGCCTCATATCCAGGAATTTTCAAGTAGTTGTACACATGAATAGAGGTGAGTCTCAAAAGTTGTAAGATGAGATAGAGTAAATCAGTGATGATTTTAACATTTTTGGTAAGCAACAGAAAAAAATGAGCCTTTTGTTTCTGTTGTACTAGGACCCAAATTCTTTGAAAGTGTCTGATTGAAACTTCAGGTACAGAAAATTAGGAGCCGTTGTTCAAAACTATTAATCTTGCTTTCAATGGAATCTAGGTAGACATCTGCCATCCTACTAAAAGTTTAAAAATAGCAAAGAAATTTAAATAATCAGAATTATTTACTTATTTTATCCAAGTTTGAATACTGAAGAAGTTGCTTTTGGGAAGCAACGTAGTTCGGTTTTGAAAATGTTCATTATCTTTAGTACCAAAACAAGATACCAGAGTAGCAATACACAGACTAAGCCTTGAGGGCTTAGCAGTTTTATTCCCCAGAAACTTTGTGCTGAACATTGCATCAGCTCTGAATGAAACATAAAGAGTTTAGTAAATTATGAATACATTTTATATCTAACACAGAAAAATTGCTCTTGGAAATAGCTGATCACCCCACCTTAAAGGAGGGCAGTGTGGTAGTTCAGCGGTTAAGGAAAGCTGGCAGCTCAGGTTCGAGACCTGAACGCAACACAACAGGGGTGAGCTCCTGTCCTCACTCCGGCTCCTACCAACATTATCACTGCAATTGATTTTTCACTATGAACAACCTGAACAATAGGTAAATGATGAAAGGGCATTATCTTTATGTAGCTAGGCTAGAGAAGGAAGAAGCATGAACAACTGAGCAGACGAATATAAAGAAGTTTTTAAGCAATTATATTTTATGCTTTGAATTCAGCACATTACTAATAGCAGCTGAACTAAAGTGCTAGAACCATTTGCTGAATTCCTGTTAGAAAAAAATGCAAAACCGATGGCCCTTGACTTAAAACCATTTAACTGTTCAAAAGTAAAATGGAAAAAAGTGACTTGTGACGGTCCTCACATTTAAAACTACTGCAGTGTCCCTATGGTCACCTGATCAAAATTTGGACACTTGCCAACCAATATATATTGGTATACACACAATGGTTGTAGTGACCCAGTTACATGATTGCCATTTGAATCTTCCCAGGGACACCTGACAAGCAAAGTCAATGGAGAAAGCTGGATTCACTTAATGATCTTGGTAAGTCAAAAAAAATGTGATTCAATGAGTGCATTGCTTAGCAAGGGAAGTTTGGGTCCGTATTGTGCCCTAAATTGAAGATTACCTATTACTCTGATTTCAGAAAGGCTGAACTTGTGGCCCTGGTTGAATTTGTGTAGCTCAGAAACATACATTTGGAAGTATGTTTTTACCATCTTAATTTTCCAAAACATTTCTACTTTAAGTTAATGTTGTGAAAAATAATTTTGCTTTTGTGTTTTATTGATTGGCAGACAGGAAAAGAAAAAAAAATCTGCTACCTATCTGAACATTGCCCATTTCTGATCCATTCATGGACAATCATGGCATCAGACTTTATCTTTGAGATATTATTGATATGTTTTATCTTGATTACATATATTTTAATTGCAAGTCTTTTTTTAAAAAAAGGGGGGGCTTTTAAAAAAGTATTATATCTAGAATGCAGGCAGGCAGAAAAAGCCCATCGATTTCAAGTCCTATCACAGATCACAATTAATCCAAATGCAAATACTGTGTTTCCCCCCCACAATTAAATTTGCCTGGTTCTGAACCCACTTTGGCATATATATGAAAAGACTCAACATGACACATTGGCAGATTTTACATATTGAACTTTATGTACAAAATTCAATTTCAAATAAACATTTAATGTAAAAACAAAAGGTTCATTAAACAATTGTCTTTATCTACTGTACCATTCAAATGTTCATCCAGTTTACATGATTTCTTCAAAGTCTCGTTAAGAGTACATATAGAAAATCCATCTTTATTATAAATAGAAACAAAGGGATTCTCAGCTTTTATTATAAATGGACATGACATACAAAGTTTACTTGACAGAAGTAATTTGATTACTATTTTTGGGGGTCATCAACTTTTTGTGCAAAGAATGCTAGCCTCCTTTTAAGCATTGAGAGCGCAACTGCTTAAGTGACATAAGCAATAACTCTACATCTATGTCTCTCCTAAAATATTTCTTTACATATGTGCACAGCTTTAGCAAATTAAAGCCCAAGAGAAATGCTTGCCGGCTATTCAAAGGTGTAATTAGAGTTTGCTACAACTCAGAGCAGACAAAAGACATCTAATGAAAACTGTAGTTTCCCTCTTTGCTATTGACACAAATCTGTGACTAAGAACTTAATACTGGATGACAAATCACATCCACACCATTAGTTAAATAGTCTCACAGTTAAACACACCTTTAGGGACCAAAGTCAGTATTTACAGTTTTTATAAAGTTTTGAAAATCTCCATTAGGAAGCTTCTTCCCCACCCATTCCAAAGACAAAATCCAAAACAGGGAACTGCCTCCTTACGATGATGGAATGAAATAAAAACAAATGTAAATTGTATTTACATAACTGATCCTTTATAAATAAGGAATATGAAAAATGAACTATTTAAGAATTTTTTTAAAAAAATGAGGTGATGTCACTCAACCACAGTGCTTGCTGGAACAAACCCTTGGTGCTGATACTGTACCAGTAGTGAAGCTACTTTCCATTGGAAAAAAAGAAAATCTGTAAACATATGCTTTAATGTGTTAAGAGCAGTGCAAGACTGCACCAGACTTTTAGTTAGCATCTGTATTGAATGCAATACATCACAGAATACTTGCAAAAGAAGTGCAACACATTTTCTGGACCAATTTTACAGCGTATTTCCCCCCTTAAAAGTAGCATCTAAAAGTCCCAGGTAACTGTGCTTTGATTCTGCAGTCTGTATACATGCAAATATGGGCAGAAATGCCTACCATCACCTGAAGGTGTTAAAGCAGCATATTGTCATCTTCATCCACCCTAAACAGTCTGATCTCATATACCAGATGATATCAACAAATTCTTTTAGGCTACTGGCACAATTAATATAGTATATCCCTGTGTTTGCAATAGATAAAGCAATTTCCCCCCTATATGGACATTATAGAAGTGCAATATTACACTTGAATGTTTAAAAATGTATTTAAAAACTGCAGTCTTCTAATTTGATAGAATAAAAACAAAGGATCAAATTTAAATGATACATTATTTTCTACAAAAAGGAAACAGAATTTTAAAGTACAAATTATAAACTGTTCCGATCTCTTCTCATTTTTAACTCTGTGATAGGAAAGTCAACCATTACTGATGCAAAAATCTTTATATAAAAACTGGTTTACATATACTTAAGTTATGTAAATTCAGTACATCTCATAATTAAAATTTCCAAAAATTGTATTGCTCTTCATGCTCAAACTTTGAGTATTGTCATTACATCACTAGAACTGATATACATGTTGCACTTGCGTAATTATTTCAGTAGGAACCGTATCAACACTATCTGTGATGAAATCCTTTGTTTCCAGCAGTGCCTGTTAAAAATCTGTGTATCTTATTAAATTCCTTAATAATGCATCTTAGAATATCACTTCATTTTTTTTGCCAGCTGGTCTTTTCAGATCTTCTGTTTCAGATCTTCTGTTTTCTATTCTGTTTTGTCATACAAGATGTATTATCTATTTCTGAAGACCGTTCCCTAGAATTAGCATCGCTATAGCCATTAGTTGCACCCGTCTGTTCTTCTGTAAACTCCTCAGATGATGTGGCTGTAATGGTCTCTCCTTTTTCTAATTTCTGTTGCATTTCTCGGAGCTTAGTAACAGCTTTGTCTATTGACATAATGCTTATAAGATTAAAGTCGTGCATGCTGACTAGATGAAGCATAAAATTCCGACACAAGTTCTTCTTAATAATTTTGTGTCCATAATTTTCTACAAACAGCATACAGGCATGATTCATTTGATTGTCGGCAATAAATCTGTTAACATTAAAACATAAAACAAATTATTACTATTTAATTGGGCTCATAGTCACTGCTGAAAAAACAAAATTTGGATTAATTGCTCGGAATTCTCAAAAGATGCAAATTATAACAGAATCTTACTTAGAAATACCATTCTTGCCCATATTGTCATAATTTCCAACTTTTTAAAAATTCTCAGTACATTAAAATAAGAACAGCAAAATATTTAATATTTTTTAAAATTTGAATTGAAAATCTGAATAATTTTTCAGCCGTATTCTGTTCTTGTCCATTTTATATTAAAAATAGAACACATACCCATGTTTCATAACATGTAGATTCCATAATTTCATGACTTCTTTTTCTCCTTCATTAACATCAGAAAACTCTTCAATTTGCTGCAGTGAGACAACGGTTGGAAGTTAGTTAAAGTAAATAATAATTATAAGGATGCTAAAAACACTTGGCTGGATGGGCAATATTGTGGTCTAAGTACTAAGAACTCTAGCATTTCTGGAAACAACTACATCAGAAAGTTATAGAATGTAATATCAAATAAAAAAGACCCTTTTCCTCACTCTAAATTGATTTTTTGGGGAAACCCAATTGGGGGAAAAGATATAGAAAAAATTGGATGGAAGTGGATTATTTTGACTCTGGACCAATTGACAGATGATAAAGATGAATTTTTAACGTATTCTGTGTTAAAAGATAAATAACACCTATCAGATATGATCCAATAGCAATATTTACAGTTACAACATTTTTAAGAACACTATTTGAACCAGTAGCATTTTCGGCTTCTGAGATACTAGAACCATCAGTTACATCCTTAAAAAAAAAAAAAAGAACAACTACTACTGCTATTGGTTTTTATAGGTACTTGTTATCAATAAATCAGTGAGATATGCAGATGCTAAGAAACAAGTGGAATAAATAATTATTGGGTTCCTATATTGCCTAGACAAATTAGAGTGTCTTAACTTCTATAGCAAGAGTGTCAGTGGACTTCAAATTGTGTCAGTGGACTTCAAATTATGACTTAAGCCAGCAGTCCACAACCTGTTGGGATTCAGGGACCAGTTCCTGTGGAGAGGTTTTTCTGTGGACTGGAGACTGATTTTGTGTGCTGTCTGCGTCCCACGGATGGGGTTCATTTGTTTGTTTCTGGCATGCCGCAGAGTGGTACTGGTCTACGGACTGGGTGTTGGGGACCCTTGACTCATGCAACAAAAAATATTTAGAATTTATTGGACTCCCATTTACATTTGTACAAAAAAGGATGGTTTAAGATAGCATTTTATTGGAGATGTAATAAAAATGTTTCTTTAAAACACATGCTTTTACAGTGTCCTACACATAACAAGTTTTGGGAGAAAATAGTGGACTACATAAACATGACAGTGTGACAAAAGTTAAAAATTTCAAATGATAACATTCTCTTGAAATATACACCTATACATTTGGCAACTGGATAATATAAAAGGATTCTCTGGGTCCTTGCTATGGCAAAAAACCCTGATATTGCAACATTGGAAAAATAAATGTATGGCCTCATTTTGTATCAAATACCTGATTATATTTGCCATTTATGTGCCTCTAGTTGTAAAATATGGAAAACGTATGACCAACATCCAATCTTAACGTGAAAGGTTCTTTTCCCTACATTATATATTTTTTCCTTCCATAGTAATTAAATTAATATAGAAGAAATATTTCAGAATCTGACCAACAATAACAGTTTCCTGTTCTGTACATAATCCAGCTCCTTGCTATTTACACTAGCAATTGTACCAATTCCACCTACTAATAATATTAGCAGATTAAGAGAAGTCTGCTGTGATACAGTCAAAGTTACCGTTATAGTTTTCTCCCGTAGCCATTCGGGATCTTTTTCATCTTCACTATCAACTTCCATTTCTTGTGGGCGTAGAGGTAGACAAGTATCACTGTGAAAGTATAATCGATTATGGCCACTGCTATATGTTCTTTGCTGTTCTACTTCTCCATCTTCAGATTCAAGAAATTCCGACAAGCTGGCTTTAGTACGCTTTGGTCTAAAAAATGAAGTGTTAATGTTTTCAACCAGGTATTTAAACATCTGAACAGCACTGCAACCCTACAAAGACCACTTGAGAACCAAAGCCTAGAAACTACTGGTAGTTGTTTCCTGGCAGCAATCTATCCAGATTATCAATTATTCTTGTAAACTTCATTTAAAAACACCAACATATCAAAACAGTAAGCTCTCATAATATCACAATTACTTTCTCTAATGTGACGAGAGCATCACAGATGTGATTTTTACTCATATACATCTGTAGACGAACTCCATTTTCTACTGACCTGCATACAAGGATATGTGTTATTGGAGTTCGCTTGACTGGTCCGTTACGACTGAAGGCAAACCCAGGCTGACGATGAATATCCTGAGGGTTTCCTGCATAGGAGCCATCATAACACTCATTGATAGAAACATCTATCCTAGCACCTTTTGGATGATACTGCAATAAATAAAAGAATGAGTTTTCCAAATCTTGCTGCACAAAGATTCCAAACCAATTTTTAGCCACAATTTGTTTATTCTGAGTTACTGGGTACATTAAGAAGGATGACAGCACTTAATGTAGATTTTTCACTGTTGTAGCTACTATTACTGAGTAGTATTGAATAAAAAGTATTAAATTTGTTCACTTACCTTCTGGGCTCCATCTAGAAATTTACAATGTAGCTTTCTATAATAGAATACTCTTCCACTAAGACAACACCAGTGGAAATAAAATATTAAACTCAAAGTGATTTTACTAGAATACTTACCACATAATTGAAAATAAACCGGCTGTGACAAAGCTTGAGATGTTTAAGTAAGCTGTAAAGCTTGCGACAGTTCAATGTGCACCATGGGCAATGCAAGTCATCTCTAGCTTCAGTCTGTTGCCTTGTGTTGTTATTATAAAGAAACTAAAAAAAGAGATGATGTTACCATGAGTTAGTTTAGGAAAAAACCTACATTGCAATTCATTTTCTTTCTAGTAGGCATTTTATGAATCAGTGCATATTTCTACTAAAAACCAAGACGAGATAGCTAGCTCCTTCTTTCATAAAAAACAGGGAAATTATTACAAACCAGTTTTGCCTAGTGGTTAAAGCACCAAGCTAAAAATCAGGAGATGGTGAGTGCCAATCCCACCTTAGGCATCAAAGCTGGCTAGGTGACTTTGAGCCAGTCACTTTCTCTCAACCCAATACATCTCACAGGGTGGTTGTTGTGGAGAAAATAGGGAGAGGAAGGAGTATTAGGTATGTTTGCTGCCTTGAGTTACTTATAAAGTACAAAGGTAGAATAAAATTCTAATAGACAGATAGATAAAATAAAACAATGACCCATAACTAACAGAAATATTAGGTAGTCAATACCTGATAAAATATTCTCAGTTTCTGGCGAGGCTCATTTGTAACATCTCTCTCTTTTCTTGTTTGTAGATCTGATGGCAAAGATTCCTTCACAGCTGAAACAGAACCTGAACAGTCAATGACTATATAGTCTTAATACAATGTACAAGACTTAAGTCTTTTGAAGACCATTTTTGTTATATATGCCAATTACAGCAATCAGTAACTGAGCAATTTAAATTTTTATTTCACGAAGAGATGCTTTAACTAAGACAACAAATATCAGCACATGGCTGATTTTCTTTAGGCTACAAATCTAAGGAGGGTTCATCCTGATCAGTATTTAATGGCATGCAGCTCCCATGATCCCAGCTAGACTGTGAAGTAAAAAAAATCTGGAATACCTACAAGGGAGCAATGGTTGATGAATTTGATAAAATGATAAGACGACAGAGTTTGCAGAGATGGCAAAATTGACTTGTTTATTAGGGGAAAGTCTACATTTGATAGTGATTGGAAACTCTGTATGGCCTTTAGCTGAAAGCAAACAAAGATAAACTTGTGTGATTTCTGAGTTTTATGGTTAGAAAGGGTATAATGTGGAAGGGAGCCATTACGTAACCTTACAGAGGGATAACATAAATGTACTATATTTAAAACTGCTGTAAAGAAGATCAGAAACCACTTCTTTATATTTTTTCTTTTTCATTTATTTTACTTATCACTTTTCTTTCAGTTTAATCTCAATATGACTCATGTAATATTTTACATTTACTTAAAGTAAAAGTCAGATTTAAAAGTTACTCCGGCAAGGGGAGGGGATTTACAGCAAGCAAGCAGCACAATGTAACTGGTGTTTCTGTTTCAAATATTCACCTACCTATAGTTTGTGTAGGTTTAACAGAACTTGACTTATTTTCTTGAGGGAGACTCTCTGAATTCCGTGTTGAAAGGGGCTTAGCTATAGGAGTGGCGGGTTTATCATTTGTTTCTCCTGTCCATCGAAGTGTAAACTGAAGTGTTGGTCCCTGAGAAAATGTTTCAAATGGTGGAAGCCTCTGAAATAAAATAAAAAGAATATTTTGAAGAATTTTCCAAAGGAGTGCTTCATAAGGTGAAATGGAACAAATCATCCACAAAAAAATAATATTGAAGAAAAGATCATTGTTAAACTATTGTTAAGAGCTACATAACCTTCACTGCAATAGTGGGAAGGTGGAATGGCTTATGTACTGCAAAGATTTATAGTGAGAACATACCATACTTTACATCTAATTATATTCTCATGTAACAATTTGTAAATTTTATTTCCCCTTTAACTGTTCACTCTCAGCCAGCGAGACATTTCAAATGTGATCCCAACACATCAGTAATGGTCAGTCATCTGAACAACAAGCCTGATGTAGCGTAATCCTCTAAAGAAGATTTATTTCAAAATATTTCATTTGGAGCATTGCTATATTACAGAATTAAACTGTTCTTTTCCCTTCTAGTCACTTGCCCTATTAAAAAAATTTCAAGTCATTAACATCAGGAGCTGAGGAATTCATCAACTTTATGCAACTTTTGAGAGGAGTTCTGGTGGAACTAGTGGTTCTTACCTTCCCATCAAGTATTGTTTCCCATGTTGCTCTTTTCTTGCTGATGGGACATTCTTCCATTTCTTGCATGGCTACTTCATATTCTCCATCAAGAAGCTGTAACCGTCTGTTACAAAAAATGTTATTATTCAATATTTAATTATGGTCACACAGCTTGATTTAATTTTTATGAAGTTTATGGGGTTTCTTCATTATCTCTAAATTACCCACATTAATGCTGTCAAATAAATACAAATTTCTTAATGTGGAAAGGTAAACAATATGATTGGAACAAGAAAAGGATAAGAAAAGTAAAATGTCAAAGCATACATATTAGGGTAAAGGATTAAAGACTATTTCCAAAACTAAAACCTGTTAAAGGAATTCATAAATTATAATACATTATATTTTAATTAACTGCTAAACATGTTTCAATGTTATTTGAAAGAAATATAGTATACTCAAATGTTAGCTGGCCTATGTTACTTTTCATATCCAAGTGTTCGGTCTTTTTCAGACTGGCAGAATTCCTGTATCAGAAATATCATAAACGTTTTTTTTAAAGATTTAGCGCTAGAAATGTTAACAGTATGCTATATGCCCTTTGTCTGGGAAGGTGATTTATATAAAATAACCTTCTATTTTAGAAGGATCCATGGGCTGTCAGACTCCTAAATAAGAAATAACATCATAACTATGTAGTATGATGGACTGTAGGACCAGCGAAATGTGTAACATGTTCACAGTGATGCAATAGGACTGGGTGTTTTGTTAATATGATTTATTCGGTTAGGGATTTTCTGTCTTCATTGTCAGTTGTATTGTGTTGGGGGAGGTGCACTGAGGGAATTCAACCAATCTCATTGCACATATGTTGTTTACTGACAATAAAGATTTGAATTTGAATTTGGAAAAAATGCTGATATTTTAGTACACTGATCTCTGCTGTGTTAACTATGTATTCTTGACTGACTTATCACTTGGTTTAATAAAAAGAGGCTGGATCCCAATAGTGTAAAGAATTCTTGATTTATTTTAGGATTGGCAAATACAGATGGGTTTCAATTTATGACCACAACTGAGGCCAGGACAGTTGTTAAGTGAAGATTGGCCCATTTTACAACCTTTTTGCCACAGTTGTTAAGCGAATAACTGCAGTTGTTAAGTGAACCATACAGTCATTAAGTGAATCTGGCTTGCCCCATTGACTTAGCTTTGTTGGAAGCAAAGTCAATGGGGAATTTTTTTCAGTACCAGTCACTAAATGAATGGTTGTAAGTTGAGGACTATCTGCATACAATATTATTGCTTCTATTATCTCTTCTATCAAGCTTTGTCTGCTCTTTAAATTTGCTCCCAGATGATTGACATACTCAGCCACCCACCCATGTTCAGCCTTTTCTTGCTTCTTCCCACCCTTATACCGTAGATTTACTTCTCATGTTTGGTCCATTTGGATGAATTCTATTGTTTAAAAAACAGAAAAAAATGTGGCATTTCAAAATATATTGTACAAATGCTTTGTGTGGTCCTAAAATAACACACACTGTTTAACATATCGCAGATATAACTACTTTTCAGTCTATTTAGTTGCCATAGCTACCATTGTTAATTGTGGTTAACAGAATTCTGGCAAAAAGATAACCCTTGAAGGACCCTATTTTAAAGATATTAAAATTAAATTTCATAGGGAACTCTCAGGCTAAAATAAAACCCACATTTAAAAGGCTAATAGAAAATATGCCAGAAAAAAACCTTCCTTTTTAAGAACACATTACCTATTTTTATCAAATACAGTCATTTGTGCTACAAAAGTCTTTTCCCCATCTTCACGGTTGGAAGAATTTCGTTTTCTTCGAGCTGGAAGCTCTTCATTAACATCTGTAATTAAATAGTTACTATATAAATATACATATTAACTAATATAATTCACTACTCGTGTAGTTGAGGTTTATTATTTGAGTTTGCTCACAAACAGCTCTTTAGAGATAAAAATAGAAAGTAAAAATAGAAATAGAAAGCAATAAAAAAACTAAAACCATACCCCTTTGGTATAGAAATCCTTTCTAGGCAGAAAAGTTTTAATACAAACAAGAAGATTTTATTTAAAAAATTCACTGTTCTCAATTGCATATGGTCTAGATAAAGGGTACTAAAGTAACATAAAAATAAATTAAATTTGCATTCTGCTAACATAGGCTCTTTGGATGATGCTGACAGGAAATCCAACTTCAAACTATGTTAAAAGACAATGGAATTTGTAAATTTGTAGTCTTGTTCAGGGCTGATCTTTCTTTTCTTCAAGGTGCATAATTTCTCAAATATTAGCCAGAGTACTTTCATCACTCCTGTTTCAAAATGTCCGACTTACATATGCTATATGTAATCATTCTCTAGGGCAAAACAGATTCTAGTCAATATGGAAACACCAAACTACTTAACTGAATTATATTTATTATAGCAATATGTTAAACTTTCTCAAACTACCTGCAATAAAATGATTGCATCAAGAACTGAAAACCTTGCCCTCAGGAAGTGGATTATTCTCCATTTATGTCTTTTTCCAAGTTGCTGTTCTTTCCTGTTTAGATTTATAATACACAAGGCCAAGGCCAAAAAGCAAAGTTATGCAAGTATTAGGTTTTTAAAAATATGTTAATATTTTATTGGACAGCTATAGCAATGAATTTAGGTTCCTTTGGATGAAAGATAGGAATAAATAGTGATGTGAGAATATTTTAGTCCTTCCTGAAAAAGAAAACCTTACTCAAGAACCCATGGGGCTCAGCCAAAACTGAACCTAAGCAGATAAAAGGTATGCATGAAATCTTATGCAATAAATGCCTACACATTCAATAACTGGCTCCATCTTTTTTTTTGAAGTGAAAACAAAATAGACTACACTCTTACCAATGTTTTCATTTGTTTCACCATTTACCATCCCATTAAATTCTCTTCTTCCTGGACGAGTTACTCTGAATAATAATGAATAAGACTTCACCATGTGGCTGTTACTGGGTTCAAACTCATTGCTGGAAACGGCCAATGATGGAAAGTTGCCTGGCTTTATTTGGTTGGTATCTGGATTCAAAGGTACCTGCTTTTTCCCTGTAGGTACTTGTCTTATGGGACAGCTAACATCCTGCAAACAAAGATAAGATGATTTGCTGAACACAACAGAGCAAAACCCAAGGCTACCCATTTATTTATTTTACAGGATTCAATACATAATCTGAGTGGTGCACAGCACCTGCAACCCACATTAAAACAAAGCAATAACTAGATGGTGTTCTAGAACAACCCACTATGGGCCAAAGAAAGATGGTTTTTCAGGACCCTCCAAAAGGACAGAAGGATAGGGGATACTGGACAGTACCTCCAGTAGCAGTGAATTCCTGAGTGAAGGCTATTATCAAAAAGGCTTACATTTTCCTTCTCTTCTGTCTCTAAACATTTGAACCAGACAGGAAGAATCATACTTTGGACAATATTTTTGTGGTTAACATTGGTCAGGTCAATTACAAAAATAAAAATATTTTTACAGACTCTAAAGATCATTATTTTTACATCACCTAATTTGAGCTAGCTCATGTTTGCAACTTTTTCAACAGATTAATATTAGAGATGCATTTATATTGTAATAGACAATCAAACAAAAAAGTTTTATATGGAAGCCTGAGGACTAGATCTACATTATGTCAAACACTAATCAGCAATACAGCCCCATCTTTTACACTATCAGAAAATATATTTCCATTTTAGCTAAACACAGACTCCTGCCATCTATTTTTTTTTTTGCATTCTGACCTTGAACTATATTAACATTTCATGTTTCTAAGCAGAACAAGGACGAAATAACACACCGGCAGTGTATTCACAATATTCAAGATAAAAAGGAGAAAGAAAGAAGAAAAGAAACTGCTGATTTGTAAAACAGCACCTGAGGCTGAGCTATGATCCATTGACAGGTTTTGCATCATTTACAAAATATCAATGACCAAACTAAAGTTATTAAGTTCGCACATTTTATAATTTTTTTTTAAATCTAAAGTTGTAACGCTATGCCTGAAATTCTGTTACATAATAATCTTGCTGAAATTCTAATTAAGTTTAAAAAGTAGAATACCATATTCTTTCAAATTAGTCAAAATGTTGTCTTTTTCACATTCCTTCTAAGCCCAAAGGTAGAGAATCTGGTGAAGATCATCACTTATTTGCTCATCAAGTCTCATCATTCTTCCAATGTTAAAAATTGGGTGGTAGTTTTTAACAACCCTTTTCTAATGTGTCAAGGAGTCTAAAGAGCCATGAGGACTAATAAGGAAGTTTTGGCCTTTCTCTCATTCTTGGTCTTTTGTTCAAACAACCTTTTTAAAAATGTTAACTCATTGGCACTTTTTAAGACTCATCATTCAGCTTGAAAAGCAACCAGTTTTTTTTAAAAAAAAACTGTAAAAAATCTTAAGCTACATTTTTAAAAAAACAACAAAGCGAAAAGGCCATCCATTGAAAATATTAAGCTCAATTTTTTTAAAATTAAGTCTTTATATTGTATATTAAACTCAAGAGTTTGAGGCAAAATGCTCTCTCTCCTTAGAATTCAAGTAAACAAACTGAAAAAAGTAAGACCTAATTAGAATTTACTATTTCATCTGGCAGTAAAACATGAGAAAACTCAGTCCTTAAATGAGACATGCGAATAAAACAACAGTGAAAGGGAAACTTGACAAAGCAAACAAACGGCTTACTTATTTGGATAATTTACAGCTTCTCATAAGAAACAGCCTACTTTTAATAACACACTCTTCCTTTACCAACTATAACTTTTGCACACATAATTATCTTTTCTATTTTTTCTGTTATTTTAACATTTGCTTTCTAGTACTTACTTTTCGTTTTTTGTGGCAAACTTTTACGAGCAATACTTCAAGAGTTACAGAACTTTGTTCATTTTCTGAATTTTGCAATGGCTTATCTAGACAGTCAATATAGAAAGAGAAAGATTTAAAATCCTGAAAAGATTAAGAATTGAACTCTGCATATATCGGCCAAGATATATTTATAATAAGATATTTTGCTGGATGACTTAGAAATGCCCACTCATCCCTAATGGAAGGCTCTCATGTCAGTAGGAATTGCCTAATGTAACTGCCATTTTTTTTGCAGAGGAATTTCTCAAGACACATTGTTTAAAAAAATGCAATTAGGCAAACTGAAAAGCAGTTGTCTAGTGATGTCCATCAGCATACATTCTATATTTAAGCATGACAAAAAAGCATATTATTTTTAACTGCCTTACTTGCAAAGCCAGACTTTTCGCAAATTGAAAAGCATCCATTTATTACCCGTAAATAGAGCTGCAGTTGTTTTCCATCACTCAGAAATGATACAAACATTTATATTTTAAAATACTGAAACAAAGTCCAATGAAATCTACAATATTCACCAACTAAATACAATTGAAACACAAAGGCCCAGGAGCTTTAGATTTAGGGGAATACCCACAGCACACAACATTCTTCTTGAAGCTCAGTTTCAATTCTGGATACAGGTAGGCCTTAACTTAACACAATAGAGCCCCAAATTCCCATTGCTAAACAAGACAGTAAATGAGTTGTGCCGCATTTTATAACCTTTTTTGCCACAGTTGTTAAATGAATCACTTCAGTTGTTAAGCAACTCATGAGTTTGTTAAGTGAATCTCGCTTCACTTGTCGGAAGCCAGCTGGGAAGGTTACAAATGGTGATCACACAACTCCAGACACTGCAACTGTCATAAATAAATGCCAGTTGTCAAGCGCCTGAATTTTGATCATGTGACCATGGGGATGCTGCAATAGTCATAAGTGTAAAAATAGATCATAAGTAAGCTTTCACAGTGCCATTGTAACTCCAAATGGTCACTAAATGGATGGTTGTAAGACGAGGACTATAACAAATGTTATACACTAATATATAGAAATAAAATAATTAAGATTGCCATTAATCTCAAACTTTAAAGCCAATTAATTTGTCTGACAGACTGGATATAGCCCATATTTTGCAGAACACAATAGTATTATATTAGTACATTTTTAAAAGTATTTTTATTGTCTTAGTTTTATTCCCAATTCTATAACAAATGACATTTGTCAATTGAGAGAAAAGCACCACAAGGGGAAAAGAGAAAAACTACTTACCATTTTTATGGAAGAAACCGGTAAAGGTGAGATGTAGATGAGCAGACAAGCTAAATTAAGAAAATAAAAATTTAATGATTTGAAGATGTAACATTTTTAAAGTCTTTATTTAAATAGTTTACGCAAACGTAAAAATTTTACAATTTATCCATTAAAACACTGCTTTTACAAATAACACATGCACCACTATACAACTACTTATATGAAACACAGCAAGTGTTGTAAGTAATCATTTCAGCTCCTTTGTTAATATAATACATATATTATTCACTAGGCATTTCAAATAGTTGATATTAGATGTACAGATAGTTTTGAATGAGACTGCACTTTTCCTCTAGAATTTAGTTTTAATTACTGTTTCATGTATGCTTGGTTAGCTGCAGTTGCCACTTCTTACATTACACTAACTGACCTAGCATTAATTCCCTAATTGCCTGGATTAATATTGTATTCTACATTAGAATACTTAAATTAAGAATTTCTCATGCTTGAAAGTGTACTTTACTAATTATGACCTATATTTACTTCGTATGTACCAAAAGTATTCTGGGTCCAATTCAAAGTGCTTGTTTTAATATTTAAAGGCCTCTACCAGACAAGACAAAACCTGGAAGATTCACTCACCAAGCCGGCAATATAATAATAGGATGGGGATGACTGGAGTTACAATGCAATGTATCTGAAGTCATTAGTTGAGCAGGCTGCTCCAAAAAATTTAAGCCAAAATTTCTGAACCTCTTGTTTCCTTCATTATCTGCCTAAATCGTTTAGATTTTAAAAAAGTCAATTTGAAAGAACAATGTCATAAATTTATTTTGTTAAAATATTTATAAACAATTCTAGTTATGTGAATCACCACTGAAGGTATCTCACAATGTTTTAAAATTCAGTTTTGTAAAGGCCATACAATAGTAAAGTTGCTGAATAAGGAGACAGAATCAATAGTATCCTAGTCAAAACATTAGCTTCAACAGCCTGCTGAAATCAAATGACCCTTAACAAGTACAAAACCACAGTAGGCAAGTCAACTTCTAGGCATTCCATGAGATGGTACACCTTGTAAAAACAGGTGAGGAGTTGGGCAGTAATTATCTGAAAATTATATGGTGGAAGTAATCTTACCCCTAGCATTAAAATGACTATGTTGTATACTAATAAGAATGCACTGCAAATAAGTTTTAATAATGCAGAGTTTTAAATTGGCTGGTAATTATATGATTTATTAGGTTTGCTTTGATTTCTTTCTAAAAGAAGTATGCTATAACACTTCCTAGATATGAAGTATTAATGATTGAAAGTCTTGTTTACTGAACTAGGATAAACTGGGAGAAAAGCATTGTCGGCATTTACTACACAATGATTAGTTTTCCTTTCCTTACAGTACTCATCAAAGCTTGATCCTTTCACATGTACTTTAATACAAATGTTGGTGATTTCAAGATAAACCACTGTCAAGAATCATTTTAACAAATCTGATAGATATCTTGTTCAATGAAATTTAATCACTGGCATCTAAAACTTACAAATTTAACATCTTAGTACTTTATTATTTTAAAGTATATTTACACTTTAAAACATATAACAATCTATAATTTTCTATGAAGGAAAATGGTTGAAAATTTTATTTCAGAAGGACAAATAGGAATCTTAACATCAGTTCCTAAAAACAAATAAACTCATCAAGAAAAGCCATTAGGATCGTAAGTTATTTAAGCAATTCTTCACTTGAAAGATTTTATTTTACATTATTATGTGTATGTTATGAACCTATGTCATCCACGAAAACTGAACTGGCAGCGGATTCATGAAAATTGGAGAATAAAATTGAGTATTTCATTAGAAAAACAATTTACAGCCCTAAGAAAAGATGTTATCTGGCTTGAGAAATTAAAGTCAAGTCTATGTTTGCACCTCTGCATATGATGGAGTATCTTTTTGTCTCAGAATTCAAAACACTACTGCTGAGCTTCAATGTAATCTAATCTGCATATAAGCAAAGTTTGAAAACATATTCTGTGTGTAAAAGTTCATGGCTCATTCCCGCATTTTTTTTACTCCCTAAAAAGCAGCAATTTAGGCATTCTTGGGAAATAAATTTCCCAGAATAGAAGAGATTTTGATCATTATTATAGTTTTGTACATCCCTGATAGCCTATCCTACATTTGCCATATTTTTTCATTACATAAAAAATTATAAGTTCTTTTGAATTAAATTCACATTTCTAAAAACAATTCAATAAAAGCTAATAAAATGTATACAATAGGTAGTGTTTATTTCACAACTGCTTCTTCAGTGACCATTTTGCTGCAAAGTAAATAGGGCAGCACGGTCACATAATTTTTTTGACTTATGACAATATTGCTGAATAACACTTTCCAATCCAATTAGCATCATTAAGCAAGAACTACCTTTATCTGGGGTTTTTTTTCCTAAAAAAGCTGAGATAACCAAGTTAAAAATGTATTAAGACATTATTGAAGGAAATAAGAGTTTTTCAAATACTGTATTATTTCAGCAGGATCACATCCAAAACCTTTTTGAAATATGGAAGACCAAAACTATGTCAATGTACTGAGGGTAATAAAGTAGCACTTTGAACTGGTCCCAGAAGTCAGATATAGCTATTTCAGTACGATGTAATATGCTGCTGAACATTTTATCTGCAATGTCACAATATTTTTGAACATTTAAAGGCAGCCAAAAAGAGTGCATAGCAGACATGCAGGTGTGATGTAATTGAAACTTGTTATTATCATTCTCAGGTTTGTCTTTTTTAAGGAACAGATACAAATAGTGTGAGAGAAACGTAAGTTAAACAAAAGTGACTATAGCTATAATTGTTATCACCTGGGCATCTATGGACAATGCTAGTTTTAGCAGGAAGGTCCATTTCTTCGAAAGGTATGATTAAAATACACGTTTTTAGAAAAACAATGTAGCCTCCATAAATGGGTCTAATAAGAGCAGACACAATCGGTTTACTTTTTGATTTAGCAGCCTTCTCACAAATTAACATACAATTTAAGGATAATGCAGAAAGAATAGTAATAGTTGGAATTAAAGTTTAAGTGAGTTTGGGGCTTTACATTCAGTTTAACAATCAGCCTGCATAAAAAGAAAACCGATTTGCCACAAAACCATATACTAGCCAATGTATGGTCAATTTCAGAAAACGTCTTAGTATTTTGGCATATTTATTGGCTCCAGTAACTCTTCCATAAGGTGTTGTAGCAATTAATGATCTGCAGCAAAAAATGGAGAAGTGCATCCTCATTTGCAATATAACATACGTAACACTGATCCCAATCCATACTGCAGTGCAGAGTAAGTGGAAATTGGACTACATAATGGAAATCAATGAAATTTCAAAAAAAATCAGTGGATCCAGCCTATATATTACCCAAAAATAAATGTCTACAGAAGTCTCCTTCTGCAGGTGCAACATTATATAACATTTAATGTTAACTGGGACAACATACTATCAAAGTACAAAACACATCACTTTAACAGAATTAATTTATGAATATTTCATTATGGGAGAAGCCGATGCAAATTATCTTCATCTACATCACATTTCACTTCCGTTTCTGCATAAATTTTATTGACACATTATTTAATCTATCATGTATTCATCGCAGTTGAAATATTGCTATTGAAACACATTGGTTGATAAAACAAATGTTACCTTTGCAAGTCGTGTTCTCCCTTTGTTTTCTCTACTTTCGTCAGCATCCCGTCTACTCTGAAAGTTTTCCTGCAATAAAAGTTGGCTTTTGAAATTGCACTGATTTCCATTATGTAGTACAATTTTGTTGCATAAAAAATTTCTTCCAAAAAAACTCCATCCTTAGGAACCAAGCCTCAGGCATTTTCCCCCCAAAATCATACTGAATTTATGAGGAGCATCCCAGCAATTCCTGTTATTTTAGATTTTTTAATATATTATTTGTTGAATGCAATTAAAATATCACTACGAATACAAAACATTTACAAGGTTTTAATCCAAAGTTAGCGAGCTCTCTGAACATAGACTGAAATTCAATTTTGCATTGATGCTTTTAAATCATTTTACATCATTAAGTCATCTACCAACCCCCCCATTTTGGATATACCCAACAGCACCCCCCCCCAATTTTTTTGAAGTAGCTATGAATAACTGCAGATAGCTGTATTTCCTTAAGTAAGCAACATAATCCATTAATTTTAGCATTAATTACCACAGGAAAAACTTGGAAACCATGCTACATTATTTGAGAGACTGATGCCAATGGCGAGTCACCAAAAACTGAGAAACATTGGCTCATCTATAAAACAAAGAACCAACATAGAAAGCAACGCTGTAACTTTCTTTCAGGTTTTACTATTTCTATTATCTTTGTTCTATAAATGATATAATCAAGCTGAATTTGAAAACCGATAAAAGAAATATTTGAATTTGAAAACACCCACATAAGACAATACTGAAAAGGAGCAGAAAATGCTCCGAACAGCCTCCTTATTTTCAGGAAATCCCCAGCAACAAAGTGGCAATATTTCGCATCTTCTTTATCAGAACAAATGACATTAAATAAAGGATTTTTCACCCTTCTAAAATATTTTTCATTATCATGCACAGGATATTAAAAAAACACTAATATATCATACTGAGGCCACTGTTTTGAGATGCAGTTGTGAAAAATTATTTGCCTTTGCTGCTGAATGTTATAAGAGTTTCACATAGAACCACTGTTATGTTATTGCTTAAATCTTTTAAAAATACTTACATATTACTTGATATTTATAAAATTATATCTGAGCTTACTGGCATTTTCTAAACACTTGGGAAATTTTAGTCTTTCTTAGTCACTGTCTTTTTATGTCTTAGGCTGCTGCTATAGATCTGTAAACTGCTTTTTGGTTGCTAGTTCTAAATGTGTTTCATGAAGAGAAATGATAGGTCATTATTATCTGAGAAAATGGAGAACAGGCTTTATTGTTGAAAAACAGCAACTGCCTTTTCATGATACAATGCCCTCACAACACAGCTTGCAATTCTTTTAACACACATAAAAATAGAAACCATAGATTACAAAACAAAGAGAAAAACCAAGTAAGGTTAATCATCCTTCTTCTCTTTTGGCTCATGGAGGTCAATCTACCTTACATTGTCTTGAGGAATTTGAATGATGCATGTCAGAAGTTGCTGAAGAATTCATCACTACAATTATGTGTACAGGATAGTTAAACCTGGCTTTATGTTCTGGGTAGGAAGAGTTAGAAATGCTAGAATTTAGGTAGTGGTTCCTTTGACATTCCTTTCAAGCAACTGTCCTGCATAGTGTGAAAACTCTGCCTCTGAACTGCAGAGATCACTGAGAAATCTACTCAAGAACATGATTAATTTTTGGGAATCCTAGCATGGGATTCAGCTTTCTATAGCATGTAGAAACAATACTCTCCATCTGTAGCTAAACTTAGCTATCAAGCTTAGTTACTCAGCTTTGTATAGTCAAACGGTGGGAAACTGGCCGAATCAGTCTGCTGACAAATTATGGTTTCCGATCTATGTCCTGATCAAGGTCTGGGAATTACCATGTTTTCCCAAAAATAAGACCCTACCTTATATTTTTTTGAACCCTGAAATAAGAGCTTGGCCTTATTGCCATACGCTCCAAACCTGATTGGGTTTATTATCAGGGAATGTTTTATTTTGGGGGAAACAGGGTAGTTTCACTTTGATCCCATTGTATCTATTTAAAGGCTGCTTACAGCCTAGCCAAAAGGAAAATAAATTGGATAAACGATTCTCAGTGTCTAGTTCATTAGTACAATTATTCACATCCACTTTGATCAACAGTACACATTTTACAGCTGGTCTTGAGTAATACTAACATTTTGGTTTTTCCCCCTACAAATACATCTAAACATTTAAAAAGATGAAAGATTTATATTATCTGAAGAGAATCTAGAGTAAACTTGTACAATCTAACAATGAGTGTACAGTTTTGTGGCAGAATATCCACATATATTTCTTCTTTTTGCATACTGGATTATAAAACCACTCAAATTAAGTTATAATGGAAAATTTGTATTTGAGATTGATTGAAATTCTGATAGTATTAAAACTGTTGGAAATATCTTTTGAAAACATCTTACTCAATTTTGTTCATATCAAAAATCAACTGACTTGGAAAAACACCAAACCTAATATTATTTGGGTCCAAGGTAGATGTAGAATGTACTACTTTGCAACAGATGTAGTATCTTTTTAAAGGTAGGCTTTGACATATGTGATGTAATTTGGCCTCCCATACTGTTAATAACTAGAACAAATTCCTGGATAATTCTAACAGCTAGATCAGGTACCACAATTATTTGAATACTTGAATATATTTCATGTACCATTCTTTGATCCCAACACAATAGTGGAAGGCTAAACTATTGCTTGGGAATAACTGAAAATAAATTAAGGTATATTTCACATAAGGTAGAATTTTGGTCAAGGAATCTGGAAATAATTTATTCTGCATGTGAATATATTTCAGCTAAACATTTATAGCCTGGTAATGGGCTCTAGATCAAGCACTTGGGGAAAAAGCAGAGGTAAAGATTCTTTCACATATATAATGATAAGCGAGCTATGGTAGGAATGATACAGTCACCTGACATATTTTGGTCATGATCAGGTTAGGTCACTATAATAGGCTATTGTGCAATCACTCAAAAATTAGAATGGTACGTTCCAGCAGAAGCCAAGAGATCATCTCTTTTTCATTTGTTATACAGTACTTGCCAATTTTTAGGTTGAAAGGTGCTGATTTAAATCCTAAAATGTAGAACCAAAAAGCACTGAAATCTTATCAAAACCCATTCTATGAGTCAAGGCCTTCCGTTTCTCTCCTATTTAAGGTAAATTGAATTGATCTTCTAACCAGTGTTCAAAATTTATAATGCTTCCCTATAGGAATATATAGGGAAAGTTCATTTCCAATTTGTCATTTATAAAGGAAGTTTTATTTCGGTGAGGGTCTTCTAAATTTATTTTGGTAATAACCACTTGGTATTAATTCATTAATTATGAAAGTATCATCTTACACTTACTTAACAGAATAAAAATAATTTACAGGAAAAAATCATTTATGAATATTTTATTTTAAAAGAACATGGCTAGTTAAACTAATCACTTTCAATACAATGTTTATTACGTTATTTTGTGCTGTATCTCCCATAACTATTTAAAAACACTTTTAAAAAGTATGTCAATAAATAACTTTCAAAAATTCAGCAGGGTATCTCTGGTATCAATTTTTCTGATTTATGGAACAAGACATTTTATTGGGACTTATGGACAACGAATCAGAAAAGACTTAAGGTAGACAGATTTTGTATATGATAACTACAGCAAGATTATTATATGAAGAACAATGGGAAAATAATGAAATCCTGAAAGTGGAGAAAGAGATTGTGAAAATGTCAGAATTCGCAGAAATGGCAAAGCTAATTTGTTTGATGAGAGGGAAAAAACTTTTTTGAAAGATTGGAAACCTTATATAGACTTTTTGCTGAAAGAAGAAATGAAATGATGATTCATGGATTTGAAGATTAAAGTGGACTTTGATAAAATGAAGAGCTGAAGGGATTTTATATCATCTAAAAGGGGGGAGAGACAATATTGTAGCTATCTTTTGAAAAGAAGATTTATAGAAGTTTATATAAAGAAGTTTATATATTCCTCTATTTACTTTCTTTTGTTCCTGCGCTTCTTTTTTTTGTTTTCATTTGCCTTTTATTCTATTAAAATAATTTAATAAAAAGTTATTAAATTTATAATAGCTTCACTATCTAGCATCTTTGATTTGATTGCTTGTAGGTCAAATAATTACTTAAAAATATATTTTAAACCAGAGTAGAGACCCTTGGATTGAAATAATTTATGATTCTCCCTAACAAATACTTTGAGAGTATACCACACAATAGAAGGAGAGGTATATTAATCATGATGCACTTTTGAAGCAGAGTGAAATAATTGTGTTATAGCAGTACAAGCTGGATACATACTTTATACATATCAACTCATTAATCATGCTTTTTAAAATATTTTCAAAACTTTCAAGAGTGATAATTATATTAATCTATACATCACATATGGCACAAATTCAAAAAAAAAAATTAAAGTATGGCTCAATATTGGGAAAAATATTCTAAGAAATTAGTCTCCAAGTATAAAAACAAAGATTCAGAAAAAAAAATTAAAGTCACATATTATCCTTCTATTACAATCCAAAAGCAGCAGTCACTAACAAAGTTTCAGTTACATTGAATATTAGAAATTAATCCAAAAAATAGCTCAGGATTAATCTTAGTTAAAACTTGGTGTACTATCTTGCACCACCAGCCATTAAGTCATGCTCGAATGTGTCTACATAATTTTGTCCAGTCACAACAGTGTAAAAGTATTAATTTTAAATTGCCAGAAATAGTTTTAACCACTGACACCTGTCTATTACATGTTTGAAGAATTCACACAGTAGCTTTTTCCCTACTAAATATATCCCATTACTTCAGACTGTGTCTTCTTACATTATAATCCCTATGTTTTTCATCATTGCCTAACATGTTACCTTATTTATTTAAATGGAACGGCATCATTAATCCCATGTAAATTACAAAATATCTAGTTTCTTACTAATACCATACTGCAAAGAATCTAAAGAAAATTAAACCCACTAAAATACATTAAACCGGCTAAAAAAATAGTTAGAAATGCTTACTTTAAAATAGCCAGATAAACTTTAAGATGTTTAAAAACCAACCAGAATAAAACAGAAAATTAGTTATAAATATGCAAAATATAATTAATGCACAACATTTTTGTTATTCAGCGTTTTGAATTACTTGTCTTGATTACTGGAATTGTATTAATTTTTAAATAAATCACTGAGACAAAATTCCCAAAACTATCACATAAAATATGGCAGATCAAACAAGCAATAAATGTCAAATTTCCTCTGGATAAATGCTTGTATCAAGTTCATCTCATTATGTAGATCAGAAAAATTTTAGTTTCAGCTTCAATGACAGTTATTGACAAGACACTTATTGTTATTTTGTTATATAGTTATTTTGTCACTTATTGGAAAACAAAGCCCTTGTTTTAATTACAGCTTAAATTACCTTTTAATATTTGTTCGGGAGTTTCTGTGAGACATATAAGTGAGAGTTCTATGCAAGAATATTGGCTGCAACAGAAAACAGAAAAAAAATCAATTCAATGCTGACATGAGAGAATCTACAAAGTTAGACAAAGATGAATAGTTACTCACAGCTATAAGATTGCGGGTACGTAGAAATCTATATATTTGTGTTGGTTCTGTGAGGGGAAAAAATGAAATATTCTTTACTCAAAGCTGCTAATCTGAGATTTCATTAGCTTTTGTACAAGCACTACAAAGTCATACATAAAATATTCTCACTCATATCAAACCTGGGTTCATATATACTTCAAATATGAGATGAATAGATATTTTCAAACCGTAACCTAATAAATATCAATATCACTTTGTTGCAGAGATAACAGAAAGTCTGTGGAGATTCTTAATCATCCCGTGTCATGGTTGTCCCAAAGGTGTTTTTTTTCCCCCAAAAGAGGCAACTGGATTTCCTTTTTTTTTTTAAAGTTTCGTTTCTCATCCAAGAAGTTTCTTCAATTCTAAGTTCTGTGGTGAGAAGGGAAACATTTAAAAAAAACAACACCCCACCAAGAAAGTCGAGTTGCCTTTTGGAAAAAACTTTTGGGACAGGTCACAAAAAGGTACCACAGTTGGTAACTATCCCACTGTACCAGCAGACAATCAGGGACCTTAACATACACTAGTAACATTGAAACCTGTGGTACAACAGCTAGAGAAGCCAAGTAAGGAAGAAAACAAAGATTCTAACAAAAATTTTAAGTATTTTAAACTTTTCAAAACCCAAGCTGGGTTTATAGGTCTCATTGTGCATAGCAGCATGGTAGCCTAGTTTGCACAAATCACCTAATATTTTATTTACAAACTAACCAAAGCTGTTAATTGTTCTATTAAATAGTTGGAATTGTTTAGGTCTAAAATCTAGTCAACTAAAAAAACCAATCTTCCCATATTTTGGCTACTATATGTCAATGTTATAAGGTATCATACGCTGGATACTCACCCATCTATTTAACATGCTACAATACTCTTTTTAACAAGTTACTCTTTTTTTGTTTAGCTCAGGAGTGTGGATCAACCTCAGCAATCCACTTCCCATACACCGGTCTATAACCTTAATTACAACACCTTACAAACGAACTGTTAAAGCTGCATTTAGTACATTAAATCGATTTACTGTACAACAAACACCTATATTTCTATTTCGTAAGGAATTCTCGAGGGTAGGAAGAGGATACTGGAAACAACACAAGCTATCGCCCATACAACACCCCCCTCAGCTCCATCCCTTTGAGAGAGGAAGAGGGGGACCCCAAACGCAACACTACACCGCGGTGCGGAATCCCACGGCTCCCGAAAGGCTCCCGGAGTGGGCGTGCTTGCGTGCTGCTGGCTCATTAACGAAAATGATTAGCAAGGCACGAGTTTCCCCTAAAGAGACCTCCCGGACTGACAAACCAGACACAGAAGCCGCAGCCGCTTTTTCCTCCATCAACCACCTCCCGCCCAAAGGTCCGCGGAGAGTCTCCAAACATCCAGGTCGCCGTTGTCCACAAAGGTGCTTCTCCAAAAGGCAAGAAAAGTCCAGTTGCCTCTTTTGGAAAAGCACCTCGGGGGGGGACACTCCCGCCCGATTGGTCGCGGGGAGCCAAACGCCGCGGCTGCCATCAGCTCGCTTTGCCCCCGCTCCTGCGGCGCGACTTGGGGCGGCGGGGGTGGGGGAGAAAGCGGCGGTTGCCGTGGTCCTTCATTCCCTCCCTCCCTCTCCCCCCCCCCACACCAGAGCCCACGCTCACTCTCGAAGGCCTGAAGGAAGAGCTCGTGGTCAGCCTGGATCTGCTCCATCTTCGGTTTTTTCACCGGAGGCAGGGCCGCCGCCGAACCGGCCGCCGCGGAAGATGCCGACGAACCCCCGCCGCCGCCGGAATAACTGCCGCCGCCGCCAACTCCGCCGCCGCCTCCTCCTCCTCCTCCAACAGCACCGCCGGATTTGCCGCCCGGCGCTGCGGCTGAGGTGAAGCCGCCGAAGCTCCCGCCGGCGCCTCCGCCCGTGGCGGTGGCGGCAGCAGCGGCGGCGCCTCCCCCTCCGCTCGGAGCACCTGAGCTGGGCCCCGGGTTACCCCCGCCGCCGCCGCCGCTGCCTCCTCCTCCTCCGCCGTGCTTTTGAGGAGCCATGAGGCCTTTTTCCTGCGGGGCGGGAGCTGGACGGCAGGTGCGGACCGACCGCGAGAGGGGAAAAGGGCGCAGGAGCGCTCGCGAAGGTGAGGTGGCGAGGAGGAAGTGGAAGCGCTTCAACTCTTTCGGAGTAGCCCCGCTCGGTTTCTCCTCAAGCGCCCTCTCTGCCCAGCCAAACCCGACGGCGCCGCCACCGCCGCTCCCGCCCCCTCCGCCGCCTTCCTACTGGCTCCCGCGATGGCGCCGTCCCGCTTTATTGGCCGACGGAGATCCCGCCCAGCCGTGACGGCAGAATGATTCTGCAAGAGTTTGGTTGGACCGCGCGCTTCACCGCCGGGAGCTTCCCTTTTCCCCTCCCCCTCGCTCTTCCTTTGAACTGAATTCGCGGGAAAACGAAGCTGTGGCTGCTTCGTTTCTTCCTTCCTCCTCTCCCCCCCACCCGCCACCCTCGGCCCCGGAGTGCATGATGGGAAAGAACCGCGACTCGGAGGTCTGGGTTTGCTCTTCTTCCAACCAGCGACGCGTGTCGGATTGCTAAGAGAAGCGGCGGCAAACGGCGACGGGAACGTGCCGTCCGTGTCTCGCGGAACGGTTTTGAAAATCTGAGCGCGCGGAAAAGCGATCGCCCGCTTGTATTGCTGGTCCCACACGTGCTGCGGAGGGTAGTTTGGGGTGCCATCTTTGAGATCTTCTCTTTTGGTCAAAGTCTACCAGTAGAAATTAATGTCTCGTTGGGAACGATCGATGATCCTCTTTTTTCCCCCCTCTCCACTCCCTGTTGCAAACATATTCTAGTTGGAGGATAGCGTTTAATGCGCCTTTCCTTCCATTGTCTGGTGAAATAAAAAATAGGCTGAGAGGGGGGAAAATCACCTTTTGAGCCCTTTCTAACCTTCAGAAGTGATGGACATTATATGTAAAGGTTATTCCTAAGCATTGATGCTACGGTGCAAAATGTTTCTCCTCACAAGTTCTCTGAGACACAACCCAAATGCAAACTGAAATAAAACAACTACATGTCCCAAAATTGTTTAAAGGATGCAATTTCTGTCTTGTGCAGATGAACTATTGATAATGATCAAACTACCATAGTGTAGCTGTTCTTTAAAAAGAAGTATGAAGCAAACACATTGGACGAATAAACAAAGAATAAATAAAAAGTAAATAAATGCAGGCTATGAAATTAAATTGTCAACAGGGTTGAGCTTCTGGATGCTTGCATAATAAACATTCAAGACGGTTTTACTGTGGTCCTTAATAAATTTGGTGTGTTTCACGGACCTCTTACCTGGAGTGACTGCAGCTAATTATTTTTTTTTATCTTATTAATACATAAGAAATAAAAGCAGCAAACAGTTTTGATCAAGCTTGTAATACAATAAATGTCATCTATCATTGTTTTTAAGAGGCTGGACTACAGTCCATGCTTGCCTAAGGGAATCGCTGAGTCTTCTGACAATTTGTTTCAGCCTAATTTACCTCATTGACTTGTAAAGAAAATTAGTGTAGGAGGTGCAATGTGTGTCACTTTGAGCTCTTGGAGGAAGGTGGGATAGATTTTCAAGAAATAAATATGCCCTCTGCCTGATTTGGGACCTTTTTACCATCCATTTTAGAAACCAAGTATAGGGAAGATGATTCTTCATGATGAGTTTTTTTTCCCTTTTTTAATGTGTGTGCCTTTGACACAATTTTTAATTCCTGGACTAGTTTTCTTGCCAAGATTTTTCAGACTTGGGTAGTCCTTATCTGCTTTCCAGGGCCGAGAGAGAACTGCCCAAGGTCATCCAGCTGGCTTTGTGTGCTAGTTTTTATCCTGTTGTCTTAGCCCCCACAGTACACAAACCAGCTGTCTTGACTTGATATTATGAGAGTATAACTCAGAAATTTCCATTTTCTCCAATGTAAAAAAACAGTGTAATCAACTAACTTATGTATTGATACTAAAAACTTCTTTTCCATGGAAATTCCCAGATGTTAGGATAGTTCCAAATGTTCATTATTTGATTACATAAGATCTTTTATTGGCATTGGAAATGGAAGATTAATTTTAGATACTTAATTGGGAATTATAGTGAAAAGGATAGGATTGGCAACTTAGTATTTAAGTTAAAGGGAAAAATTACTGTTTCCATGTAAATTAACAGAACATGAAATTTTCTAATTTAAATTAATATTAATGAATAGATAAAAAACAGGTCTCTAGTTTAATTCATATGGGGCTAATATGAGAGATAAAATCTTACAAGTACATTTTACTGAATTCAGTGAAAACTGCACTTATTTAAATAGATATAAGATTACATCCTGTATTTCAGCAGTTAATACATGAATGATATTTGATTGGTATTTAAGGGAAAATTGACGTCATAACCTATAGAAAATGTTTCGCCTACATAGTTGTCCTCCAGATGGAACCAAGGCACAGTTAATTTTGGGTCTGAATGAATAATAAGAAAGATGACTCATAAAAATTCATGCTCAAGTTGTTAATATATACCTAAGATCTTATTACATAAAATCTGAAATCTAATCTGTTGAAAAGGAGAAAAATCCCACAATTTTTGGACCTAGCTATTTGTCAGGATAAAAATTCAAAAACTTGTGTTATAGTTTGCTGCTGCTGATATAAATACATAGCTTGCTGGTTTAACTAAATAAGACACATCACTCTAGAATATTTTTTTCCATACATTTACTGCTTTAGAATATTTTACTGTTGCCTCTTTAAAACTGCTATTGGTAGAGAAGCATGTTTTGACTAGAGATTACCTGATGCTTCTTGAAGCACGAGATTTTATAAAGAAGTTACTGGGCAATAATAGTACTCTGTTTATGTGACTATTTAAGAATATTGGGCCACTAATTCTTGTATTGAAAAAATAGTTCAATTTTTATTTCGCTTAATATAAAACGTGATGTCTTGAAATAGTTTATATTACATTCAAATGGGTTAAAGTGATCATTCCGATGAAGATTAATATAGATAATTCATATTTATTTGACTGTGGACCCATATTTTGGTAGAAGCTTAGAGCAGTAGACAGATGTACTTTACAAGAATCTGTACTGTAAATATCATATAGGTCTTGATACATTTGCCCAAGATAAAAAAAAAACTATTCTAAAATTAGTATGTGGTTAAAACATTGTATTAACAATAATGAATGAATAACAGCTACTGCCATCTACTCATTATTCCTTTGTCTAAGACCTTAGTCTTTACTACTTTAAAAAAAAGGATCCTTTACCCTATTAATTTTTTGCTGTATGTTCAAATGGTGAACTTAAGGCACATGGGAAACATTTACAGGAGATTTTCTGAAGGAGGCAGGAACAAAAGACATGTCAAGTTGCATTTTAGTTTGCATTCCAAATCTACTGAGCAGGGTTCTTACAAATCAAGTTCTTTCTTGCCTGCTACATACACTGCATTTGTTACTCAGGTCTGAATACTTTTGACAGTCCATAATGTTAATTGTGTTAAGATAATTAGAAGCAGAATATTCTTCCCAGTTTGCAGATATACTTAGATAAATTATATAACATCATCCATATATTTGTCCCAGCATTTTCAACATCTTGGTTGTTGCTCATTTGTCTCTGTTTCAGCAATTTGCATTTATGAACTTCCAGAAAGGAACACTTTTAAGATTATATTGTTCTGCCTGTATTGCTTTCTTTCTAATAATTATGGATTATATAGAATAGTTTCAGCCACTATGCCCCATTTGTGGAGTTGTTAAAATTCTGGCAAGTTTTCACACACGGTTTTAATGGCCAGTTGACCAGCATTGCAGTGTATTGTAATATAGAAAACATATGAATATAAACCATTAAACAGATTTAGTGAAGCATGTTGCATAATATTACACAGAAAACATATACATATCTGGCATTACAAAAATTTATGAGTAAATAAATAATGGAAAAAATGTTTATTGAATTGGGATATTTGTTAATCAGATTACTTATGGATAACTTATTATTATGAAAATAATATGGCCATTTGAATCAGTGAAACAACTGTAGCAGGGGAAATATATAGATAGTCCTTGACCCACTAAACCATTCATTTAGTGGTTGTTTGAAGTTACAACAGCACTGAAAAAAGTGACCTATGACTGTTTTTCCACACTTATGACTGTTGCAGCATCCCTGTGGTCGCATGATCAAAATTCAGGTGCTTGGCGACTGGCGTGTATGAATGGTGGTTGCAGTGTCCCAGGATCATGTGACCACCTTTTGTGAACTTCTGACAAGTGAAGTCATTTGGGAAGCCGGACTCAGTTAACAGCTGTGTTACTAAACAATTGCAGTGATCCACTTAACAACTATGGCAAGAAAGGTCATAAAATGGGGCAAAATTCACTTGACAATTGACTGGCTTAGCAATGGAAATTTTGGACTCAACTGTGATGTAAGTCGCTGGCTACCTGTACTAAATTCTGTGGCTATTGGTTTGTCCAAGTACTCTCTCAAATCTGTGTTTTATATGATCAGAAAGCCTCTTGCTTATCTTCCTCAAGCAGGTTCAGACAACCAACATGGATTTTATTCTGCTTTACCTGGCATGGGTTCCTTCTGGGAATCCTGAAATCGGAATTTTGCAATAATCAAGAGCATTGTCTGCTGAACATTCCTTATGATTTTGCCCCTGAAGCAGGAGGGTGACAAACACAGTTTAGGGATGCTCTCTATCATGAGATAAATTGACTACAGTGGATGCAACGTTCGCTCCTAGCCTACAACTGCAGCAGTGCATAAACCAAACAGGGTTTTGACACTCAGAAATACAAAGCTCAATTCTGTTAATAGTACAGAGAAAGTCCCAAATTTCAAGCTCTGGTGGGACCGCGAAAATCTCCTCCATCCCAAATAGATAATTACCCTGGAAGGTAGAGCTGGGTTGTTCCCATTTCGAATTTTACTGCCATTCATTGAAACAAGTATTTCTCTTTTTCCTAATAACTTATAGCCAGACATGCAGCACAGACGGCGTATCCCTGTTATTTTTTCCCCCTCCCGGTCCGAAACCAGAGAGGCTGCAATTATTCCAGGAGCCGCTAGGTGGAAGCACCGGGAATCCCGCGCCGCTTTAGACGGGAAAGGAAAGGAGCGGCCCGGTCCTTGGAGGTAGCTGGCTGGTCGCTACCGGAAGCGGCGGGCGAGCGCTCCACGTGGGTTTCGGTTCAGCTTAGCGCTACGCTTCTCTCTTTTTGCTGGTTATGGCTGAGCGGATCGAAGAACGCATCGAGGACCGAATTCCGGAGCTAGAGCAGTTGGAGAGAGTCGGGCTGTTCACTCGTAAGGAAGTCAGGTAAAAAGCGGAGGTCTGGAAGCGGGGCGTTCACAATAACTAGGGAACGGTGGGAAGGAGAAAGCATGATTTGGGGGCAGTGGGAAAGGGGGAAGGAAGGTGGAAGGAGACCCCAGACGCTTCTACTTGCAGCATTATCTTCCTGATTAAGAATAAACCACCACAAGGGTGGCTTTATACCCCCTTCTCCAATCTTGTGTTTTCCAGGTCAGGGGTCTCCAACCTTGGTCCCTTTAAGACTTGTGGACTT
This sequence comes from Ahaetulla prasina, assembly GCF_028640845.1. Taxonomy (NCBI): domain Eukaryota; kingdom Metazoa; phylum Chordata; class Lepidosauria; order Squamata; family Colubridae; genus Ahaetulla; species Ahaetulla prasina. The sequence goes on from NC_080540.1 coordinate 149,069,325, forward strand.
CAACTCCCAGAGTTCCTCAGCCAGCTTTGCTGGCTGAGGGACTCTGGGAGTTGAAGTCCACAAGTCTTAAAGGGACCAAGGTTGGAGACCCCTCTTCCAGGTGGATTGGCATTTTTTTTAGTCCCAGTACAAATGCATAAGATCACTTTAAGGGAGGCTTCTTAAAGGCTTCTTGCTGGACATCCTAAAAGTCCTATATATTATTTATTTATTTATTTATTTATTATTCATATTTGTATACCGCCCTATCTCCCGAAGGACTCAGGGCGGTTCACAGGCATATAAAAACATTTATATACAAATTAAAATAATCATTAAAAAGCTTATTCTAATGCCCAATTATTAAAATAGAAATATAAATATTAAAACCAATTTAAAACCCCTATAAATTTAAAATCTAAGCCAGTCCTGCACAGATGAATAAATGTGTCTTGAGCTCGCGATTATACAGGTGGTCCTCGACTTATGGCCACAATTGAGCCTCAAATGTCTGTTGCTAAGTGAGACATTTAAGTGACTTTTATGACCTTGCTTGCCACAGTTGTTAAGGGAGTCACGGCAGTTGTTCAGTTAGTAACACAGCTGTTAAGTGGATCTGAAAGTAACACAGCTGTTAAGTGGATCTGGCTTCCCCAGGGGCTTAGCTTGTCAGAAGGTCGCAAAAGATATATCACAGGCCCCCTGGGACACTGAAACGGTCATAAATGTGAACCAGTTGCCAAGCACTTGAATTCACATGACTATGGGGGTGGTGCAATGGTTGTAAGTGTGAACAGTCATGTCATTTTTTTTCAGTGCTATTGTAACTTTGAACGGTCACAAAATGAACTGTTGTAAGTCAAGGACTACCTGTATTTATATGTAGGTACCCTTCCATCTTCCACCTATGTCACAACTTGTCCAGGGTAATTGGCTACATAAAAAAAAAAATCCATCAGCTCCAACAATTGAAAGAAGCTGTGCTTGACAGGGTAGCATGGAGAGCATTTGCCTATAAAGTTGCCAAAAATGGAACACAACAGAACAGTTAAAACTACTATTAATAGGAATCAGAATTTACGAAAGAATTCTGTCTTCATTTTTCCAGGGCTGTCATTAAGAAGGTCTCTGCTCTTGAATATAAGATACAACGGAGAGCACTTCACAAGAAAGACTTCATTAGTTATATACAGGTAGTTTTCTCACACAGATCTTTTTCTGTGTATTTTTATCTGTTGATACGAATACATCTATGATACATTGTTTATTCTGCCACTAACTACTTCAAATTGTTTCTTTTTTAAAGGGAACCTGCAATGGGATGCGATAAAATGTTACTTAGGGGAAAGGTGAACAGTCTGTCCATTAGTTCAGATAATGTCACAGGAACCTCCCAAAGTATTTAAATTTTTGAAAATAGAAAACATAATTGAAATCAATTGCATTTCATGAGATTTTAGGAAAATTAGGAACTACTGTAAATTCAGGCTATTTTGCATGACTTTTTTTTTAACTTTTAGAAATTTGGATATCAGTAGGGAGAATGCATACAAGTAGTCCTCAATTTATGACCACAATTGAGCGCAACATTTCTTTTCTTAAGCAAGGCAGTTATTAAGTAAGTTGTGCCTCATTTTACAACTTTTTTGTCACAACTGTTAAGCAAATCACTGCAGTTGTTAAGAGAATCATGTGGTCATTAAGTGAATCTGGCTTTCCCCATAGATTTTGCTTGTCGGAAGCTGGCTGGGAAGATTAATGTTGATCACATGACCTGTGCAACTGTTATAAATACATGCCAGTTGCCAGGCACCCGAATTTTGATCACGTGAACATGGGAATGCTGCAATAGTTGTAAGTGTAAAAATTGCACTTTTTGCACTGCCATTGTAACTTTGAATAGTCATTAAACAAATGGTTGTAAGTTGAGGACTACTTATATCGAATAACGGAGATGGAAGGGACCTTGGAGCTCTTCTAGTCCAACCACCTGCTCAAGCAGGAGACCCTATATCCGTGATGGCGAACCTATAGAACGTGTGCCACAGGTGACACATGGAGCCCTCTGCGAGCACGTGAGCCATCACCCAGCTCAGCTCTACTGTGCATGCATGTACGCTTCCCGCTGGCCAGCTAATTTTCGGTTGTGCTCTGCAAGTGGGAGACACGTGGAGGGACCTACCTTTGTCCTCACTTTCTGCTGCCTGTGCCTTCCCAGATCTCCAGAGATTCCCCTCCCAGCACTGTTTTGGGAGGTGAGGCTTCCCCCCCACCAGCCGTTTTGGGAGGCAAAGGCTTTTTCCCTTCCTCCCAGCTGTTTTGGAGGCTTTCACACACACCCAGCTGTTTTGGAGGCTCCCCCCCTGCCATTTCGGGAGGCAAAGGCTTCCCCCCCCACAGTGCTGTTTTGGGATGTGAGGCCAAAAGGGGTGGGTCACGTGCGCATGTGCGGGGGGAGAGGGGTTGTGCACGCATGTGGGGGGGTTGCATGTGCATGTGAGGGTTGCACACATATGCAGGGGGGCAGGGCATGTGGGAGTGGCATTGCATTATGGGTGTGGGCACATGCGGGTGTGCCACCTGAGGAAAAAAATGGTTAGCCATCACTGCCCTATATCCTATGTTGTCAGCTCTAGATTTAGATGTTTTTTTTATATATAATCTGCAATATCTGTAGGTTCTGACCTATTTCAGAACTCTATTATGTCCTGCCTTTAGGATGTTAAGGGAAATGACTCCAATATCAATTTTGTGGTATTCATAACTTTGCTGATCTTTGCTGCAACAAAGTTCTATATCTTCAGTGCAGGTTTAGAGCAATAAAATAATTTTCCAAAACTGTCCCCTTTCCCCCAAAATGTTTTGAACTTTATTATCATAATATACATCGCCACTAGCTTTGTTCCTTCCAAGGTGTGCATGCGTGTGCATGCACACTAAGGAAACACATATACATAGTAAGAGTAGAGGGCACACAACATTACATTTGAAGAATGATAATAATTAGGCATGTAAAACTCTGAACTTGCAACGAGTCCTGTATCAACTTATTGCCTCGGTTAAAGACGTCTGTGAGGGTTGTTTGGTACTACCAAAGACTGAGCAGGGATTCAGTCTGTGCTGCAGTAGCACCAAGCAAGCATCACTGCTGACTTAAACCAAAGCAGCTAGTTTATGCCTGGGAGAGCTTGGGACAGAAGGCAGGCAGCAATCCTTCCTTACCTTTGAAGTGGTAGCTGACCGGCCCTGGCCCTCAGAGCTTCCAGCTCAGAAAGGAGCAGTCCCTTGCCAAGGTTTAATTTCCCTCCTTCCTCCAAAACAGGTTTAATAAGTTGAATTAAATTCAGAACGCATCTAGAAAAGGAAAGAAAGTATATCTCAATGCTTTTTTACATAACTCAATGCTTTTTTACATAACACTTTTCTTTCTTTTTATTTTTGCTTCCATCATAATTTCAAATTGCAAAAAAAAAAAAGAATTTAAAATGCTTACAAAATATTGACTGCAAGTATCAGTGACTAGTAAGTTTATAGCATCAATAAGCTTATGGATCTACTTGGGTGCAGTGGTTAAAGCATCAGGTTAGAACCTAGGAGGTCTAGTCCTTCCTTAGCCACAAAGCCACCGGGTGACCTTGGGCCAGTCACCTCTCACGCTAAAAAGAAGGAACTGGCAGGTCACTTTCGAAAAATGCTGCCAAGAAAAGTGCAGGGAGTAGGTTGTATGGATTCAGAAGTCCAAAATGACTTGAAGGCACAACTTTCAAGTGTGTATATGACATCTTCTTCCATTTCCTAGCTTCTGTATTTTAACTAAGAAGTATGTAAACATTTCAACATGTTTCTATTGCCTATATTTGCAGTTTGTTCATCAGTTTGTGCACAAACGCTTGGTTTGTCAGAAATTTGAGGGAATGTTGCCTCCTGTCACTCTAAGCAAGTTTTGTGAATAATTGATGAGGAGTGTATATAGGTGGTTCTTGACTTATAGCAGTTCACTTAGTGACCATTTGAAGATACAATAGCACTGAAAAAAGTGACTTAGCGATAGCACTTAGACTTATATACTGCTTCACAGTGCTTTATAGCCCCCTCTAAGTAGTTTACAGTGTCAGCACATTGCCCCCAACAATCTGGGTCCTCATTTTACTGACCTCGAAAGGATGGAAGGCTGAGTCAACGTTGAGTTCGTGAGATTCAAACTGCTAAATTGCAGTAGTCAGCAAAAGTAGCCTGCAGTACTGCATTCTAACTACTGCATCATCAGGGCTCATCATCACTTATGACCACTTTTCACACTTATGACTGTTGCAGCGTCCCCATGGTCATGTGATCAAAATTCAGATGCTTGGCAACTGGTTCATGCTTAAGGCCGTTGCTGTGTCCCCAGGTCATGTGATCACCTTTTGCAGCCTACTGACAAGCAAAGTCAATGGGGAACCCAGATTCACTTAACAACCGTGTTACTAACTTAGCAACTGCAGTGTGTCACTTAACAATTGTGGCAAGAAAGATTGTAAAATCACTTAACAAATGTGTCACTTAGCAGCATTAATTTTTGGCTCAGTTGTGATCGTGAGGACTATCTGTACACACCTGAAGATAGGAGGTAGAAGACAGCAGCTATATTAGAGTGGGTAATGTGTGACCCATCAGATTGTTGTTGAATTTGGTTCCGATTCCATGTTTGTTAGGACTGTTTGGAATCCAGCAAGATCTGAAGGTGTGTTAAAAATGTAAGAAACCTGCACCCAGGCAAGCCATTGGCCCGCTTTGCTGAATATTGCTTAGCGTTACTATTCCCTAGGCTTTCAGTCAGAGGTATTTCACAGAGAGCTTATGAAGGGCTTACTTGTCACTCAGCTATGAGCCTTCCTTATAAAAAAATAGATTATTTGAGATGTGGCAGGCCTAATAGATTATTAATTGGAGAAAATGATACTACATTAAATATGCTTATTAGGAGAGGAATATAGAAAATGTACACTCATTCATACAAATGAGCCACGCTGCAAGTGTGATGGAAGTAGACTGAGGAAAGCTGAGCAGAGCTTCCCTGGAAGGGAATGATGGGCAGCCCTTGTTATCTTCTCCCCTCCCTCCCCTTTTGGGAAGCAGTTAAGTAGAGAATCTCTTGGGGACATGGACAGTATATAAATTTAATAAAACAAACAAAGCATGGGGATCTAGGCAGGTGAGTAACCTGAACAATACATTTCAATAAAAGCTGAATTGATAACATTTCTTTATTTTAGAATTCCGAATGATTATAAATGGGGGTAACAACTACATCTTACAGTGTGAATTACAGGTGGTCCTCAATTTACAACCACAGTTGAGCCCAAAATTTATGTTGTTAAGTGTGAAACTTGTTCAGTGAGCTTTGCCCCATTTTATGACTTTTCTTGCCACATTTGTAAAGTGAATCACTGCGGTTGTTAACTTAGTACTCTAGCAGGGTTGTTATGTGAATCGGGCTTCCCCACTGTCTCTGCTTGTCAGAAGATTGTAAAAAGTGTTAACGTGACCCCAGGACACTGCGACCGTCATAAATATGAACCAGTTGACAAACACCCCAGTGTAACTCATGTGACCACGGGGAATGTTGCAACGGGTCATAAGTGTGAAAAATGGTCATAGGTCACTTGTTTCAGTGCTGTTGTAACTTTGAACGGTCACTAAATGAACTGTACCTGTACTTTTGATCAGGCTGTTGTTCACATAGTATCTTTTGAGACTGCTGGTTGATGCCCTCATTCCATTTACTTCTTTGCCTTCTGCAAACTATGGGGTTTCCCAAGTGGTATTGATACTTGCCAGGAAAGATCAGGACAGTAAATCTTGGGCTTCTCTATCTTGCAAATACCTTCATTAGTGTGGATAGTACTTGGCTGCCTAAGACTGAGCATTCAAAAATGACGCCTATTAATTTATTGGATTGGGGGATTAGAGTAATTCTTGATTAATCGCTGGTGTTACTGGCAACGTGCTTCACTTGTAGCTGTTACATGTTCTAGAAATGCTAAAAATGTAAAGCTTGACAGTGACAATCTATTCAGCACAGTAATCCTTGAATTATTGTTGATCTTTTTTCTCGCAGTATGAAATCAACCTCTTGGAACTGATTAAGACACGAAGACTGGTAAGTTACCCGGGGACTGATCGTTTGAAAAAGCGTATGGAGATTTTTAAATCTGTACCAGTGACAGATCTGTTCTTTTCCTTTAGCGCATTGGATATTCATTTAAGAAAGAAGAGATTGAATATTCCATTGTGCAAAGAATCCATGGCGTTTTCAAGCGTGCTACAACAAAATGGAAGGTAAACCTATTGCTATTTCAGAAATTGCTTTTTTCTAATTCTTGAATCCGATTAAAAATAAACAAATAGAATCATCTTTATGTGTGAATCAGGTACCTACATCAAAAATTAGCATGTGCACTCTCTCTATGTTTAGTGATCGAAATTGATTTCTTATCTCGGAAGCAAAATTGTTGTTAAGCAAATATGTAGCGGAGAAAAAGAGAGGATGCAAAGGCTGGTTCACGAAGTCTCATTGAGATAAAGTTTTCTTGTACAGCTCACCAGCGTGTGTTATTGGCAGGCACATGAAATTTAGTTGGAAAGTAAGTAAGCTCATTGGTCAGATTATTTTTTGTTATTACCATTGTGGTTGTGAACAATTGCTAAACAAGGTAGCTGCTAAATGAGGAGTGGCCGTATCTAGTTTTTAGTACTGAATTTCCTGTTTTTCATTATAAAATATATGACACAGATATATGATACAGGTATATAGGCAGTCCTTGCTTACAAGTCACTCATTCAATGACTGTTTAAAATTGTGAATGAACAAATGGTACTTGCGACTAATCCTCAGAGTTCTGGCAATTGCAGCATCCCTGCAGTCACATGATCCTGATTTCAGGTGTTTTCAATCAAATTGTGCTTATGATAGTTGCAGTGTCCTATAGTCACATGATCACCATTTGCAACCTTCCCTGCCAGCTTCCCACAAGCAAAATCAGGGGGAAAGTGGACAGAGGAAATTTGCAAGTCGCTCTGGTAATTCCCCCTTTGCTTTCCTGTGCATTCTGCTATGCCCTCTTTCCCTTGGCCTCCCTGCACTAGTGCAGATCTCACTTTTCTTTCCTTGGCCTCCTTGTGTTTGTGCAGCACTATAGCACACCCTTCCCCAATTTACATGAGACCAACACAGGACCTCCTCACCTGGGGGGGGGGGCATTCCCATGCTCCTTACATGAGACTCCCACTGCTTTCCACTTAACACCTGTATGTTTTGGGGTTATGATGGCAACTGGGACTTCCTGGATTACATCACTAAGTGTCGTCATTCCCGGGCCCAATTGCCATCATAACCCAAAGACTACCTGTAAATACCCTCCCTCCCCAGAATGACAGGAGCGATGGGAACTGCAGTTTAATCTCATCTAGTTGTTTTGTGGAGTGTTACATGGCATTGATTGCCTTCCAGCAAGACCTGGGTGAAGTATGGAACATCGTTAGACATTTTCCATGAGCTGCTTAGTGGCCTAATGGTGAAGACTGTCGCCTCCCATTTGGAAAGTTAAGAGTTCAATCCTAGGTAGGGGCTTTTTTCTCTCTCCTAGGATGCAAAGAAAAAAGGTGGTGGGAGTCCCAGGTAAGAATTGAGGGAAGTTGGAGCGAGTTTGGGAGGTCTAGCACAGGCCACACATGAGTCAAGGCAGGGGTGAAATCCAGCAGGTTCTGGAGAACCGGTAGCGAACATTTTGAATAGTTTGGAGAACTGGCAAATACTACCTCTGGCTGGCCCAAGAGTGGGGTAGGAATGGACATTTTGCAATATCCTTCCCCCAGGAGTGGGGAGGGAATGGGGCTTTTGCAGTATCCTTCCCCCATCATGCCCACCAAGCCACACCCACAGAACCGGTAGTAAAAAAATTAGGATTTCACCACTGAGTCAAGGGATATTGAAGAAGGACTGGAAAAGCCCAGCATAGGCTGCCTGTGAGTCAAGGGAGGCTGAGGAAGTGTTTGGGAGACCCACTGCAGGCCACACAGGCAGGAGTGACTTACCAGAGCGATTTGTGACCTTTCCTGTTGGCTTCCCCAATGACTTTGCTTATCAGAAGTTGTCAGGGAAGGTTGCAAATGGTGATCATACAGTTCCCTGTGATGTTATAATCACACGCAGGGCGCTATAATGCCCGGATCATGATTGTGTGATAGCAAGGGCTGGAGCTTTGAATATTGATCCTGCGTTCATTTTTTCAGCACCACTGTAATTTTGAATAGCCACTGAATGAATGTATGTAAGCTATACTTGTATCTGTAAAGGCATCTCCAATTTCTAAATGCCTGCTTTATTTGTTCCTTTTCCTCCCTCTTTCTTTTCCTCCCAATTCTGGATGATCTAGAGCAGGGGTCTCCAACCTTGGTCCCTTTAAGACTTGTGGACTTCAACTCCCAGAGTTCCTCAGCCAGCAAAGCTGAGAGTTGAAGTCCACAAGTCTTAAAGGGACCAAGGTTGGAGACCCCTGATCTAGAGAGCATTGGAATGAAGGAGTTCTCAGCTGATTCCTTTTCTCTTTGTCTCACTGCAACAGGATGACCTTCAGCTGTGGCTGTCTCATATTGCATTTTGCAAGGAATGGGTGAGTGAATATAATTTTCTTGTAATCGATTTGTGCTTTATTATTTGAACTGAGCTTCCTCCTTTTAATTTTAATTTTTAATTTTTATATGCACTGTCCCATTTATTGGAATATGCAGCTTGAATGTAGCATTTGCAGTATGAAATGCTTTGGGTCTCCAAAGGAATTAGTTAAGGGCAGGAAGCAAAACAATCAGTTGTGGGCCAAATAGACATTCAGGACAAGATACTTAATTTTGATACTCTGTGGGACTTACGCTGTTAGTAAAGTATTCCTTTTTCTCTTCTGGAAATTACATCCAAAGTATTGCTGGAGAGTCTTTGCTATAGGAAAATTGTAGAGTCAAAATTGGTTTGTTTGTTAATTAAGCTAAATCTATTAACCCATACAATTTGCCAAGAAATAAGAGATATGTACATTTCTGGATGATTAGGGATATTGTTTCCTTTACTTCTCCTTTCTAAATTTAGTGCTATTTAATTGTTCTCAACCATTCCCAATTTTAATTATGGGAAATGTCGATACAATGAGTTCAATTCCTGCTTCAATACTTTGAAGACTTGCATCTGTCTCTACTCTTGTTAGATCAAGAAAATTCAGATCCTCTGCAGTGAAAATGGTTTGGTTTCATATTGAAATGTGTAACTACGATCATGTTTTCTGTTTCCTTACAGAACAAGAAAATACAGCTGAGCAAGGTGTTTTCTTCCATGTTAGCCCTTCATCCCAACAAACCAGGTACATGGGTTATCTCCATGTCCATAATTCTTCCTGCAAGAGGCACAAATTGCTAGTCCTAGGACAAAAAAACAGAATGTGATTGATGAAGTTGAGGATATCTGGGGTGTGAGAGGTTCTTCTGATATGTTTTTAATTACAGGTTGGCCTCAACTTGTGACCATAATGAAGCCTACCTATTATGGTTGTGATGGTCATAAAGCAGATTATGGAACTAGATCCAATGTTATAATGTATAATGTGTGGTGGTTTTGTTAAGTGAACACTGTGGTCATTAAGCAAAATGTATTGCTCACCATGGGGCTTTGCTTGCTGCAAACTGGAAGTAAATGCTAATTTTTGGCAAATCTGAGGTATATTATAGCCATGTAATCGTGGGATGCTGCAAAGTTTGGAATTGGATTGTAAGTGTCTTTTGGAGTGGTCCGTTGTAACTTTTAATGGTTTCTAAGTGACCAGCCATAAGTCAAGGACTACCTGTATTGTTTTAAATGTGATTTAAAATTTTTTACACATACACACACAGAGACACACATAATGGGAATTTTTGATAATTCTGGCTTTTGCGAAAGTGGTTTGACATGAATGTATTTCAAGTGTTACAGAAATAAAAGACATGACCCATGCTGAAGTATGAAATTGGGTATACAATGCATCATTTTGTCTAGGAATCATAGTAACGTTATCTAGCATAAGAACCTCTGACTTTCCCACATTGCTGAGCTACAACTTCCCTCTTCCTTGGCCATGCTTGCTTGGCTGTTGTAAACAGCAAAGATTAAGCATTTCTTTTTGGGTTGACCTCTAGTCTGATGCCCCATTCTGTATTCGCTGTCTTAAATAACCTTTTCTGTCTCTTTAATCAGCTCTGTGGATCATGGCTGCAAAATGGGAGATGGAAGACCGCCTGTCATCAGAAAGTGCTCGGCAGTTGTTCCTTCGTGCATTGCGTTTCCATCCTGAATCTCCTAAACTTTATCAAGAGGTAGGCAGGTGATTCTCCCTCCCTTCTCTCTCTGCAGTAGCGTACAGATGATTTGTTCCTGGTCACGAAGAGTAAAATATCATCAGGGTTGTTCATCTTTGCTGGGAAATTTTATCTTTGAATTATAAATTATAAGGTATTCTTGGGTGTACAGGTAGACCTTGCTGAACTGCCTTATTTAGCAACTGTTCAAAGTTACTGAGAAAGCAACTTAATGACCTCACATTCATGACCGTTGCAGCGTCCCCGTGATCAAGGTTCGGGCATTTCACAAGTGGTGGGCATTTACAACCATCATAATGTCCCTTGGTCATGTGAGCGCTATTTGTGTATTTCACAAACGGCTTCTGACAAGTAGAGTCAATGGCAGTAAAAACCCAAGTTGTAGTAATGTGGTTTAGCAAAAATGAGAAAACCAAATTTTTCTTTGCGTAATGGAAATGCAGAAGAAATGTTAGTTTTTTAAAAAAATCCCACCAGTCAAAAGAAGTCACAATTACATTTGGAGTTATGCTGCCAGGTTGTCTTCATGCTCTTAACAGTCGAACGCCATGTACACTATCTATATATGGCAGGCTATTGGCAGCAGTAAATTCCAATGGTGTATTCCTATCTTTCAATTATCTTATTTTTTTCTGAAGCTTTTTTCTGGTTAAATGACAGTAGTTGGAGAAAGAGAGCCAGTCCACAAAAGTGACATAATTAATCAAGACAAAAGTGTTGTTGGGGTGCATATATAATTTTGAGTCCTAGCAATCATTCTTAAATGATGTGACTTGGTTAGTTATGGGATAAAAATATCCTGTAGCAGAAACTATTTGAGTTAACTGTGCTTTAAATACAGTATTAACAAGGACTGCTTTTTAAACAGGAAGCTATGATTGTGTTTTTTGTAATTGTTGAATGCCTTGATACATTATTAATTCTCTTCCCCTTCCCTGTTTTCCTTTCCTTTCCTCTTTCCTCTTTCCCCTTTCCCCTTCCTTTTCCTTTTCTGTTTCTAGTATTTTAGAATGGAGCTGATGCATGCAGAAAAGCAAAGGAAAGAGAAGAAAGAATTTGAGCAAGCAAACATAGATTTAGTAAGAAATCATTATGTTTGTTATTGAAAATATTTCTCTTTCTCCATGGTACTTATTTAATTTAAATTGTCAAGTGGAAGCATTTGAAGTGTCAGTTTATAGCAGACCTTTTGCAAGGAGGGCCACTTTGGTGAGGTGAAAATGTATGGGGGCCGGCCATTCAGCCTGACATTCTTTGAACCATTAACATTAAATGCAAATGAACTATTTTATGAAAGACTAAACAAATAACTGCACTAAAGTGAAGGGTGATACTGAGATCTCAACTACATTATATAGGCCAGGTCTGGCTCAAAAACAGTGGCTTTAATGCGCAAGATCTCACCCAGGTGAAAGTCATTTAGTCTCGTCCTCACGCAGTTCTTGTTAATATTCATAACCGAGAATGTCTTCTCGCACAAGTATGTCGAACCAAACAAGCTCAGCATTTTCTTAGCAAATGTTCGAATCTCTTGGAACCTGTCTTTATCCAGCTAGCCGTAAAAGTTGACAAGAGGGAGCTGTTGGTTCCAACTGTGACACTTGGCATCACATTGCAGTTCAATGAGCTCCAGCTGCAGATGGTCTGGATGGTGGTCATCAGGGTCCACAGCAAAAGGAGAGGAAAAAAGCGTGATCTCCTTTTCAATAGCTGCAAAATCCTGAAAGCGCTGTTGAAACTCCTCAGCCAGAGACGAGATGTCTGCTTCATACCTCCTTATTTGCGCACTCATATTCTGTGGAAAACTGGTCATTATTTCTTGCAATGATGTGAAATGTATGGTATTGGACTGTGTTTGTGACAGGTGCCTTTGGAAAAGTAGCAGCTTGGTCCCAAAGGCTTTGATATAGAATAGAATAGAATAGAGTAGAATAGAATAGAATTTTTTTATTGGCCAAGTATGATTGGACACACAAGGAATTTGTCTTGGTGCATATGCTCTCAGTGTACTTAAAAGAAAAGATGCCTTCATCAAGGTACAACACTTACAAGACTTAATGATGGTCATAGGGTATAAATTTAACACTTAATGATACAGCACATAATGATAGTCATAGGCTACAATTAACTATGTGAATACAGTTGGCTTACCACTGCATTTTGCCCCTGAAGGCTGGTGTTCAGCACGTTCAGATGTTGTCTTATGTCAACTAAAAATCCAAAATCAGCCAGCCAAACAGGATCAGATAGCTCTGGCATTGGTTGTCCTTTTTTTGGCAAGAATTGTCCGATTTCCTTCCTTAAGAGAGTAGAAGCGCTGCAGTGCAGACCCCCGACTGAGCCATCTTACCCCATTGTGATACACAACATCTCCGTTTTCAGCCTGGATGTCGAGTAGAAACTGGAGGTGGCACAGGGCTTTGGAGCGAATATAATTAATAGCCTTCATCTCTGGTTTCATAACATGAACATATTTCAGATGTGTGACACAGAGAACTTGTTGGTGAATAATACAGTGGAGTTTTATAGCTTTGCCTCCTTCTTCACTGACTGTTACAGACAAGGGTTGATAATCTACTTTGCGCGCCAGCCGTGGCAGGTGCGCCATCTGTAATAATCCCAGTGACTTTATTCCACAGTAGTTTCATGTCATCTACGGCAGAACAAACTGAAACAAATAAATCTGTTCCTCTTGTTTGGTTCTTAAGGCTCTGGACGTCAAGTAGCTCTTCGCTCACGTTCATGTTATTGTCCACTCCTCTTAAAAAAGTCAACTGAGCGGTGTCATGCATCTGTGCTTTCGTCGCAGACTAACAGAAAAAAGTCAGCCTCCACTCCTTTTGCCTCTAACTGTCTCTTAATATCAGATATCAGGGCCTCTGGTGGCTCAGACTGCTAAGACAGTCTGTTATTAACACAGCTACTTGCAATTACTGCAGGTTCAAGTCCCACCAGGCCCAAGGTTGACTCAGCCTTCCATCCTTTATAAGGTAGGTAAAATGAGGACCCAGATTGTTGGGGGCAATAAGTTGATTTTGTATATAATATACAAATGGATGAAGACTATTGCTTAACATAGTGTAAGCCGCCCTGAGTCTTCGGAGAAGGGCGGGATATAAATGCAAATAAAAATAAAAAAATAAAAAGATGAAACATCTTCAATTCTCCGTACCACAGTGTTACAAGCCAGGCAAACATTGGCAAACTCGCTTCTTCTCAGGACAAATTTTCTCCACCATTTTCATCACGCAGTCTTTAATAAATTCACCCTCCGTAAAAGGTTTGCAGTGCTTGGCAATCAGCGTTGCCACCTCGTAGCTCGCCGTTGTGGCATTTCCATTTGACTCACGGGCTCTTGTGAAAAAGCGCTGCTGTGCCCTTAAAGCAGCTTCCAGTTCCTTCCATTTTTCGCCGCGTTCCTTTCCAGTTAGCTTGTTGTAGTTAGCATGTTTCGTCTGGTAGTGCCTCTTGATATTGAATTCCTTGAAAACAGCCACAGTCTCCTGGCAAATTAGGCAGATACAGTTTTTTTGTATTTCAGTGAAAAAAATACTCCAATTTCCACTTGTCCTGGAAATGGCGGCTCTCGCTGTCAACTTTCCTTTTTTTAGTTGCAATCGCCATTTTAGAAATGGGCACACAAGCTCACAAGGGTCACACAGCGAGAGTGCTGACTCAGGTCTATTGCCATCTTCTGGTGAAAAATATGGCTGAGGTGCTCTGCAGAGCAGGGTGCCTGTGGAGCAGAAGGCAGCAGGGGACAGCTGCGGGAACTGCTGTGCGGTGAAGAGAAAAACGCTGGCCGGCGGCAATGAGTTACAGGCTGAACCAGTGGGGAGAAGAGGCTGCGGGCCCCTCGAAATTTCAACATGGGCCACAATTGGCTCCCTGGTTGGACTTTGGACATGCCTGGTTTATGGTGAGAACAATATAAATTGTAAGGATACAGCAACAAGTTACAGTCATACAGTCATAAGTGGGAGGAGATGGGTGATAGGAACGATGAGAAGATTAATAGTAATGCAGACTTAGTAACTAGTTATCAGTGTTGAAGGAATTATTTGTTTAGCAGAGTGATGGCGTTGGGGAAAAAACTGTTCTTGTGTCTAGTTGTTGAGGAAAAAACTGTTCTTGTGTCTAGTTGTTCTGGTGTGCAGTGCTCTATAGCGTCGTTTTGAGGGTAGGAGTTGAAACAGTTTATGTCCAGGATGAGAGGGGTCTGTAAATATTTTCACAGCTCTCTTTTTGACTCGTGCAGTATACAGGTCCTCAATGGAAGGCAGGTTGGTAGTAATTGTTTTTTCTGCAGTTCTAATTATCTTCTGAAGTCTGTGTCTGTCTTGTTGGGTTGCAGAACCGAACCAGACAATTATAGAGATGCAGATGATAGACTCAAGAATTCCTTTGTAGAACTGGATCAGCAGCTCCTTGGGCAGTTTGAACTTTCTGAGTTGGTGCAGAAAGAACATTCTTTGTTGTGCTTTTTTGATGACATTTTTGACGTTAGATGTCCATTTTAGGTCTTGAGATACAGTAGAACCTAGAAATTTGAAGGTCTCTACTGTTGATACTGTGTTGTCTAGTATTTTAAGAGGTGGTAGTATGGGTGGGTTTCTCCTAAAGTCTAGTCCTAAATCTATTTGAGATCCTTCTTTCATTGAATTAGAACCCATCCAATTTCAAGATTTTGTAGCAGGTAAACAATACGGCCTTCCCAATGCCTAAACACCAAAAACCAATGAGGAAAAAATGTTTTACATTGTTTGTAAAAGATGTGTGGGTCTGATCCTTAGCAAGTTACTAGAGTTTTGTGACAGGTCTTTGCTTTTAAAGCCTTTCTTCTGTGATTCCAAATGGAAACATTGTAATCCCCCCCATAATTCCAGGCATAATTTTTTAGGTATATATGGCAATGCTAATTAATATCAGGGAAAGAAGAATATGATGCCTTGATCTGAATCTCACTGAAAGATGGAATTGATTAGGAGATACTTGAATATTAAGAGTTCATGATTCTGTACCAGCATTTGCTTCTTATTAAGAATGATAGATCAAGTTTGACAGAGTATGATAGACAGATCAGAATGCCATAAGGCTTTCTACTAAAGATTATTCCTTTTGTGGATTATGACGTATGGTTTAATTCTGCCAAATCACCTTTATTTAAAAAAAGACAAAGGAAAGAAATTGTTTTCTATGATGGCCTTCTCCAACTGCTAGATAAAGAGAGAGAGAGCAGGCAGTTCTCTGTTCTGTGCAGAGCTCCTTTCCAGAAGGGACTGTTATCTTTTCCACAGCAGAGAACATTCAGTATGAAAATAACTACTCAGAAGCCACAACTGGTACAGAATGCAATGACTGGCCTGCTGATAGATAAGAGCAGTTCTTCTCAAATTCCACTGCAGGCATTGTCACTGGGGTTATAGGCATCATCTAAAATATTGGGTTCAACACTTTGCTACCTCACAATTACAGGGTTCTACGTGTGTCGCAACCATTTTTGGGGAAATGATCCTTAAACATTTGAAAAATTGCACTAGTTACCCCATTGTACGTAGAAGGAAAGAGTTCGGAATGTGAGCCTACCAACAAATAGTGCATGCAAGAAAAAAAAATGAGATCGATGGTGACTCATCTTGGTGTCATACTGGAAGCTCCGAATATTAGATAGAACCTTGTCACACTAAGTTACACCATAAAAATGAGAATTACAAAGTTTAATAAAAAATTTTTTTGAAAAAAGCACTGAATTCAACTTGATATTAACTCAGATTTGTTTTTGTGACCATAAAATGCTTGTAAATTATTATTTGAAGGTTCAGCATTAAATGTAAGAATGTAAATGCATGCCTTAATACTGAGAATTACTATTTAACCCCATTTTTGCATAACGGTTTCTTCAAATGGATTCCCAAAGTCATTATCAACTTTAGGCATCCATTTGAGCATATTTTATATGTCATCTTATTTGTGTGTACCTGTAACTCTGTCTTAGGCACAGGCAATGCAGCAGGTGGTGTTGGCAAAGCAGATTTCCCGCTCCTTATCGTCTTTTCTTTTTTTAAATATACTTTATTAAACTTTTTTTACATTAAAAACATAGAAAAAAAAGGAAAAGGTTATATCACTTAACAACCATTTGTGGTGTTTTTCTTATAACAATAATCTGTGCAATGGTTACAAACATTAAATTATATGTATTTGTGTTCTTGCTTTATCTATTGTTTATAATTAGTAACTAAATATCCTTGTCTATCTCTTCTCGTTGTCTTTTCAAAGGCACGGATGGTGACCGTGTGCCAATTTTCCACAACGAAGGTTGTCTTGAACCTTACTGTTGAATGGGTCTGGGTGAATTTTAGTTGTGAAACTTTAGTATGTGGCACATTACTGTACTGAAACTGCTTTGAACACGTGGAGTGGCAATTTTATGTTCCTTGCAAAAATCACAGCGATCTTTTTCGGGTATGTGGAATGCCAGCTTAAATTCGTTGTTGAATACAGTTTGATAGTAAAAGGGTTTGGCTGGTTCAGTTCTCATTTTGCTCCTTTTTTCTTCATGCAACTCATACATGATTCTTACATGCAATGAAGATTCGAGGTACTTTTTTTAGTTCTAGCACGACAATAATGCGACTCCACCCTCGGAAGTGAATTAATATGGTCAATTACTGTTTGTCTGGCTGTAGCAAAGAATTGCTTATGAGGGTGTTTCCCCCTCTTGTCTGTAGATGAGGTATCTGTTACTAAATCGTTCTGGCTATGGTAGTTGTACACTGGCTTTTGATTGATTGCCAGTGTTCCTAGATAAAAATTCTTGCAAACATGAATTGCCCTGATTCACTGAATTCAGAATTCAGTGCCCTGAAACATGTATATTCAAGTGTAACTCAATTATTACTAGGATCAAAATGCAGGGTTCTGGGCCTGCATTGCAATAGCGTTAGTGAATGGTATAGACCAGGGGTCTGCAAACTTGGCTCTTTTAAGACTTATGGGCTTCAACTCCCAGAGTTCCTCAGCCAGCAAAGCTGGTTGAGGAACTCTGGGAATTGAAGTCCGCAAGTCTTAAAAGAGCCAAGTTTGCAGACCCCCTGTGTTAGTCTATTCCAGAAGACCCTGCTTGTTTAAGGTTTAGAATTATTTCACCGTATTCCAGAAGTCAGGATTAGATTAATTGCATAACCTGGCTAAGGAACTCTGGGAATTAAAGTCCACAAGTCTTAAAAGAGCCAAGTTTGCAGACCCCTGGTATAGACTTAAAACACAGAATACTCATTCATTTTCAATTAAAAGTTCAATATCCAATTGGTCATCTTCAGTTTCTAGAACATACTCAGATCCACTCGGTTCATATAAGTCTGAATTTGCTTCCATATCATGGAAAAGAGACATTATTTTGGTATTCACGTGTCCAGAAACGGAGGCAACGCTTGTTCTGTCCCCCTCCGCAATCCGGGAGACACGAGCGATGACTTAATTAGCCGGCAACTATCAGCTCTGGCAGCAAACTAGCGAGCGTCTGCCAAGTGTCTCTGTTATCTCATTTGATGCCGATGAGTCAGCCAGGAAACCAGGAACAAACAGGACTTCAGCTCTAATTCTCCCTCTAAGCAGTTGATTTGCTTGCCACGAAGTGGTATAGCAGCCCTTGCTGCTTTTATATCCTGTGGGGTGTGGCTCCATGACTCAGCACTTCCTAGGCCTGCCCCACCCATGCTTCTATTGTTCCCGCCTCTCCTGCCTACGAAACCTGGGGTCCAGCCAGGCCTGATTGCCATCAGCCGGGTCTGGAGGCGTGGCCTGGGGGGGAAGAGTCAGGGGACGGAGGCCTCATTATCTCCTCCACCTGGCCTGCCTCTGGCTCCTGGAGCTGAGCCAGGGAAGCTTGTGCTCCAGAAGTAAGTCCTGATGGCCCTTCCCCCTCATTTTCCAAGTCACTTTCTGGCAGGGGGCCCAGCTCGGGGGGCGCAGACATAACAACGCTAGGCGCTGCAGGCTCCATCCTTGCTCTGTCACATGGAGTTCTGTCACAGCCAATTATTGTGCTTGGCTGCTGCAAATAGAAGCCTGTAGTTCTGAGTTTTCGTGCGATAGTGTAGATAGAACCTTGTAATTTTGCTATTTGTGGCAAATCTATTTAGAAATTTTATGAAATAAGTTGTTAAAAAATTAAGTCATGGTAGATAGAACCTTTGTCACACTCTTAACTCATTTCCAACAAAAATGTCAGATAGAACCCTCTAATTCTGAGGTAGCGACTTGCAGAACCTAAATGGCTTGTTCTTGAGGTTCATTCAGGATTGCTTTCTCCAGTAGAACTGGTCTGTGTATATGCTCATCCTAGATGGGAACGTTGGGATTCCCATGACCCAAGAAGTTGAGGTTAGTGGGGGCCTGGAATACTGCTTTGCAGTTGTACTTCCCTCCCCCACTCCCTGACACCCAATCCTTTGGGATAGTCTTCACCCAGCAGCCATTCTGGCCTCATTCCAGAAGATATATGAGGGTTTTTGAAACCTGAAGTTGCCTTACATTTGTGGGTTATCTGTAGGACAATTGTGTTCATGTTTACAGACAATGGTTGGGTTTTGTTTTGTTTTTGGTATTATCACTGCTTTTATTTGTATGGTTTTATGGGTTTTTTTGATGGTAAAGCGCAAAAAGTCTTTGAATAGGAAGCATAGAAATAACATGCACATGCAATGTTATCCTGACATTGGGAGATATCTGGCCTCCCTGTTTTATGTAAACATTACAGCCCTCCAGAGTGTCGCTGCTGAAGCCTTGGCCAGATGTTGCAAAGGTTTCTCTGGAAAAATCCAAGAAATAAAACGTTAATCATAAAAGAGCCGTTTTCTCTTGATTTATAGGGTGAGTTCAGTTTTTCTGAGGACATCCTTAACGGTGAACTGGCTAGAATTGTCTACAAAAATGCTGTTGAAAAGATCAAAGGTAACCTATTAACTCTTTAACTTGTAATCATATCCACTTGTGCATCATTTTGTTGTTCTTTTACTTTTGAAAATGAGTATAGCTCATCTCAATTTTTTAAATATTTGGTCGCTTCAAGTCATTTTTGACTCCTGGCAACTTCCTGGATTGGTCCCTGCAGTTTCCTTAGTAAGATTTCAGAAGTGGGTTTGCCATTACCTTCTCCCTAAGGCTGAGAGGGAGTGACTGGCCCAAGATCACCCAGCTGGTCACTCAGAATGGTTGGTTAGACAAATTAGCTAGTCAGCTATCTACAAGTCCTAAAAATGTAGAAATTTATAAGTGAGCAATTACTGAAAAAAGTGACTTGTAATGATTTTTCACACTTATGTCTGTTGCAGCATCCCCACGGTCTCATATGATTAAAATTCAGATGCTTGGCAACGGACTCATATTTATGACAATGGCAATGTCCCAGGGTCATGTGAACACCTTTTACGATTTTCTGACAAGTGAAGGCAATGGGGAAGCCAGATTCGTTTAACAACTGGATTGTTAACTTAACAACTGCAGTGATTCACTGAACTACTGAAGCAAGAAAAGCCATAAAATGGGGCAAAGCCCATTTAACATCTGTCTCACATAGCAACAGACATTTTGGGCTCAATTGTGGTCATAACTCGAGGACTGCCTGTATTTTCTTCAAGCATTGCGAAGATACCTTTTCTGTATGCAACATTAGTTTAGGGCAAAAATGCTCTTACTTCCATTTGTGGGTTTAGGGTAGACATGCTTCAATTTTTTAAAATGTTGATGTTCTTTGGGCCAATAAACGCATCTGGAATTTTTAGCATGTGGTTGATTAAGAAAGTGGCTAATGCTGATGAGACTTGGAGACAAGTAATTGGCTAAGAAAATGAATAGGAGGAACAGACAGAGTCTGAGGATAATAACTTGCAACAAAGTATTCATTTCAAAGAAAATCTAGTTACTGACACTTGATTTGCATATAAGTAAGAGAAAAATACCAATGTACCTGGGCAAAATGTACACAGCAAACACACCCTAGATAAAAATCACAGGGCCTGAATATTTTCTTGACAGTACGGCACCGGGAGTTTATTTTGCAAAATGCCAGCACCCCATTTATGTTCGATGGGGCAAGGAGCCTGGGAATGCCAAAGGAGGTAGGGGTACAATTAGGGGAGCTGCAATTCTGATTATGATGCTTAGCGTACCCTGATTAATGTATCCTTCTTCATTATAGGTGCAGAGTTTGCACTATCGCTTTTGTCAATTGCAAAACGTTTTGATTTTACACAAGATCTTCAGAAAGAAATTCTTGAAAAGTAAGTTCTGGGTGCGATTTGCACCCTCTTAGCATTCAGCAGCCATTATTCTATCATGTGTTAGTCCATTCCAGAAGACCCTGCATGTTTAAGGTTTAGAATTATTTCACCATATTCCAGAATTAGATTAATTGCATAACCTGGTCTCATGTTTGGTTCAGCTCTAGCAAAAACAAATCCTGTTTCTCTTCAGCTAAGATGCTCCAGTGCAGAAATGCAAGTGTTGGTATTATCTTGGCTCTGTCTTTAATTTATAAGATTTTAATATGTATTTAAAAAGTAAAATTTTTGAATACTTGGCAGTGGCTTATGTTTGGGCAGATTTTCATTTCTTAGTCTGTGGCCATTTTTCAAATTTCCTTTTTCCCTGGAAAGCTCAGCCAGGTGAGAACTGCAGCATCAGCCTTTCTCCCTTCTGGGGAAAATAGATTAAAAGTGACTGTGCTTTGAAATATTCTGTTTCCAGTCATGGAGCTCAGTTGTTTTTAACACTGATATTCTAGGGAATATACCATATGTTGATATTGATTATTGTGAATGTTTTCTAATGCAGCTTTTTAAATCTAAGCTGCTTTCCTATCCTTTAGCATACCATAAAAAATGGAAAATTTCTTCAAGTCTCAGCATTTATTAGCATAGCCTTGCTTTTAAACAGATATCTAACAGCCAGTGTAATTTGTTTTATTTATTTTTGTACATACATATATACCGTGCGCCTTTGGCGTTGAGTCATGCCGGCCACATGACCACGGAGACGTCTTCGGACAGCGCTGGTTCTTCGGCTTTGAAACGGAGATGTGCACCGCCCCCTAGAGTCGGTAACGACTAGCACATATGTGCGAGGGGAACCTTTACCTTTATATACTGCCCATCTTGCTATCCAAGATGGATGGCATCTGCCATTTATATCCACAAACAGCAGAATCTTCAGGCCATGATCAACTGTGTGAAAATATTTATTTGCCCATTTAATTGTCTGGATTTGCCTTATGTGCCTGCGTGAATTATGTGACTTAAAATGAAAACAATAGTAAGGAACAACATAAGTTAGGAGCTGCAGTTCGGAAAAGAGCATGTCTCTCCCCCCTCTCCCGTTTTTTATCTATTTGTATTTATTTTTTATGGCATCCTGCCTTTCACCTGGTAGCTCAACGTGCTGTAGCTCACTTTGTTTATTCTTACAACGGTACAATGGTGAGATTTATTGTGCTGAGACAGAAAGTAGATAAAATTATCAAATGAGTTCTGTGGTCAGATGGGTCTCCTGAGTCTTTTCATTCTGGGTCCATCATCTTAGCTGTGAGTACAACTGTGTATAAACAACTGATAAGCATAAATCTGTTTGGGTTTATGGTATGTATCTCCCTTGCACTAAAAAAATGCCCTTGATCTTCATAACTATGTTGTGTCTGCAGAGGCTTTGGTTAGGAGATAACCATTTTTTAGCAGTGGTGTATACAAATTCCTTTTAGGCTTCTAGCATGGGAAAAAAAATGTGTTATCTAACCCATTTCTTGCTGTGCCAAGTTTCCCATTTTCTAGGAAGGGTGGGCAGCTATGGCCCCTTTATGACCTGTGGATTTCAACTCCCAGAATTCCTGAGCCAGCCATCAATTCTCAGAGTTGATAGTCCATGGGTCATAAAGGGGCCATAGTTGTCCACCACCCCTGTTCTAGGAAGTATGTGCATATTTTAACACAATGAGCATATCAGTGGGACTCCTACCGTCTGAAGGGATGTAATTCTAACGTAGAACACAGAAGCAGGAACACATCCTTCCCAGATCACTCGGCTTGGCTTGTGTAGAGCGTGTGGTCGTTTGCCAGTCTTCGGAATATCTAAAGTACTTCTAGCTGAAGGCATATTCCTGCTTCTGTGCACACCATGTGAGTTCTGTTAGCATAAGCAAAATGTTCCTGCTTATGGTTGCTTACCTTTTATGGAACAAAAGCGCTTGCAATAGGAAGGGAGTCACTCATAGCTAATAGCATAATGCAACTTTTCTTTTAGCTTGCAGGCAACGTATGACAACGATCCCCTTGTGTGGGATTTCATGGCACGGCGGGAACTAGAGATGGAATCCCTGCCTCCTTCAGAACAACCTAAGTCGAAACAGTCCAAGGCTTTAGAGGTTGCCCGCAAAGAAGAACGATGTTGCATTGTATTTGAGGAGGCAATCACACACCTTCCCACTGGTTAGACTTTTTTTACCCCTCTTGGATATTAAAACTTGCTTGTTTCTCCTCTTTCTCCGCCCCCCCCCCCACCTCCCCACAATTCTTATAACTAAGTTTGTGTCTTCATTCTGAAGCTATGGACTTGAGAACAGCAAATACAGGTAGTCCTCAACTTACGACGGTTCATTTAGTGACCATTCAAAGGTACAGCAGCACTAAAAAGTGACTTATGACCATTTTTCACACTTGCTGCATCCCATGGTCACCTGATTTACATTCAGACACTTGGCAACTGACTCATATTTATGACCGTGGCAGTCTCCTAGAGTCATTGGATTCCCTTTTGTAGCCTTCTGACAAGCAAAGTCAGTGGGGGAAGCCAGATTTGCTTAGCAACTGTTCTACTAATTTAACAACTGCAGCGATTCACTTAACAACTATGGCAAGGAAGGACATACCATGTAGTGGGGCAAAACTCATATAAGAACCGTCTCAGTTAGCATTAGACATTTTAGGCTCAATTGTGGTCGTAAGTCGAGGACTACCTGTAGTGCAGAATGATTTCATCCCCCCTCCACTGTCTACATGGGAACTTAGCTGGAATTTCAGCAGATATTAATACCTGTTAGTTTGCACTATCGCTTTTGTCAATTGCAAAACGTTTTGATTTTACACAAGATCTTCAGAAAGGAATTCTTGAAAAGTAAGTTCTGGGTGCGGTTTGCACCCTCTTAGCGTTCAGCAGCCATTATTCTGTCATGTGTTAGCCTATTCCAGAAGACCCTGCATGTTTAAGGTTTAGAATTATTAAACATTAGCACTTATCTAAGAAGGACTGTGGATAAGCATTTTCCGCCCATGTCTTTGTGTGTCCTCAAAGTGTTTATCTGGATCTCCTTCTGTGAGTCTTTTGAGGTAATCCAGAGAAGAAGCACAAACTATGAGTACAAACACCAGCTTTATTGTAAGGCTTAGGTAACAGAATCCTGCAACTCTGAAAACCCTCGCCCCTCCCTTTATTTTTATTTTTCAGAAAATTAGGGAGCATCCCTTCCTAAACAATTTCCACACTTCTTTTCCTCCGATGGGCTACTTTTTGCAGGCTGGCTCTTCCTGTCATTAAGCCTGCAAATTGCTTTATTTCAGTTTTGTACTAATAGAGCCTATCTAGCAAAGGCCCCCACCTTTTTTCTTCCTAAAGTCCACACATTCAAATCTTCTGGTACCAATGTACTCTTGCAGTGAAATGAAAAGGAGCATGAGGAGGATATGGTGGCACAGTGGTTAGAGTGCAGTATTGCAGACTACTTCTGCTGATCACTGGCTGCCAGCAGTTTGGCAGATCAAATCTCACCAGGCTCAAAGTTGAC
The DNA here is from genome assembly GCF_028640845.1 of Ahaetulla prasina. Taxonomy (NCBI): domain Eukaryota; kingdom Metazoa; phylum Chordata; class Lepidosauria; order Squamata; family Colubridae; genus Ahaetulla; species Ahaetulla prasina. The sequence goes on from NC_080540.1 coordinate 149,093,515, forward strand.
TCAGCCTTCCATCCTTCCGAGGTCTGTAAAATGAGGACTCAGATTGTTGGGGGCAATAGGTGGACTCTGTAAACTGCATAGAGAGGGCTGTAGAGCACTATGAAGCGATATATAAATTTAAGTGCTATTGCTATATGGCAGTTTGTGCTCTTAACAGTTTCCTTGTCATACTTTGGTATTGTCTCTATAAGTCAACTGTATGTGATTTCTACAAGGAACCTAAGTGAGTTTTGTATGCTATGAGGAAGATGCAGAGCACCACAGCGCTCTCTTGAGGCTTAATGTGGTAATGCCATATCTGCTGAAGTAGGAAAAGAGACTTGTGAATTAGCAGAACTGATGTTGACTTGAAACAGATTATTTAGAAGTTAGACTCTGCTTCATAGATGCAATTAAATTTGACTTTGGTTTTCAGAAGAAATAACAACTATTTTGAATTCCACAGAGGAAATGTGGAAGTGTTATGTCACTTTTACCTTGGAAAGATGGAATCGGAAGACCAACAGTAAAGAATTAAGGCAAAAGGTAAATGCTTTGCCTTTGGATTAATACAGATTTCTTCTGTTACCGATGCTGCTTTTTCCTTGGTGGAACTTCACTGGGAGGTTCCTCAGTTCCCAGCCTGAAAAAGCTTTTAGAGAATTGATTTATTAAATAGAATATTAAGGCTTGATTAAGAGAGACAGACTTCAGTGAAGTAAACAATGATCTGGAATGTGTGTGGCCTCGATTTGTATAGTTTGCCTGTGCTTATCTGTTCTTATGATTTTAGTGAGGCATGGTCAGAATTGCCATCCCATGTCTATACCATATGCCTACGCAGGATGGGCAAGCATATTCTGACCTACCTTCCATATTCTGATTACTCAATAATATAGTTCTTCACTTAAACAAAGAAACACCTAGTCTCATCTTGAGATCTGGTTGGCTCCTAATTTCTAAGGTTCGATTGCAAAATGGCTATTTTGCTCCAAAATCAAAGGCAAGTAAAATTTTTGATATATGCATTTAATAACGAATGGCTAGTTGGTGTTTTTTTAAAGGAAGCTTTTGTGAAGAATCTTTGATATACAGTAATATTTATTATAATAAAGCTAAGCTAAGCTAATGAGGGACAGTTTTGTCTAGTGGTTAAGGCAGCAGGTTAAAATGTGGAAAACTGAGTTCAAGACCTGCCTTACCCATGAAAGCCAGCTGAGTGACTTTGGGCTAGTCACTCACTCTCAGCCCAATCAGCCTCAGGGGCTTGTGGTTACGGGGAAAATAAGACGAGGAAGGATGTTGACCACCTTATTTGTAAAAATAAAGGCAGGATACAGATGAAAGAAATAATATTTAAAATTATTTATTATAACATTTTGCAAGTGCAGGGAACTTTAAAAAATGATGCAAGAATATTAAAGCAGACTTGGATTCTCCTGTTTTTAGTTCAGCTTGTGATGCAATCATAGATGTAACATCTAAGTATTCAGTTGTTGGCTGCTTTGCAGAAAGGTTGAACAGTCTCTTTAGTCCTGAGGGCCACATGTAATAATAAATACTGTAGATGCCTATTAATCTAGCCACAGATTCATGCCCAGTACTGCACCTCCACTTCTTAAGTTCAAGGGAGTATGGACAGGAGGCAATGACTGCGGTAGTGAGGAAGAGAATTTGCACTGTGAAGACACAGGCGCTTCTTGGCAACTGAAAGATTGTGGGCTACATGGCTCCTGCAGCAAAATCTTACCATGTGGTATGCTATGTAGTGTTTGAGCAGCAGCCAGATAAGCCAATTTTCAGGATCTCCAAATTTTCATCCTTTCTGTTTTCCCCTTCTCTTCCCATCAAGTCAGTTCAAGATTCATTGTTCCCTAAGGACACTGATTTGATCGGTCTGTGGGTGGATGATTTTTCCCCCCTTAATTTAAAAAACTTTTTGTTGGTATTTGTCCAGTTCTTGAAATTCTCCCAAACCTGCCACTTTTTCCTTTGGTGCCATAAATAATATCATTTTGACTACACACGGTTCCAGAAACTTTAGCCACGAGTACTCAGCATCATGACTTCAAAAGCTCTGTGATATTTTATGAAGACTCATTTGTACTGCAGTAAAAGTGTTTTTATTCCTTCCATCTTGTTTCAGAGACTGGAAAGGGTACAGAGTGTTTTCAGCCGAGCTCATGAATCACAATTGCTGCCAGCTTCTCTCTATAAACAGTGGGTAAGGAAGGATGTGGTCCTTGCCCTTGAAAAGCTCCTACTCACATAAACCGGAAAGGGTGGATTTGGAGCTTAGAAATCCATTCCTGGAAGCAACCATTCGGTGCTTATTTTGGTGTGGCGTCTTTTCAGATTCAGCTCCTGCTGGAACTCGGTCATGAAGACAAGGCTAGAGAGGTGGCTGCGGCAGCCACAAACCGTTTCAGCCAATTGGTGGATATGTGGGAAATGAGGCTGCAGTTGCTGCTGAAACTGGAGAGCAGTGAAGTGGCTGCTTGTGCCCAGGAGGCTTTCAAAGTAGTTAAAGCAAAGGTAGGAGCTCTCTTCTGCCCTTGAGTTGTATGAAGGAATACTTGGAGCCTGGGAGTTCTCTCTCGCAAATGAAAGTCATCGGAAACTAGTCGTAACAGTAACGTTTATTGAGTCATTGACCAGCAAAGTTTACCAAATATACAATGCAAAAGTCAAATCAAATGGGTGAGGTAGAATACCATCCTAACGAATCTTATTAATAAAAGTGCAGCACAAGTTACTAAAATAATGTCTAGTAATAAACTGTGCAATGGTCCGTGAGAAAATTTTGGTGGTTCGCAGAAAAATTATTTGCATTTTTAATATTGCACTAAATCAGGAGTCCTCAAACTACGCCCCCTGGGACAGATACATACAATGAACGTTTGTGTTACTGCAGAGAGTCTCCCCCTTCAAGGTCTTTTTGTGTGGGTTGGAGGGGGGTGCAGAAATTCCGACTTTGGGTCTGCTTCGGCCTCCTGGTGCGGGGCTTTGGACGAAGGCTGGAAGGAAGTGCCGCTGGTGGCAAAGAGCCAGAGGACTTTGTTCCAGTGGGACTGCATCATGGCCTGGAACTGAGCCCCCAGGCGCCGGTACCTGGCCTTGCACTCCTGCAGGTCTTCCCTCTACTTGGAAAGCCTTTGCTTGTAGTCCTCAGTGAGGTGCTTCTACTGAGCCTCCTTATCGGCCAGATCCAATTTGAACTGAGCTGTTTTGCCAGCTTTTTCTAATGGTGGCTGCTTAGCTCCAACAACTGCTTTCTGTTGGAGTCCTAAGGAGCCCGGCGGGGAGGTGAGGAGTTGGCCATGCCCACCAGTCACGTGACCACCTAGCCATGTCCACCCAGTCAGTCATTAGGCAGATCTTATTAATGGTCCGCGGGATTTAAAATTATGAACTTAGTGGTCCCTGAGGTCTAAAAGGTTGATGACCCTTGTTCTAAAATACTACTGTCTATGAAGTAAAAATGTATGCAGATAGTCCTTGCTTATCGACTGCCTCATTTAGTGATTGTTCAAAGATATGGTAGTTGGGGGAAAAAAAGAGATTGTCAACTAATCCATACATCTTTAGTATCCTGCTGTCACGTGATTGCCATTCAGGCACTTTGCAACTGGCTTCCAACCAGAAAAATTAATGGAGAACGTGGAAGTGAAATTGCAAGTGGTGATCATGTGATATCTCACTTAATGACCTGTGCGATTTTCATAAAGACCAAATGGGAAGTAAGGTCATAAGCCATTGTGGTCATACGATTTCCTGTGCTTGGCAATGGAGTTGCCACTCCCAATTGTGGTCAGTAAACAAGGACTGTCTGTATTGTCTAAAATGAAGTAACTAGCGCGACTGCAGAATCTGCTTAGTGATCTGAAATGCTCTCTCCATTCATAAAATTAACTTTTGACAGTGGCATTGTCAAAAAGTCACATCTTACCACCTTCTAGGGTAAGTTGAGTTGGCAGTGCTTCTGGCAGAGGCAATGAAATACCTTTTTTGATTTGCTTCTTGTACTTAACAGTGGGCTGTCCCACTGTCCCTAGTGGGCCTGTATGGGTACCTGCTTACACTTGTCCATAGGATGATGACCACTTGTCATCAAGGCCATGGCATTCTATTGTGGTAACCCCTTCCAGCACTATTACAATTGCATTCTCCACACCCCCTTATCTTTTAAAGTTCCCAGAGACAAGGGCCTCTGGTGGCTCAGACTGCTAAGACAGTCTGTTATTAACACAGCTGCTTGCAATTACTGCAGGTTCAAATCCCACCAGGCCCAAGGTTGACTCAGCCTTCCATCCTTTATAAGGTAGGTAAAATGAGGACCCAGATTGTTGGGGGCAATAAGTTGACTTTGTATATAATATACAAATGGATGAAGACTATTGCTTAACATAGTGTAAGCCACTCTGAGTCTTCGGAGAAGGGCGGGATATAAATGCAAAAAAAAAAAAAAAAGACAAACCATGAAAATAAGCTAATAACATAGCTTATTTTCTAAGTTCCCCTATTGTTCCTTTGAAAGCTTTTTGCATAGCCTGTGTAATGGAGGACTTCACTTACTTAGTTTCCATCCCTTTTTTTTTTATTACATTTATATCCCGCCCTTCTCCGAAGACTCAGGGCGGCTTACAATGTATAAGGCAATAGTCTCATTCTATTTGTATATTTACAAAGTCAACTTATTGCCCCCCCAACAATCTGGGTCCTCATTTTACCTACCTTATAAAGGATGGAAGGCTGAGTCCACCTCGGGCCAGGCTTGAACCTGCAGTAATTGCAGGCTGCTGTGTTCTAATAACAGGCTTCTAACAGCCTGAGCTATTCACGGCCCTTTCAATAGGAGAGGCTCCTTAATTTCATCAGTATAGTTTCTGTATACAACAGTTCATTTTGTGATCTTTCAAAGTTACAGTGGCACTGAAAAATGTGACTTATGACTGTTTTCCATGCTTGCAACCACTGCAACACCTCCATGGTTACATGATGAAAATTCAGATGCTTGGCAACTGTCTCATATTTATGACGGTTGCAGTGTCCCAGAGCCATGTTTTTGGTAACCTTCTGACAAGCAAAGTCAATGGGGAAGCCAGATTCACCTAACAACTGTATTACTAACTTATCAACGGCAATGATAACAACAAGGAAAGTCGTAAAATGGGTCAAAACTCGCTTAACAAATGTTTCACTTAGCAACATAAATTTTGGGCTCAACTGTAGTCATAATTTAAGGACTACCTGTACTTCAGGAATTTTGGTGCCTTTTAATTTGCCTGCCATAAAATTTGCCAGCCATTCTCCAGTCTCATATTATTACAGGTATTTTATACAACTCGTATCCAATATTTTCTTCTCCTGTTTTTTTATATTCCTTCTTGTAGGACACCTTGCCACTATGGACTTTATGGCTAGAATGGAGTGAAAGGGCAAGTAGCAAAGCAGAGACTGAAGCCCTCTATCAGGTATCATATTTTCCATTAAAAATGAATCATGCTGTGAGATTAATTTGGGAAAGAGAGTAAGAATAATTCCACCATTATTTCAAAAATTAATTTTAGAACTAATGATGTCCTGTGCATTAAAAATAAATATATTGCAGGATATAAAGCTATCATATAAAATCGTATCTGTAGTTAATAAGGCTGTTGTAATTCTGAAAATGTTTTGCTGAAAATATATACAGGTAGGCCTTAACTTACAAACATTTGTTTAGTGACCATTAGACGTCACAACAAGCACTGAAAAAAAAAAAGACATGATTGTTTTTCAACCTTACAACCCTTGCAGCATGCTCATGGTGATCAAATTTCAGACGCTGGGCAACTGATATGTATTTATGATGTTTGCAGTGTCGTGGGGTCATATGATCACTTTTTGCAACCTTCTGACAAGCAAAGTCAATGGGAAAGCCAGATTCACTTAACTTCATTACTAATTTAGCAGTGATTCACTTAACAACTGTGGCAACAAAGGTTGTAAAACGGACCAATTAACAATTGTCACTTAACAATTGCCTTGCTTAACAACAGATATTTTGGGCTCAATTGCGGTTGTAAGTCAAGGACTATCTATCTGTATGTAGTTCAGAAATAGAAACACAGGCTTCATTAACAAAGAAGTAGAAATTTAGGAAGAGTATGAAATACACCAGTTTGGTGTAGTATTTAAGGCATCAGGCTAGAAATCAGGAGACTGTGAGTTCTAGTCTCACTTTAGGCAGGAGAAGTGGCTGAGTGACTTTGGGCCAGTCAGTCCCTCTCACATCTCACATGATTTTTGTTGTAGTTGTAGAGAAACTAGGAGAATGAAGGAGTATTAGGAATAATTATACGCCTTGAGTTACCGTATTTTTCAGACGATAAGAGGCACTCCCCTCCCCTGCCCAAAGTGGATGAAAATGCTTGTGTGTCTTAGAGCGAATATTGTGGCTTGGGGGTGGAGGGTTGATGTGGTGCTGATCAGCTATTCTAGGTGGCAGGGATTGCTGCCTATCGCTGCCACCTGTATGTGGCGGTGGCAATCAGGCCACGGAGGCAGAGGCAGATTTTTTTTTTCTTGTTTTCCTCCTTTAAAGCTAATGTGCCTCTTATAGTCCGGAGCGTCTTATAGTCTGAAAAATATGGTATATATCAAAAGTAACAAAAAGATAATAAATAAATTTCACTTAACAATACCAACATTAGAGCTGTGGTGACACAGTGGTTAGAATGCAGTACTGGAGGCTACTTCTGCTGATTGCCGGTTGTCTGCAATTTGGCAGTTCAAATCTCACCAGGCTGAAGGTTGACTCAGTCGTCCATCCTTCCGAGGTGGGTAAAATGAGCACCCAGTTTTTGGGGGACAATATGCTGATTCTGTAAACCCGCTTAGAGAGGGTTGCAAAGCACTGTGAAGTGGTATATAAGTCTAAGTGCTATTGCTATAAGATCATAAATGGTGTCCTGAAATGGAGTAACATAAACCTATTGAAGCGCAGTCTTTAATTATAAATGAATTGTTTCAGAAATATTGGTTGTCTTCAGTTAACAAGGGTAATTAGGACCAGAATTTCTATTTCTAAGTAACGCAGTGGTAATGCATGTCATGTAACCATGCCACTTAGTGATGCAGTTCCCTCATTTCCAGATACTGTTGTTAAATGAATCCCAAACCATTGTTTAAGTGTGATGTCTCATGATTGCCACTTGTGACCTGCTGGCTTCCCCATTGATTTTGTTTGTTGGAAACTGGTAGTGAAAGTTGCAAATAGCAATCACATGACCATGGGATGCTGCAACACTGTAATTGCAATCTGATTGTCAAAGTACCAGGATGTCAATAATATGACTCCAAGGATCTGAAACAGCTGCAGCTACGAGGACCTACCCTAAGTTCCCCTCATTTTTCACCATTATAACTTCAAAAGGTCTCTGAATGAGTGGTTGTTAAGCAAGGATTGGTTGTAGACTCTCCAGAGTAGGTTTACTAAACTATATGATTGCCAGCCTATGTATATCCTCTAGCTGAGTCAATTTGGTGTGGGTAATTATCATAAGGAACAAAGTAACCGATCTTCTGGACTTTAGTTTCAAAGTCCACTGTGGATGCTTAAAAGCTTTGTGTCATTTAATGGACTTCACAATCATTTACATTTAACTGGCAGAGATCTTTCCTTGCCACACTTCCTGCTGACTCCATAACCTTGAAAGAAAAGTACCTTGAATGGGCTCATCGGACCGGTGGCTATAAGAAAGCAAAGCAAGTCTTCACCAGGTTAGGACAGTTCCTTTTGAAAGCATTATTCAATCACTTTTTTCTATGCTCCTTCAGCCCCATTTGTTATTAAAATCAGGTGCCTTTCCCCATTACTTCTCTCTTAGGCTGCAGGAATGCCGCCCATTTTCACTCCAGTTTTTCAAAAAAATGATTCAGATTGAAAAAGAACAAGTAAGTAAAAAAGTATTATAAACGAGCGCAAGGATCCATTTCTTGGTTGTGTTAGTCATTATGAAATATATTCTCAGGTACCATGGGTTTTAATTTTTATATGGTTGCATTTTTATTTTAAATTTGTTTACCACCCAGTCTCACCTGAGATGGGTAGCTAAACAAATCAAATGAATGAATAACAGTGATATTTGTGGAAATATTTACCAATTGTTTGATAGAACAAATAAATGAATAAATAGTGTGCAATATTTGTAGAGGCATTTACCAGTATAAGGTTTCTAATGGAATTGGCATTTTTTATTTTGTAAAGTATGCTTTTGAGGGAGGGAGTGTCCTGGAGCTTAATATAATACTCTCCTCAAATGAGAGAAGCTGAAACTCCTACCCTGACTGCAATAGTTGGGGGTGGGTGGGAAAAAAAGGAGAGGGAAAGTTCTTTTGATCCTGATGCTGCAGCTATAGGCCTATCAGGTTCCAAAACCAAGAAAAACATGCAGCATTATTTCTAAACAGTTGTTGTTGTTATTGTTCCTCTCCTATAGGCAGAAATCTTGCCAAAGTCAGGACTGTTCCTCTCTCACTTGCCAGGAGTCTGTTCTCGTGCCTGGATTGTTTGCATGCAACCTGCTCCAGGAAAGTGGGAAGGAATGCCCCCAAAAGATTTATGTATCAAGGCTGCCTAAAGTTTCAGATTGAGATTGCATGACAAATGTGTTTTATTCCAGTCATTTTATCATTGTGTGTTAAGTTCAGCATGCTAACCACCCACCATTTTTTAAAGGAATCCAGTAAAATATTTAACATCCGAGAATATTATGAACGTGCCTTAAGAGAATTTGGTGCTACAGAACCTGGTAAGAATTTTTACTTGCTGGTTTCTAAGACTACTCTCAGTTGTCCTTCTGTTATAACTGTGGCAATCACCTGATTCTTTCTGCTAAAAGATACCAAGTCTCACAATCAGTGGTGGGTTACTACCGGTTTGCCCCGGATCAGGCGAACTGGTAGAGGCGACAGTGTGCAAACTGGTAGCAACAAGTTTTGAAACCCACTACTGCTCCAAATGTATCAAGCAAAGCTTATTGTGGCAGTTGCTGATTTTCCTTTCTGTCTGTCTTGGAATTCTACAGAATACTGTGTAGTTGAAACATTCCATCATTTTTTTATATTTTATTCTATTCAAAACATTAAAATACAAATTCCAAAAAGAAAAAAAAGAAAAAAGAAAAGAAAAGCAAAACAAGACTACACTAATGTGCATGAAAAAACAATACGTATACATAAATTGTCCTCCCATTAAATACTGATAAATATTTCAGAGAAATATATACTCCTCCCCCTTTGTGAAGCAGACACACCATTTATAAATGTCTACAATTTACAACCCACTTGGCCTGACATCTATCTACTTATATGGAAACATAGTTAACAGATAAGACCAGCAGCCAAATTTCCAAAACCTCTATTAACAGTCTCTTATTGTAATTCATATGCAGAAAGTCCACATCAGCTTCTGATCTACCATAAGTCACCAGTCATTGTCTCTGTTCCATCCAGGATCATTCTACAGAATACAGTGTAGTTGCAACATTCCAATCAAATACATAGGCAATGTGTTTTTTGCACTGGAAAATTGCCTCTTTTGTAGCATTTCCATTATTGCAGTCGTAACTATGATTTTTTTTTTATTGAAGATCTTTGGCTGGATTATATCAAAGAAGAGCTGAATCATTCTCAAGGCAAACCAGAGAATTGTGGCAGTATTCACTGGAGAGCTATGCATGTATTGCAGGGAGAACAAGTGGAAACATTTATTTCGAAGTATACATTGCTGCAAGCTGGGCACCTGTGAGAAATTATTTTTTATTCTAATGGCAAATTATCCTGTTAATCTAACAACTATGGAAACTCTTGGCTTTTAATTGAATCATGTGTATAATAAATGTTCCCTGGATCAATTACTTGCTACTAAATAATTGCCTAACATCCATATTCTCTCCACATTACTGGAGTTAACAGAAATTTAAGGTTTAGATTTTAATTAATATACATATAAATATACTTTCAAGGAAAGTGGAAGAACAAACTTAATTTTGAGTTTATTTTGCTACTGTTTTGTGATAGGACCTGTTTATATTTTATATTATTGTGATAGAACTGGATTTCATTCTGGCTAGTGAACAGAAATTAGTCGTCTGCCAAACAAATGTAAACGATCACATATAGATTGTTACAGGAACAGCTAGTTTTAGGTGGTTTGTGTAGAAAGCAAAACATGCATGCTTGGTCCAGATGCAGACTGAAATGTTGTTGTAGACAAAAGTTGTTGTAGACAAAAGTATTTTGGTGCATTTGGGAGGGAGGGAGATAGAACAACAACAAAAAAGCCTTATTGAGGTTAGGCTAATTGTATCAAGTTAGGTACATTTCTTTGTTTTAAAAAAATGAATGCATATTCATTATGTACAGTTTCAAAATAAAAATCTGAATATCTCAAGTGTAAAAGTGTGGACATCATCTCTTCTTCTAGGTTGGACATTTCGGCCATACAACAATCTGAAACTTTTCCAAAACAAACAGCAGAGCCTTATAGAAAATAAATATAAAGGTTCTGGAATGGTCTTCCATGCTTGCCAAACTTAACTATTTATTTCAAGACTGAAGGGAGGTTTTAAAGGCATGCAAAGAAACGTTTGAAGGATTCTGCAAGAGAGAATGGGAAAAAATTGCCTAAGCAAGAGTAGCTATCTGTAGAAAATATTTAGTAAGGAGATGCTATAAAGCAGGGGTGTGAAACTTGTGGCCCATGGGCTGGATGCGTCATGTGCTCCCCCCCCCCCCCCCGTTTAGCAAAGGGGAAAAAAGTCCTGATACGTCATGTGACACCGCCATCACATGCGTGTTTGACACCCCTGCTGTAAAGGATGATTAAAAAGGTGGGTCTCCTGGATATCTCTCAGAAGTTCATTTAAATATTCAGAATCTACCTAGAACTAAAAGAGATCATCATCTGAACGCAGTCCAATTGTTGTGACTAAGATCTGGAGTGAATTTAGTAGATAGTAACCTGAAAGAAATATGGAGAGGTGGTAACCAGTTAAAGTCATCCATCCATTTCATACAGTATAATGTGAATACTCAGATATTCCTTCTGGCTGACATTAGTAATGTGAAATTTGAGAGATTTCTTCTTCCAACTGATAACATAAAAAGCAAGCTGGTTCCAATGTTTTCTTTTTCCTTTACAGCAGAATCAAAATGATTTAAATGCTTTAAAAAAAACCAACAATGAACAATCTTTACAAGTTGTTGTCATCAGGCAAGTAGTGAATGATCAGTACTAGAAAACATATGCCCCATTGCATCCTTGTTTCAGAGATATTTCCTTAACCAAACAGAAACAGAATGACACAAGAGTAGGCAAAAAAGCAATGGGAGCCGGTGTGACTTCCTCACCAAATTTCGTGGTGGGAATCAGGTAGGGGGGGCATTCTTTCCTTACCTTCCCAGCAGGCAGGTAAAGTTGGCTGCTCTGGGTGGGGAAGGGAGCGAGGGATTGCAAGACTGGCTGGGAAACTATTAACGGAAAATGGATATCAAGTGATCACAGTGGCAGTGCAGCACCAGTCAGTAGCACTGAAGCAGTCATAGCTTCTCTAAATTTCATTCTCTTAGGAGTCATGAGTCTCAGATTTTGGACACATTCTGTAAATTAGCTCATTTGACGTACTTTGGTTCAAAAATGGTTGCCTTATGATATTCTGTTTCATCCAGTTATAGGTGATGACAAGAGCTTGAGTAGTATATAGATCAGGGGTGTCAAACTCGTGGCGTCACGGTGGCGTCATGTGATGTATCGCTAAACCAGGTGGGGGTGGAGACAGCATGTGACGCATCCAGCCCATGGCCCGCAAGTTTGAAACCCCGTTATAGATTATCAAACCTACAGTTTTATTTAACTGGATTGACATATCACAAAGCAAGAACTAAATCCATCGTGGCTTAATCCAGTTTGTAATTTAGTGGATTGACATATCACAAAGCAAGAACTAAATCCATCATGGCTTAATCCAGTTTGTAATTTAGTGGCTGAGTTCATACTTTGGCTAAGCTTGAAGTGTAAAACCCCCCAAAATAACTAATTTGTGAAATAACATCAAAAATCACCTTTTACTTTAGCATGATGGATAAATTCAAATTATAAGCCCTTTTGTGCATTTGAAAGAGCTGCAGGTAGTTTCTTTTGGGATAGACTTATAGTAGTATATAACCTTGATCTGAGAAGTCAAATGGCCCTTAGAAGCAGTTGGGCTTATACTCTGATATTTTGTGACCTGATTTATAAACTGTAATTAACTGAGGTCATATAACAATCTAGTCAAAGATACCTATATATTGGAATTTGCTTTATTACTAAGTAATAAACCGTAGAAATGGTGGTAGACTTTAGGAGAAAGCCTTCCATACTTCCACCTCTCACAATACTAGACAACACAGTAGCAACAGTAGAAACCTTTAAATTTCTAAGTTCTATCATATCGCAAGATCTAAAATGGACAGCTAACATCAAAAACATCATCAAAAAAGGACAACAAAGACTGTTCTTTCTGCACCAACTCCGAAAGCTCAAACTGCCCAAGGAGCTACTGATCCAGTTCTACAGAGGAATTATTGAGTCTGTCATTTGCACTTCTATAACTGTCTGGTTTGGTTCTGCAACCCAACAAGAAAGACACAGACTTCAGAGGATAATTAGAACTGCAGAAAAAATAATTGCTACCAACCTGCCTTCCATTGAGGACCTGTATACTGCACGTATCAAGAAGAGGGCCGTGAAAATATTTACAGATCCCTCACATCCAGGACATAAATTGTTTCAACTCCTACCCTCAAAACGACGCTATAGAGCACTGCACAACAGAACAACTAGACACAAGAACAGTTTTTTCCCAAAGGCCATCACTCTGCTAAACAAATAATTTCCTCAACACTGTCAAACTATTTACTAAATCTGCACTACTATTAATCTCATCGTTACCATCACCAATCTCTTTCCACTTATGACTGTATGACTGTAACTTTGTTGCTGGCAATTCTTATGATTTATATTGATATATTGACCATCATTTGTGTTGTAAATGTTATACCTTGATGAACATATCTTTTCTTTTATGTACACTGAGAGCATACGCACCAAGACAAATTCCTTGTGTGTCCAATCACACTTGGCCAATAAAAATTCTATTCTAGTCTATTCTAATAAAGGCAATTCTTGCCTAAAATTTCTGAATCTTTTGATGTGTAGCTCATTGAATTATTTTCCCACTTTCGATTTCTACCCCTGATCAATTATTTGTGAAAAGATTTGAAATAAGTAATCAAGATTGTTAAACGGAGATGTCTGTGAGGTAAATGCCTAACAGAATGAGGATTTGGGCCAGGAAACTCTAAAAACGTAGATTTTTACATTGGGGAAAGACTTCAGAATGTTAACATCAGAAACTTGTTTTCAATGTCGGGGTTCACGTTTGAAAAATGAGCATTTCTGAGTATTAAATAATTTATTCAACTTCATGCCACTGAACTCCAGACTGACTTTGGGTAGCTTACAAGAAATATAAAAATAACCATTCACATAAATAGTAAGCAGAAAATGAATCTGGTCCACACATGAATCAAATATCAGGCACCCAGCAGAGATCCAATTGACCTAGCCTAGCACCTGAGAGTACATAAAAGGGCATTTTTGTTGTTGTCATATTTGAGGAAGCACAGCTGGCACCAGGTTTTATTGGACATGTTTCACCTTGAAATCAAAGACCCGTTGATGGATCTTTACCTTATAGGTAACGCCAAGGAATTGGAGTTTTCATCAAAACTAATATTTTCTCTTTAGCCAAGGTATTCTTCCATAAATAATGGAAAGATGGTGCTTTTCTCCAACAGCATAAATCTGGCTTAGCTTTCACACACACATTCCCATAGCTTTCCAATATTGGCAATTTTAAAAGGCGGGCTTTCAATATTGGCATGACCAGCCATCCAGATTCAGGGGATGATAGGATTCCTTTGCCTGTATTCATTGTTTAGGAAGAGGGGGTTTCAATTAACAAATGCCATTCCTCCTGAAATCCTCTCAACCATTAAGTTTTTGAATGTGTCCACAGACCATGATTGTTCAACTTTAGCAACTTTAAGATACAGAGACTTCACTGCCCAGAATTGGCACTGTCTGTCTCAGCCCAACTCAGCTGACAAAGTTGTGGAGGAAATAGGAGTAGGAAGGACTACAGGTAGTCCTCGACTTACAACAGTTTGTTTACTGACTGTTCAAAGTTACAACAGCACTGGAAAAAAAAATGACCTATGACAATTTTTCACATGTACGACGTTGCAGTATCCCTATGGTCACACACGTCACATTCGGACAATTGGTTCATATTTACAATGGTTGCAGTCCCAGAGTCATGTGACCACCTTTTGCGACCTTGACAAGCAAAGTCAATATGGGAAGCCAGATTCACTTAAAAACCGTGTTACCAATTTAACAACTGGCAGCGATCCCCTTAACCAACGTGGCAAGGAAAAGTTGTTAAAAAAAACCGGGACGAAGCTCAGTTAAGCCAATTTCTCACTCAGCCACAGGAATTCTGGGCTCAATTGTGGTCGCAAAGTCGAGGAGTTCCTTTTAGAATAGAATAGAATAGAATAGAATTTTATTGGCCAAGTGTGATTGGACACACAAGGAATTTGTCTTGGTGCATATGCTCTCAGTGTACATAAAAGAAAAGATACGTTCATCAAGGTACAACATTTACAACACAATTGATGATCAATATATCAATATAAATCATAAGGATTGCCAGCAACAAGTTATAGTCATACAGTCATAAGTGGAAAGAGATTGGTGATGGGAACTATGAAACGATTAATAGTAGTGCAGATTCAGTAAATAGTCTGACAGTGTTGAGGGGATTATTTGTTTAGCAGAGTGATGGCCTTTGGGAAAAAACTGTTCTTGTGTCTAGTTGTTCTGGTGTGCAGTGCTCTATAGCGTCGTTTTGAGGGTAGGAGTTGAAACAGTTTATGTCCAGGATGCGAGGGATCTGCAAATATTTTCACGGCCCTCTTCTTGATTCGTGCAGTATACAGGTCCTCAATGGAAGGCAAGTTGGTAGCAATTATTTTTTCTGCAGTTCTAATTATCCTCTGAAGTCTGTGTTTTTCTTGTTGGGTTGCAGAACCGAACCAGACAGTTATAGAGGTGCAAATGACAGACTCAATAATTCCTCTGTAGAATTGGATCAGCAGCTCCTTGGGCTTTTATTGGGCCGTCTTGAGTTGCGTATAAAAAGAAAGAAAAAAGGCGGGATTAAAATAAATAAATAAATTGCAAATAGGCGCGCCCGGGCGCGCCAACTCAAATAGATCCGGCCGACGGATAGGGTGCAAAGAGTTTGGGCTGGCCACGTCAGCCAGCCCAAGCTCTTTGCCGAGTTTTCTCGTGGGAAGGGAGGAGGAGGAGGAGGAAGGTCTGCTTGGGTCGACTGACGGGGCCGGGAGTCAGGACAGCCCCGTCGGCCGGCCATGGAGACGGCCGCTCCTCAGGGACGTAGCCTAGATTGCAGGGTGAGGCGGGAGCCCGCGTGACGCGGGGTGGGAGAGGGGGAGAAGACACGTTTCATGGGGCGTGAGGGCCGGGCAAGCGGGGCGAAGGATTTGCCGGTGGCAGCCGATCAGCGGAGTTGCAAGCCTTGAGGGAACATTTAGCAGCCCATGGGGAGGGAAGGGCTTTGCTTCCCCAAGAGTAGGAAAACACGTTTTAGAAACCGGTTCAATGAAATGCTTATTCTTCAATGGAGAACGGCGGGGCCGCTTATAACGTGCCATTTGACTGGGAAGCTGTGTAGATAATGCAGATATTATTACCCACGGGTGGCCCGAGGTGGCATTTCAAACACGTGCTTTCTAGTTGATGCTTCTGTACTGACGAGGTTAAAAAACAAAAAAGCAGGCAGGTCGTTGTCAAAACTCTGGAATAGGCGTTATATATTCCCGCTTTTTTGCTAGGTAACGAAGCACAATGTTTGAAATTAAAATAGAGCGTTACTGGATAGGTGGGTGTCAGGCGACTGTTTAACGCTATCCGTGACGGGTGAAATTAATTAAATTCGAAGCACGCTAATTTCATTAGGAGGTGCTTGTTTTTAAATTCAGTGGAAGTACTGAGTGAACTTAATTGAATAAGATATTAGGCAGCCATGTATCTTTCTTGAGGTAAAAAAAAGGTTGTAGGGAAGCTTTCCTCATTCTGGTACAATAAGTCTCCACCTATGTTGGACTACAACTCTTATAAGTCTGGCACCAGGAACTAATCAGCTTGAAAAATATACATTAAGGGATCAGATCATCCCATCTTCCAAGCAGTGGCTGAAGAAACACTGCCATACCCTGTATGGCATCATATGGCTATGAAGATCAGCTGAACTCTGTATCAAATTAGTTTGGAGTTTAAGGATGGTTTTTCTTCATACTTTACTCCTTTACTGTTTCTTCAGATATATTTAAATCCATTCTGATTCTTTGTTTGATCATATGACTATAGTAACACATGAAACTGGCTATATAGTTAAGAATCCAATCTATTAGTTTTAATTATTAGCAAGCACCAAGAAGGGATGTTTAACCATTTGTGCTTCAGTGGTTGCCATATCAGTGGAAATTATCTTATGCATTCCAATTAGCTAAAAAGATCCCTGCCTCACTAATGTTAATTTAAAATTCTGACGTATAAAACACACTTACTGATAGGCTTCCTAGTGACCTATTTAGCATTGCATCTAACTTCCAGTTTGATATCTGTTTGAACAGTTTCAGCATTTATTTGGTGCATCACGTTTTTTTGCAGTGCAAAGACTCCCTGTTTGGATGAAGCATCAAACACAGATTGACTGAAGAACAATAATGGTAGGCAGTGTGTGTAAGATTTAAAATTCTTGGAAAAGCAGAGTTGTCAGAATACTTACAGCCCAGATTTTTTAAAAAAATCATTTTAATTTAAATCATTTAATTTTTAAATCATTTAATTTTTAATGATTTAATCTGTCATGGACCCTAGTAATAGAATTGGATTTATTTGTCCCATCTTATGACCTTTATTGCCATAGTTGTTAAGTGAATCACTGCAATTGTTTAGTTACACAGTTAAGTGAATTTGGCTTTCCCATTGATTTTGCTTGTCAGAAGATCACAAAAGGGGATTACATGATCCTGGGATACTGCAAACATCATAAATATGAATGTTTTGCCAAGCATCTGAATTTTCATTATATGACCATGAGGCTACTGCAATGTTGTAAGTGTGAAAAAGTCGTAAGTCACTTTTTTCAGTGCCGTTGTAACTTCGAACAGTCACTAAATGAACTGTCTGATCAAGGACTACCTGTAACAGGGTAGGGTAAAACTATGGTTCCCGGGAATAACATGATGGTGATTTGTTGAAAAAAAAGATGTCAGGGGAAATAAAAGGAGTAACATTTCATAGAATAATTTGATGTTACAGGTTTAAGAGATTCTGGGTTTTAAATCTCGATTTACAGACTATTTTGCTAACTGTGACTTCAATTGTTGTAGCACAATTAAATGGTAACAAATAAGGACAGCAAGGCCTAAGAAAAAAGGAACATGCATTTTTACAGTAGTTTGAGTTGGTATAATCAACTTTTTCCTAGGCTGTAAGCTTCCTGCTGGTATTGTTTCTTTAAGAACTTCTCTAATCTGCTTAGGCAAGCAGTTTTAAGATTTGCTGAAAACTCAAAAAACGTACAAAGGGCACTAGGTTGGAATATATGGTGTTTGTAACAAACTATAATAATGTCTTCATGACAGACATATAATGTAGTTGCATTACAAACCCTGATAGGATTGCTTAAGTCATGACATTGTGTCATGTCATCATTCCCCTCACCCCATGCCCATAAAATGAAATACGAAAATGCAGTCAACTGAAATCTTATAGTGTGGAAGCTCAAGTAGGTTTACAAGCAAATAATTCCTTTGAAAATTGTCAGTAGTTTTTTAAAGAAATCAGATACTGTCAATTTTTGAATTCTAGATGCTAGTGAAAGCAACCCAGTGAAAATCAAACTGCCATCCTTCAGAAATTACTTGAACATGCTATATAATTAAAATGTTTTTATTCCTGAGTACAATTTTTATCCCTGGCAGCAATTTCATGTTCTACAGGTTAGCTGTCTTATATTTAACAAAATATTTTTTAAATCTATGCCTTCTGTTTAATGTTTTAGATTGTATATATGAACACTCCAATATGATAGTACCTTCAGAGATAAAAATTTGGTCTTATGATTCTTAACGCATTAATGTTTTAGGAGATTGGATTTTGGAGACCTATAGCCAACAGGTAGACGCTGTATTGAATTAAACAGACACAGTTCCTTTATATGGGCATTCATATTTTGGGGAATAGTAGGAAATGGTGCCTCCTTTAGCCATGCTCTCTTTTCTTAATTTTATTTTAATTTTAAATAAATACATGGGAGATACCCACATGGCAAAGTCTTAATTTCCAGATCAGATTTGTTTACATGAATGCTTGTGGACCATGTATCAGCACCATGAGCACTTTTAGAAAGCCAGCATGGTATAGCTCAGTGTTCTTCTGACTAGAAAAAAAAAGAGAAAGCTACTTTGAATTCATAGAGAGCATTCTTTGGCTATAGTATAACAGAGAAATCTCTGTTTTCTTCTGATAGATATATGTTTTGTGACTAGCTACATGTATGTGACAACCATTTTGTGAAGAGGCAAATCCATCGATGGCTGCCATTTTGTAAATGGACATTATACCCTTTTAAAATTCTAAAACATGCCAGGCAGTACAAATAGTTGCCTATGCCTGATCTGGAGAAATCATCTATTTTCTGTAGATATTTTTATTCTTTGAAAAAATATTTACATTTTAATCAGGGATTTCTCAGTGTTTATTCCTAAAAATTAGACAGCATTATCACTTGGTCAAGTTCAAACCAGGGGTAAAATGCTGCCAGATCGGACTGGATTGTGCAATCCAGTAGCGATCGTGGCCGGTAGTTCGGCGATAGGGTAGCGATGGTGGAGCAAAGCTCTGCCCACCTGCCTGGGTGTCATTACTTTCTGGATTTTAACCAGGAAGTAATGTGTTTTTTACCTTCTGCGCATGCACAAAGGTTTGCGCATGCATATAAAATGCACACACACTTCTGGAACGGTAAGGAAGGTAATTTCACCCCTGGTTCAAACTATCTGGGTAGAGAAGTATTTGTTTTTCTTTTTTTCTTACTTTAGATCAGTGCTTCCCAACCATTTCCTTCATTATCCAAAATTACTTATCAGAAAGTATTTAAATATATCTGTTGTGATTGTGTAGTGCAGGGGTGTCAAACTCAAGGGCTGGAGGATGGATCTGGCCCACAGGATTCTTAGATTTGGCCCATGGGCTGCCCTGGAAACATCGAAGGACTGGCCCACGGTGCCTCTGCCAACAAAAACAGAGCTAGCAGAGGACTGCAGGAGGCCAGCGCAGTAAAAAAACGGAGCTTAGGAACCCGTTTTCGCTGGCAGAGCGCTCAAGCCACCACAGGCAGCCCCAACATGACTGATATCAAGCTGGCCATGCCCACTCTGGCCACTCACCCCCAGGTCAAAGACAATTCTGATGTGGCCCTCAGTGAATTGAGTTTGACACTCCTGATGTAGTGGTTTTGTGGGTTATTACCCAACCCCCCCCCCTTTTAACCAATATTAAGTTATTCAGGTTTGGGGAGCATACATTGTACATTAAAAGCAAAATTTCTGTTTCAGAATTCATGATTAGATTATTTGCAATTCTGAACTGAGGAAACAGAATATTACAGTATTCTTATGGCAACTGCCCCTTTATGACAAACAAAAAGATTGGTCTTACAAGCTTCACAAGCTTTATTTTTCAAGAAGATAGTCAAGAAGAAGAAGTCATTGTTAACTAACAAGTTAAAGTTTAATATTCTCATTATGAAGTTAACATTAAAATATATTTACAATTCCATATTTTAATAACAGGAACTTGAGGCCAACCTTTCTCACAAAGAGATTTAATCCAACTTTCAAGAGCTATATTTGTTATCCAGCAATTTCGGGAGCATTTATATGAAAACAATAGGAGATAGGAATAATTTTTTTAAAAATAAGCATTTCTGCCTTGCAGATTGAAGTTAATGGATCCTCCATTACTGAACAGGAGGAAGTTGAAGTAAAGAAGGCAAAGGCATTCATTTGGAGACCTGGGAAAGGTACTTAGAGAAAAGTAACTGCATTTCTAGAAGAGGAAACAGAAGCTCAGTAGAATACATACACTGCATGAGTGGATTTGCATGTTGGACTAAATTAGAATAGAATAGAATAGAATTTTATTGGCCAAGTGTGATTGGACACACAAGGAATTTGTTTTGGTGCATATGCTCTCAGTGTACCTAAAAGAAAGAAAAATACCTTCATCAAAGGTACAACATTTACAACTAATAATTGCAAATTATAATTAACTAATTATAATTAAATTATAATTATATTATAATTTATAATTATAATTTAATTATAACTAAACTAACATTTACAAATTACAGTCCTTGATCAGCTGTTCTGCAGTGCAATGCATGGGGAAAATGACCTAGATTGTTGGGGACAATGTGTTGATTCTATAAAGCAGTTAGGGCTGTAAAGCACTATGAAGCTGTATATAAGTTTAAATGCTATTGCTATTAGTAACTATTATGAACAAGTTGGTGAGAGATGGTCTACATAAATATAATGTGACTGACTGTTGCTGGCAGTCTTCTTAAGCCTGTCTAGGCTCCCATGTGAAATGCAATCTGGCATTATTATGGTTTAATTCAATGAGCCAAAATCCAGCAACATGGTTTATTTTACCAAACTATTTGGGCGTACTTTTGGATTTTCTAAATTTTGTTCTTAATTTAAGCCTTTTACTGGCAAAATGAAGCACAGAAGAAATAACCACACATAAAATAGAAGCAGTGAATTAGTCACAAGAGACTTAAAAAATTAGTATTAAAAAGAAACCTTAAATAAGATAAACTGAAATAGACTAGAACATAGCAAATAAAATAGAACACGAAAAATATTCAAAGTGTCTCCGCTTCAATATTAGGACAAATAGAAAAAGAAACAAGAATATAGTTTAAGGAAGCCACGTCTGATTTTCTTCACTCAGATATAAATATATTTAAAATCATTTTTCCCATTCAAAATTATATAACATGGTTCTCCTCATAATATTCTGTCCTTATTAATCAGTAAATCTGGATATCATCACTATTGTGGATTCAGTGGTACTAAAAAGCATTTGATCATTGTAGGCACATACCTGTGAATTAGACAAGTTATGAAATATAGTTTTAGCTTTTAAAAGCTTGATGGTAGCAATTATTGAACTACTCTCTTTAGAATCGAAAAAGCCCAGAATTGCCTTGGCACTGTTGTTAGCTTTGGCAGCAATGGATCTAATTTGTTCCCTTCAACTTCTGGAAGCTTAAAAAATTATGCCAAGGTATTTAAAATCTGGAACATGTTCAGTTTTATTATTTCCTATTTGCATAGATATCTGAAGGGACTTGCTTTCCCAGGAAGATTAAATCTTGGTTTTGGAAATAGTTGCTTATAAGACCTCCCTTTTTACAATATTTATTTATTTTATATCCTGTGGTTATTATTTTGTTAAAGCCCCAAGCTTCTCTTAAGGGCCACCTAGGAAGCAAAAGATAGTTGGTTCATTGGCATATAGCGTCATTATCAAATATCTGTCACTGAATTTAGATGGAATTTAGGATGTTTGGAGCAACTACCACTGAGGTCCACATAAATATGGAACCACAGGGTGCTGGAATGCAACTCTTGTGCCTTAATGGATTGGAACGTCTGTAGTAAGATAGCCAGCTCTATTCTTATCTGACTGGGTGATTGTGTGTTCATACTGTATCGTTATTAGAGAGAGTGGTCACTGGTCAATGAAGGGGGAGGGGCATTTTTCATCAGAGTCTGTTCCTTGAAATAAAACTGAAGAATTGTTTTAAATAAAGACTTTGTATAAAGGGTGACTTTGCTCACATTTATATTTTTCTGTTAGAAATTGTAAATTGGCACACTGACTCACTACCTTCCTTACGTTCTGCTAGAAATTTATCTTGATATATTCAATCCCAAAATTTATAATGAGGAAATGAGCATATTGTGTTTTAAACTCATTTTGTAGGCTAATTGTCAAGGATTTCCATTTCTGCCATTTTTAGAGAAGGAGAATGTTTACAGAACTCCAGTCATCAAATGTTTGAAGTGTTTTATTGATGTGTTTAAAAAGGGACACCAAGACAGGGACCTATAAAGCAGCATTTCCCTTTAGCAACTTAGGTGATATTAGATCACTGCTGGGGGCTCTCCTGCTTTACAATTGGTCAATTTGTTTAAGAATGTGAATGGAAAAACAGTAGTAGAGGTGGAGTGAAGAAAATATGTGGTATCTAGAAGAGAAAAGGCTAAATAACTTACTACAATCTTTCCATCTAGCATCTGAAATCCTAGCTTTCAAATATTGGTTCCCTTATATATCAAGCAAACAATTAGCTTCCAAAATAGGGAAATATTCTTTTCCACAGCCTGAAAAAAAAACCCAACACATTTGTTGGACAAAGGCTTGGGTTTTTTTTTTCCTTTCAGTTAATTTTTTCTAAAGCTTTTTCTGAGCAGTTAATTGATTAACATGAGCAATTGCTCACTCTGTAGATTTTAAAAACTGTTACTAAACCTGCATTATCATATACAGTATATCATACCTGGGTTTCTGAGCGGTGCAGGCAAATGTTCTCCAGCATGTTGCATTAGCACTAATTAATAGTGGCTGAAAGATAAGATGTCTAAGATGTTTATACATGGCTTGGGCCTTTGCTGGGTTTGAAATTGTTAGCAGGTGTTCCTGAAACTGATCCAGCAAATCTGAGGGTAATGCAAAATGTATTCGTTGTGCATGCTTTGCAGTTCATGTGGCTAATTCAGGCTCCGTAACTGCCATCCTTTCTCCTGATTTTGGTTGGTGAAATGGGCAAGGGGTAATAAATGGAGGTAGTTGCTGTCTTGTCAAAACCCAGCTATAAATGCAACTGTCATATTAAATAAATTTCATGGAGCCAGCCTAACGCCGATTGTACTTTATCTGTGCCCACCCCACCCCTCCCCCGCAATATATAAGATCATCCTTATGATTGTTTATTTTTCTTATATTTTAAATACTGGCTACTTTGTTTGTAGGGCTAATAGAAAAAGTGGAGGCAAAAATAAGTAATCTTGAGGACTCTGATGATTTTGAAGACTTCCAATCAGAAAATGAAGAATGGAAATCAGATTATGAAGATTACGATGTAGCTACCCAAACTGTTTTTCCTGAAATGAAAACAGTTATCCAGTATGAAGAAGAGGACTGGGATAAGGAGATGGAAGACTCTGAAAACAATAAAAACTCTTATGGTAAGGGAATGCTTATTTATGATTTTTTTCAAACATGTTAGGAAACTTAATGACTGGGAAAAATACATCATGTATTTGTCAGACTCTTCATTGGACGAATTAAAGCACTGATACATGAATTTCTTGGTACTTCATATAAGAAAATGGAGAACAGAGTTGTATCTGTCATGTTTCAGGAGTGTGATTCTAGGCTGTATCTAAATTTTAAATAGATACTAGAATGTTACTGATCTCTGATACAAATAAGGCTTATAGCATTATTCAAGCTGGCTCTTTGGATGTGAGGCAGAGATGAGCACTGCTCCCTAGAGTCAGATACATATATTCAGGTTAAATGTGCATAGAGTTATATATTGAAGAAATCTAATTGTATGTAAGTGTGGCTCCCTGCAAGATACATAGGTTACCTTCTTTCTGATCCTAAACGTCATGTTATAGTGGGGACAATTCTGAAGTTCAGTAGATTACCTATAGCTTGTTAAGAGAGAAAATAGGAGAGAATTGCAACTAAGCACTTCCACTATGGTTAATTTAACAGAAGCTGTATTATCAGAATATAAATATATTAATTCTTAAAATTATACTCTGGCCTGGGATTAAATAATAGAAACTCCTAAGTAGAAAGGCCTAGTTATTTGCTAGTAAATAACTGGTATTAACTGGTATAGCAGCTACATCTCCTTTTTTTTATTCATTACCTTTGAGATTTTTCATAAATTGTGAAGATTTTTTTCCAATATTTATACTGCTTCCTGAGTTTCTTTCTTTGCATATTTTACAAATACTTGTCCCCCTGATAATTTAATTTCATTGCAATTTTAATTATTGATAATGGTTCCATAGTAGTCCTTCAGTAATTTTCTCTTAAATATACACAGTTGGCCTGTAAGTTTAGGATAGTTGTGTAGTTTCAGTGACAGAGTTCTTTGCAAAACCCTATTTGAAGACACAAGTTCTTTCTAACCAGAGCTGTAACTTTAGTTTTATAATTGTTTTGAATTAAAAAATCATTTAGTCAAGATACAAACCATCCTTCTTTCTGTTAATCAAGTAATGTAAATACAATACCTACAATAATGTTAGGATAATAATATACTAACTTATTCTTTGAAGTGGAAGAATAGCATTTGATAGTGAAATATATACTAGGTTATTGCCAAGAAACTCTATAAAGCATTAGTACATGTACACTCTCATTTTATGAATGTACAAACCAGGGGTGAAATCCAGCAGGTTCTAACAGGTTCTGGAGAACCGGTAGCAGAAACTTTTAGTAGTTCAGAGGACTGGCAAATACCACCTCTGGCTGGCCCCAGAGTGGGGTGGGAATGGGGATTTTGCAGTATCCTTCCCCTGCCATGCCCACCAAGCCACACCACGCCCACCAAACCACATCCACAGAACCGGTAGTAAAAAAAAAAATTGGATTTCACCACTGGTACAAATTAACAGACAGATATATATACGATACTTTAAAATTATAAGGTAAATGTATAGAGCATCTGCTGCACATGTAATGAATTGCCTCCCTTTAAAAGGAGAAAAATGATTGCTAGGAATTTACTGTATTTTTGCATTTAACAAATTAGCTTGTTATACAGTAATAGGACACAACCCTCTTTCTAAAGAAATGCGCTTAGTGTTTATGTTTCTGATCTAGCTTTATAAAAAGATAACATCAAGTGTTATAATTGATATCCAACAATCTGCTAAATTTAGGATCCCAATATTTCTGTAATACAGTTATCATTGGGCTGTATCCTAGTGGATACTAATTCTTACTCATAACTGTCTTGTCATGATAGAAACAAAAGGTCCCACTTTTTCAAATAGGAATGTGTGATAGGCATTCTATTTTAAGTTATTTAGGTGGCTCAGTGGCTAAGACACTGAGCTTGTCGATCAGAAAGATCAGCAGTTCGAATCCCTAGTACAGGTCTCCTGCATGAGCAGGGGGTTGGACTAGATGACCTCCAATGTCCCTTCCAACTCTGTTACTGTTAAATTAAGGGAAATAGGTGATCCAATATTAGTTTGAAAAGATATGTTCAAAAGATATGTCAAGGTTCCAGAAAAACCTCTTCTGCATAAAAAAACTCAGAAGCCATTGTTTTTCAGAGTTCTTTACTAGCATGAGGAAACTGGCACACGATGAGTGAAATTCCAAAACTGAACTTCCGGATTCTTTTCCCAGTTATACAAACCCCAAGAGTCCCACCCCCCTGACCCCTTTGATGGTCACATGGTCCCACGTTCTCCCAGTTCATTCGAATATCTACTCGCCACTCTTCCTGCAGATGTGAACACCATCCGACCTTGACCGCTTGAAGAATGTTACCATACCCCTCAGCCCCCCTTCTTCCCCTCAGGGGAAAAATGTGGCAGCGTCTGGAACCCTAAACTCTAGTATGGTTTCCAGGCCTGACAGGCGTCCCCCCTTGGAAAAGAAGCTATATCCTAGGAAAGAAAACAAAGAGTTAATAAAGAAGAGTGTCAGTGGTCCACACTTCCCTTCTACCCCCCCCTCCCCTCTCCAAGAGGTTTTTTAGGTTTGTCAGGGAAAGTGTCGTGAAATTGTTTAATCAAATTGTCCGCATTTACTTTCCAACTTTTGACCCAAGTAGATTCAGATAATGGATATCCCTTCCAGTGGACTAAATATTGTAATTGACCTCCAGTGAGGTTGAGAAGAGGGAGGGGGCTCTCCATTCCGCCCCGGGGAAATGTTTTCTCCCGAACGACAGCTTACCCATGAATCGGAGTCTTTGGGCCGTGCTCCAAGCTGACAAGCAGGCTCTACCACTTCGGGTTTTTGAGTCATATCTTCCGATGGGAAGTAGGTGATTTCAACTAAATCGTCAGATTCAAGCTTCTGTGCTACTTCCACGCTTTCAGCTTGCTGCCCTTCCATCTTCGCTGGCTCTTTGCACCACTGTGGAGGTTGCGGAGGCTGGGGCCCAGCACCCCCCTAACGGGCCCCCTCTGAGCGGAGGCGGGGGTACCGTTAGCAAAAGAAAGTTATGAGTTTTGGAATAATGTCAAGGTTCCAGAAAAACCTCTTCTGCATAAAAAAACTCAGAAGCCATTGTTTTTCAGAGTTCTTTACTAGCATGAGGAAACTGGCACACGATGAGTGAAATTCCAAAACTGAACTTCCGGATTCTTTTCCCAGTTATACAAACCCCAAGAGTCCCACTCCCCTGACCCCTTTGATGGTCACATGGTCCCACGTTCTCCCAGTTCATTCGAATATCTACTCGCCACTCTTCCTGCAGATGTGAACACCATCCGACCTTGACCGCTTGAAGAATGTTACCATACCCCTCAGCCCCCCTTCTTCCCCTCAGGGGAAAATGTGGCAGCGTCTGGAACCCTAAACTCTAGTATGGTTTCCAGGCCTGACAATATAACACTTTCAATAACTTATTCTGTGTTCTACCCAGGTTGCTTCCCCCAGGTAAGGAATACAGTGCTGTATAAGAAATATAGAATAATGTTTCTGCCTCTCTTTTGAAGATAACTATAATAGTTCATTCATCTATTCTGTCTATTATTTAATGGTTATGTCAACTAATTAAATAAACCATTAAATAATAGACAGAATAGATGAATGAACTATTATAGACATGTAAAACTATGGTATTATAGATTAATTAATTAATTTAATATATTTATAGGGCTACCTGTCTTGCAATAGTGATTCCTGGCAGCTAGCATATAATTCAAAAATTCGCAATACAAAAATCCAACAATATAAAAAACATAACAACAATAATAGTTCTGTGTATTATTTTAAATGTGCCTGTGGTGACATCACATATTTATTTTCTGCAGACATGTGATACTTTATGCATTTATTCAGTTTATAGGGCTACCTATTTTTCTGGTTGACTCAAAAACAAAAAATGCAACTGCCATTAAAAAAAGAAAGGTCCTCTGGGATTCTTGGGATGCTGTTCTACTGGACTGTTCAGCAATGAACAAAAATCCTATATTAAATAGGAAAAGTGGGCTGGAGAGTTCATCTGCAAGTAAATTGTATTTTCAACCATTTTGCTTTGCTTATTGACATACGTGACTGCCACTTGCTGCCATCTTTCAGCTTTCCAATGCTCTTGGGAGAAGCCCTTGATTGTGTGATCAGAGAGGGAGCCATTCTAAACAATACATACCGATAGGCATAATGCACATATTATTTCAAACCAGTTGTCAAACACTTAGATTGTGATCACATGACCCTGGAAGTGGTGAGATGGCTTTAGCTTTGAGGACCTGTTGTTAGTGCCACTTGTTTATCACCATCATTTATTTTGAATGGTCAATGAACAAGGGGTTTTTAAACAAGGATTTACGTGTAGTGCCATTTTATCCTTTGGCTCAATTAGCAAAAGAACAAACTGTCTCAGATACTTTTATTATTATTTTTGTATTCCTTTGATCTTGATTTGTCTTATTTCTTAGTGTTTTAAAGAACAAGCCTGTGTTTTCAATAATTCTGTAGAAGTCTGAAATTTTATCAGAATTTAATGTAATTATCAGGAGGATTTGCCTAAAAGTAATGTAACAAGGATGAAATACATATTTTTTCTAAATGGCAAAGATTTTTCTTCTTTTAATTGCCGTTTTTCTTCATTTCTTTAAAACGTTAAACTACTGGTGTGATAGGGAGAAGAGTTGCATATTATCATTTAAGGAATGCACATTTTTCTTGTCTCTAGCATTATTTTTCTGAGTCTTATGCTAGCAAACATAAATCCTTTTTTTCTCACGAGAACTTGCTGAATTTTTTTAGCAGCAAGTATGAATTGGAGAAGGAAAGGAAATGAGTTACTGAGTATTGCAAGATTTCACAGTGTGTCGATTAGTAGTCCTTCATAAAATATGGCCCATAAATTAAAAGCATGTGTAGTGTTTACATTGAAATTGAAAACAATTTTTTTGTATAAGTTAATTTAGTTACATTTTTCTGTAACATGAAGATTTTATGACTTCTATTCCTGGTTTAACTGGATGAAGTGGATAATTGAATCCTAGAATAATAAGTTTTGTTTATAGTTGCTGTAATATTTACTTCTGTGTGTTAACTGAGCTTTCTAATCATATTGGTTGTAGAACACATTTGTTTACTCTTTCTTTTAATAACGAGAAAATAGCATGTTCCCAGCATCATTACCTTAAGCTCCTTGGAGGAAAGGTTGAATATAAATGAGCATAGTAATATTTATAATAAAGCATTTCTTCAGAAATTAATAGAACTTTAGCTTGGGTAATTTTGCAATCTACATATATATTAACTTCAGCATTGTACAACAATATATATATATATATACATAGTGCATTTTTACATTGTTCCCATATTGCCTCTTTAGATTTAGACGATATTATCTACTGTGGAAGTTTCTGGGATGGCAATGGACAGGCATCCTATTCAGTTCAAGAAGAACCTCTGTATGACCCAAGCTTACACCACGTAGCACCGTTGACTTTGATTCACTTAAAAGCTGTGACAGAGGACGGCCAATTTGAAGATGCTGTTGACTGAAACATTCCCAGCAATGGGACAAAAACACTAAGTTCTAAATCAGATTTCTCCATTCAGCTGCACAAAATGGAAATGACTGGATGCCTTTTAAGAATCTAGTGTACTGAAATATTAGGGAACTGGATGGATGCAATTTTGTATCACTTTTTGGTTTAAACAAACTTGAAATGATTTAGATTTAATTTGTGAAGTGGCTATTGCTGTTAAAGTGCTGTTAACTATTTTTTGTTATTTGTTTTAATTTTGGGTTTGTCTTGCAAGCCTTCACTGAAATGACAGTACACTAATGTACACTGACATGTACACTAATGTCCATCTCTTGACACTCAACAGGAGTTTCTGAATCAATAGTTCTACGTTTTGGTATGTTGGAGTTCATTGGGATGCTGGTGGGATGGATAGTAACAAGATTATTCTTCAGGAATACAGGCTATTTCATTTTGTACAGCATATGTATGTGTTTTATTTAACATAATAAACATGCAGAAATGCTGATAGAATATACTGTTTGGCTAGGGTCTGGATAATTATGTCCATATTAGCTGATTTATTTTTTAAAAATATTGCTTTTAAAATAATAACAAAAAGGAAAAAGAAATTAAAAATACATTATCCTCCTTAAAAATAAGTGAAATAAGATAAAAGAGAAAGAAGATTTTAATATGTTATTAGAACAATATATATTCTAATACATTTATATGACTATCATGCTTTTTTAAAACATTCTGTACTTTGAGTAAATGAGTCTCATTTTCCTTTTATTTGTCCATACGAAGTCTATATCTGTAGGCAGTCCTCATAGGTAGCAAATGTAATCAGGTCTTCAATCCATTGAGTGAATGGGACTATACATTTATCTTCCCAATATTGCAATATCAGTCTTTTAGGTATAATAGGGGCACAGAGAATACATTTTCACTGTATAATCCATTTTCACCTATAATTTTACTGTATCAATTCATATATGATTTATGTATGCAAACTTAATAGAAATCTAATTGATAGTGGCTATATGGATACATAAATAAAGATTGGCATCCATCCTAAATCCAATGAAATTTTCTACACTATCCTAATAAAGTGAGGACAGTTTAGAACTATTAATTGTTTAGACTGTCCTCACTGTAGAAAATTTCATTGCATTTAGGATGGATGGATGGATGGATGGATAGATAGATAGATACTCTGAATATGCAAGATACATGTATGATAAAATTCCAGAAACGCTATAAACTTAATCTTTTAGACTCTAGAACAGCATCTAGGGACTAGATTATTTGGTTCTACTCTACAAGTCCACAAGGGCCCAGTTGGGAGGTGGGGGAAGACAAGGGATCTCTCTCCTGCCTCTGTCAGTGATGGCGAACCTTTTCGGCACTGAGTGCCCAAACCGGAATGTGTGTGTATGTGCGTGCAAGTGCGTGCGCTGGAGTGCTGGAAACCCAAAGACCAGGTGCATGCGCACCAGCCAGCTGGTCTTTGGGTTTCTGGCACATGCATGCACGCTGGCCAGCTGGTCTTTGCATGTGCCAGAGCACCAGAAACCCGCTGGCCAGTGCGAATATGTGCACAGGAAACCAAAAGAGCAGCTGGTGCCGGCGCGCGTGCCCACATCACAGCTGTATGTCAACCACCCAGGTTGGTGCTTCTCAAGATTAGGAAGTTCTCTTTTTTGGAAGAGGGTGTGCCAAAGTATATAGTGAGATGGGTGGGGTTGATGAGCCACAAGATCAACTGCCCCTGCAGCATTCTTGCCATGCCTCATGACCTCAAGGTTGAGGGAATGTAGACAAGCCTTTCAGCTGCTCTGAAGAATTTTTCTTGTTGCTTGCAAAGGCAGAGAAATATTTTGTTTTATAAAAAGCCCCAGACGTGACCAGTAAGAGGTTAGATTTTTTTTGGAATGCTATGAAGAGAGTCTTGAATTGCTCTTTATGATTGTGGTTAGTTATAATTTTATACTTCAAAAATTGTATGTTTTGGCATAAGAAATTACCAAACCAAAATATTCAGATAAACCCAAGTATTGTTTACTTGATTTTGTGGGATGGGGTAAATAATGCACCTACTCCCTCCTAGCCATGACATACTTAAACAGATTCCATCTACTTTTCTCTACTAAGAGTGTAGACTATGGGCTTGTCCTCATGTCCTACAGATTGCTATCCAAAGATACCTTGCTAACATGTCCGCCTGGTAACCTGAAGCAGCTTGAAATCATCCATTGTTAAAAAGGTGTGTTTTGTTTCCCTGGCCCAAGTCTTGCCATAAAACCCATCTACAGTGGACATGGGAATGAGAATAATACAATCAGAGGTCTGTCCAGCTCTAATTGGCCACCTAATTCTGCTGTGCCTCTTTTGCTGATGACTAGGCTCTGTCTTATGGCTATGACTGACAGGGACCACATTCAGGGCTTCTAGTCCCCACCCCCCAATTGTTCTTTTTCAATAGCATTATTGACAGAGGACTGACACCTCTGTAATGAGGTTAATATACCTGTCAAAGCTCCGACCTCACCCTGCTAGTTGATGTTTGAGTTAAGAGATTCTGGTTGAAGTGTGAAGTAAATTTGTGTATTTTACTTAGAATTCTACAAGGATTACTGTATATATTTATAAGGTTTTTGGTTATTTTTACTGTAATGGCTCTACCAATGTCCTAATACTAATATAAGATATTATTTTAAAAATTTATAGAAAAAAATAGTAACTAGTATGTTATACTAGTACCGTGTTTCCCCCAAAATAAGACCCTGTCTTATATTTTTTGAACCCTGAAATAAGCACTCAGCCTTATTCCCATGGGCTCAAAAGCCCGATTGGGCTTATTATTAGGGTATTAATTTTTCCTTTATTTTTTCCCAGATGGACATATTTGCCCACCCCACGTTTTATGCAACTGTGCTGTTTTGGATGGGGGATATCTATTGTGTAAGATTCCTCTCTGTCTAACAGGTCATAAAGTTGGGCACAA
The DNA here is from genome assembly GCF_028640845.1 of Ahaetulla prasina. Classification (NCBI taxonomy): domain Eukaryota; kingdom Metazoa; phylum Chordata; class Lepidosauria; order Squamata; family Colubridae; genus Ahaetulla; species Ahaetulla prasina. The sequence goes on from NC_080540.1 coordinate 149,125,523, forward strand.
CTTACTTAACTGCTTTGCTTAGCAGTGAAAATTCTGGTCCCAGTTGTGGTTGTAAGTCAAGGACTACCTGTATACACATTTAGATACCAATTTAGGCTATTGAATGCTTCCCTCTACTATGTATTTAGCAATCTGCATCCATCCATAAAATTTTTGTTATTTGTTATTCAGTCTTTCAAAACATCTATGGTATATGTGCATGCATAGGCAGACTTCCGCTTTTTGTATTATTTTAGATTTTCATTGTTGCAGTCTATGCAGTAAAACCTATAGAGGGCAGCAGTCATCCAGGCCACAGTAAGTTTGTGCCTTATTTTTCCAAAATGTGGCTGTTCAAAAGTGATGCACTCTACTCAAACAACAAAAGCTTCTGCTAAAATGTTGAGATGAAATGAGTCCTTGTTCAGCTAAATATATAAAATATATACTTTTGAAGGATGTATGTCTTGTCCACCTCCAAGGATTAAAAGTAAAATTTTTAGGGTCTGTTTGCATTAGCTTCAAAACATTGAATTTCCTTGTTTGCACAATCCCATGGGCCCAGGTGCAGGTTATATTTTTCTAATAGCTCAAAATTAACTAGTTGGAAATTAGGAAGCAGACTGAACCTTGTACCTCAGTTTCCCTTTTTTTATTTTATTATATTCTAATTGTACTTGCTATACTATACAAAAACCTGCACAATTTGCTGTTTCTCTTTGTGACAGGTAAGTTTCTGATATTGGAAGTAGTGTAAGGCATTAGGAGTAATGAAAATGATTGCCTTATCCTCCATGAATTTTAAAGTTGGTGGTAGTAATAAAATCAATGCTTAATACTAAATTACACATTTGTGGGGAATTTATTTAAAATACTTATGAGACCCCCTTTCAACTTAAAACAAAAACCAACTTTTAAAAAACAAGATGATAAACACATAATGCAGAAATCCCCACAATTAACATAATTATATAGAGAAAAGCAAAACTCTACAATATAATGGTTGAAATATTGGACTTTGTCAACTCAGTGGGTGACTGAGTCAATCAGTTCTTTCAAGCTTATTTTCATAAACTTCTGTATAAAAGTCAAGTGTGTATGTATATCTGTTGGTGTATGTATGTGTATCATAATTGATATGTCTATGTATATAAAATATATAATTTAAGCACTGTATGTATATATACACACAAATAACAATATATACACACATATACACAGTATTTTTTTTTTATCCTGGCATTCAGCCTCTTTGTCCTGGTGTGGAGTTGCTTCTCAGCCTTTGGAGTTGCCAAAGGATATGTCCTCACAACGTTGCTTCTGTCTCATCTTCAGCCTTCTACCAAGACCGTCCAAAGATGACTTCAGCAGATTATGTGGAGGAGATGGTTTGATTTTATTAAATAGTAATTTTATTTAAAAATACAGCTACAATAATAAAAAGTAATACTTAAAATACTAGGCATCGGTATGAAAAATACGAAAAAAACTTTGATTACTGTAAACTCTTCAGCACTTTACCCAGCAGCTGCACAAGTGATCACTAGATGGCAGTAAAGTGATGCAAACACCAATGTTTTGGTGCCATCTTGTGGTCAATGAGTCAACTAAAAACATTTGAAAAATTTTGTGGATATACAAGAACACTCCACAGATTCACATGGCTTCTCATATTATTAGGTTGAAGTGAAAATATGTAAACCCTTTCTGGCCATCTAGTGTTCATTACATCAATAGGTTGAGGAAGGGGGAATATAAAAAAGGATATTGAATAGAGTGCCCAGACAATGCAAATAGCTCTGACATATTTGGTGTGGCAGTTGGTAGTGGCTTTTCCTGCAGTTGGTGATATCTGAATTTCAGCCAGGGGAATGCGACAATGTTGTTCTTTCAGCATTGTGTGGTACAGCTGAAGGAACAATGGCACAACAGAGTCCCACTTGAGATGCATAGCAAAAGCATGCTATATATGGGCAGCAAGATTTAGAGTGACAGGAATCCTTGGCTCTGAAACAAGCAACTATATTTTTTCAAATGACAGAGTAATATTTTTTATTTTCATTTTTGGGAAGGAAAACTTGGGCCTACCTTTTTAAAAATATAAAGAGTAGAGCTGGCACTTTTAAATTGCAATTGGAAATGGGTTGGAAGCTAGGGCATGGATAAAAATAAAATATTTTGCATGAATGTTTTCTAATTAACAGCATATTCCATTCAGTAGAAAAGTATTTCCCAATTTTTGGACAGTAATTGTCTGCAGCCAACATGCCTATCCTGCTAGCTATGAATAATGGGAATCATAATCCAAGCTTCTGAATGACATCAGGTTGGGGAATAAGTGTTATATAGTAATATTCAGTTTCCAAGCATAGATCTTTACTACATATTCAGCAGGCCAAAAGGAATTACAGAAAATAATTTCCTAAATTTTATATGATGAACATACCAAAAAACAGTTCATGTTGCATCATTTCAATGCAAGACCAATCATATTTTTTGGAGTATAAGACACACTTTTTTCCCTCCTAAAAGTGGCTGAAAATTTGGGTGCGTCTTATACTCCAAATGTAACCCTGCCTGTGGTGCCCAAAATGGCTACCTGGAACAGCTGCTGCCTTCTCTTACCCCTTCTGCACTTGGTTTGCTTTAGTCACTGGAGCTCCCTCTGAAGATCAGCTGTGCTTTAGAAGCTGTTTTTTAGCTCCAACCAGCCCTAACCTCAAAACCAGCGAGCGAACTAATGTGCTGAAGCTGACCAGGCTAAGGACTAGCCAGATGAACACCTGGTAGGCAGAATTTTTTTTTTCCTATTTTCCTCCCCAAAAACTAAGGTTATACTAAACTTATACTCTGAAAAATACGGTAGTTTTGAATTAATTTTTGTTCACAAACCATCTTGAAAGACAGCCCTGCGTAGACCACTGAAACGGTCTAATATCAAGATTGTGAAACAAGTTTAGCAAGATGAAAACCGGAGCTTTGGTGCACAACTAAGTCTAGAGGCCCCTCTAAGGTGCATGAGTAGAGGATAAGAGAGAGAGAGCTAGCCTCGTGAGGCAACTTACCCATTCCTCAATAAAGGAAGTGTCTACTCCAGTCCAACATCTGGAGGATCACACTGGGTTGTTTTAATTTCTTTGCCCTTATTTATTCACCATTATTATAAGAGATCATTTCTTCGGTAATGATTTATCGTGTAGTGTCACCTAGCTGTGCTGTGATGATATAAAGCCTGTCTTCATTAGTGATTTGTTGCCACAGCAATGGCAGGGCAATGCTATAAGTCACATTAAATCTCTAGGAAGGAAATATTCGGAATTGTGTAGGATTTTTGCTATTTTACTCCCCCCCTCCCTTTACACTTGCTTGCTTGCTTGTTTCTAGACTGTCCATTTCTCTCAAGAAGGGGCTGATCATCTAGAGAACAAAAAAGGGGTTGCCTGAATAATTGCAAGTCTTTTTTTAAAAAAACTTTATTACATTTCAAAAAATATATAAAATACAAAATAACAAAAGGGAAAAATTGGGAAGGAGATGAGATCAAAAAAAGCAAGAAGTGAAAAAAGAAGAAAAAAGAAGGGAATGGCTTCAGACTTTCCTCAACGTAGGTAGAAACATACAGTAAACTAGCTTCTTGCTCTTAAGTTAAAACAAAAACATGTAAAAATATACACATTGAACGATCAAGATAACATTAAAACCATACAATGAAAATCCTTGAATGGTTGCAACACTTGATCCTGCAAAGGTCCCTTCCCTTCAACCATCAACCTTTTTACTGAAGCTACCCAGTAGTTGAATGTAGAATGTAAGGATGTCAGCATTCATGCTGTCTAGCTTGCCAGGTGTAGAATATAATATCCCCTGCTCTCATTCCAAGTTTTACATCTTCAAAAATACACAACAACCTTTTCCCCCTTCCTTCACAGTGTCCAGCTTCCTCTCTCCTTCACCTATGTTACTCGTGAATTTATCGCTTTGTGTGCATGAGTATATTAGGCTGGTAATTGGCAAAAAGCACCTCCTGAGATGAAAATGGTTTTTTTTAAAGCAATCAAGAAAATCCATGGAGAAGCCCGTAAAGCCTTCTTTATGTAATGCCACTTCAGCTCTGCTGGTGGGCTACATTACAAATTGTAACCAACCCAGGAAGAGTTTCATGCCAGAAAAGCAGTTTTTCCAGGACCGAGTCAAGCATGGTGGTTCACTGCCGAGAGGCCAGGAAAATAAATGGCATTTTCTCTGGTGGGAGCATCACATCTTTGGAAACAGGAGGCAATGAAATGTTGCCATCTACTCCTGAAGTGGGGTGAAGGGAGGGGAAAAGCCTTCCTTTTGCAAGGAGGAGGAGGAAGCAGATAATTTGAAAGTTTGCCAGAGATCATCTGGTAATGTCTTGAGTCATGAAAATACACGAAAAATTCATTGTATGCCAGGGCTCCATGTTGAAGAGATAAACATGAGTCAGCACCCACAGAACTGAGATCCCTAAGGCATCCTTTTCTAGAATCTCTTATGCAGATAAGAATTTGTGGGAAAAGGATGCTTTCATTCCTGTCCCTAAAATCCTGGACCTGAAGGATGTAAAACTAACTGGGAAGCCCAGGAAGATCAGTGAGATTCAGTTCCTTTGTCCCCCATCCCACAGAAGGTCATCAAAGGGATAGTCTTTATGGGAAACTGGGACTGAAGCCAGACCGAATAGCTTTCTACATAATCATTGATGTGCAATAGTGTTTTGTTTTTTTAAACTATTCCGCCGGCACATATTTTCTCACCTTTCCCCAGTAATGTGGAGAGTATGCAATCATTCCTCACCCTTGGCTTTTACTCTCCTGGTTTTTAAACTCACAACCTTTCAGTCAATGTGCTATTTGTGCTTTTTGTTAATAAGATTAAATGCTTAGAGTGCTTCTAAGTAAGGTGTTTATTGCACTATTGCCCTGCCTGATTCACTGAATTTTATGAGGGGCCTGGAGGCCAACACCCACTACTTGAAACCCTTCTATTTTTTCTATTCTTAATTTTCCATTTATTACAGAATAAAGAAACCTGAATTGCTGCACCATGTCTTTTGACCAGTTAAGGTTAGCAGTCATCAATCTGAAAATGCCCTTAATGACCAGAGATAATTACGCTAGGCATCTGTTTCAATTTAATTTCCTCCCCCTCCAAAGAAGCAGAAGTAGTAGTTTTGTTGTTGTCTGCTGTTAGTTACATCATGAGTCTGCTTAACTTGCAAATGTCTCGGTGGCTATCTGCATCTCTAGCTGTAAAATAGGGCATGTCAATAATTTCAGAGACGGGAAGAAAATGCTGAGCACAGCAGCTCTCTGAACCATCTGCTGTGCCTGGAGTTTCCAGGCTAAATCCCAGAGTCTCAGAGGTCACTAGATTGAGGAGGATGATAAGTTCCAGCACTCTGTACGTCTTAAGAAAAAATACTGTTTGCAAAATACTCTGGGGAGCCAGAACGGAAAATGTGTAGTTGGCAGCCTGAAGTTAGCTGGGAAACTAGCTGTGTTTTGCACGTGTTCAAGTCCCAACCCTCTTTTCAGATGCAGGATGGAACGCTGGCCCCAAAAATCAGCCTCTGTGATTTGTAGACAGTATAAAGCCTCAGGATTGGCTAGGACAGGTACAGATACCGGAAGCCAGGTTGAGAAAGTGTTACTGACCGTCCTTCGGGTTCCAACTTTCAGCATCTAAATAGCCTCCAGCTCTTAATGAGATTGATTGACTGATTATTAATTGATTGATTATGTGCCATCAAGTCCTGGCTGAGTCTTAGTGATCGCATAGATTTTCTCCATGACAATTTGCCCCTGCTCTGATCTTTCTGGTCTTTCAAAGGTGTACTTATCACCACTGCAAATGAGCTCATGCACGTTGCTCTTGGTCATCCTAATAATAATAATAATAATAATATTTTAATTTGTATACCGCCCTTCTCCCGAAGGACTCAGGGCGGTGAACAGGCAGATAAAATATAAATACACACAATAATTTAAAACAACCCTTAAAAAACTAATTTAAATGCCCAAAATGTTAAAAAACATACTCCCCTATAAAATAACACAATTTTAAAAACCCATCCAATAAAAATAAAAATCAGGCTAGTCCAGCCATATGAAATAAATAAGTTTTAAGTTCATGAAAGGTCCTAAGGTCAGGTAATTGTCAAGTCCGAGGGAAGTCCGTCCCACGGGGTCGGAGCCCCCACAGAGAAGGCCCTCCCCCTGGGGGCCGCCAGTCGACACTGTTTGGCTGACGGCACCCTGAGGAGTCCCTCTCTGTGGGAGCGTACCGGACGATGGGAGATAGAAGCCGGCAGTAGGCGGTCCCATAGATAGCCCGGTCCTAAGCCTCTTCTCTTTCCCTCCACCTTTACCAACATTAGAGCCTTCTCCTGATATAATGGCTGTAAATCATCCAATAATATATCTGCATTCTAGCGCCATCCTCCCATTCTTTATTGTGCAGATTCATAGAGACAAACAGATATCTTTGTCATAGATTTGGAAAGGGATATTTAGGCCCATAAGGCAAAGTTTGTGCTAAGTACCGATATCCAGAATAAAGCATTATTATGGTGACTCAGTTTGTTCTTAGCAAACCAAGGGATTTATACAGTAAATGTGAATGTACGTCATAGGGACCTGTCTGTGAAAAATAAATTACAGTTTTTGAAAAGGTCAGGTTTATATGTCTGTTTAGTCTAGCTTTCCTAAGGTTGGAAATTGCAACTTTCAGAATTCCTAGGCAGCAGGAAAGTTGGCTAAATTGGTCAAAATTACTGTAGCTCTTTATCATCCAGTTATTTTCCCATTGAAGATTTCTGTCGGCATAAATATGCAATTAAAAAAATCTGCATGGGCTTAAGAAGGCTGACAGAGAGAGGGTTAAATACTCAGATAGTTCCTCTTTCTAAACGAGCGCATCATCCTTCAGAGGGCTTCTTTCATTAGTATAGGTAGATAAAAGGTTATTTGATCAATGGGTTCATTCAGAAGGTGAGAGCATGTTGTAGGTTCTGTGGAGGTAGAGTTGATCCATTCCCAAAATCACATTCTCCTACAGTGGTCTGGCTAGTCTCATGCCAAATGAGATTTGAATTACAAAGTGGCAAAATAGATATCTTCAGGCACATGGCTGCTCATGTGCACCACATTGAGGATTTCTGATGTAGGGCCTCATAACACAAGTTGCTTTTTAGTCAGTAAAAGGAATTCTACCCCAGGCCATCCACACAAAAACACTGTACGTAGCATTTGTGAATCAAATAAAGTCAGTTTACAGCTTAAAGTTGCTTAAAGTAAGACCATTGCGGCTTTGATTAAGCAGCTCCTTGTGCAACTTGACGCTGGTGCGAGCTAAACCGTGCCATTGCTTGCAGCTAACACTAGCATTTGGCAACTTGCTGCTTGAGGTTTTATTTTAATGAACAACAGTTCCCACCTCTTCAATAATCCCAGTGATCTTTCTGGAGAAAAGCCCAGTAGTAAATTTAGCCTGATCTTTGTTATTTTCCTTGTCCCTCCCATCTTTTCCTCCCTTCCAGAAATGATTTGTTTCTTATTTGGTGTCCAGTTGACATAGAAATGTATCAGGAAATCGCAGTAAACTCTGAGTGCTGAGAGGGAGAAATTGAATTGTTTGCAGCAGGCTCTCCTTTCTGTTTAAAGGAGGCTCCGCTGCAGAGCCCACTTCAACAGAGGTTGGCTACTGTGCAGGTGGAACAGAAAAACCGTGGAAGTGATAGTTGGAGTGGGTTCATCTCATATGAAGGAGAGAGTCTAGAGAGGGAGGATGGGTAAGATGTGTGCAAGCTCTGGGAATAGATTAAGTGGGAACCTATGACGTTTGGGCAAAGCAGCACCAAAGCCCTGTTTCTTAAGTCCATGTTTCTTAAGTCATTCAGATGGATGGCATGGCATGGCATGGCATGGCATGGCATGGCATGGCATAGAATAGAATAGAATAGAATAGAATAGAATAGAATAGAATAGAATAGAAGTGAACCTTTGAAGAGGTGCTTTTGTTCAATCAAGTTTCAGTCAAATCACTGCACTGAGGCATTCATAAATGGTAGCAGATATGTACTTTTACACAATAGATTCAATTAGATGACAGCAAAGCACTTTGCAAAATTCCCAACTTTGGGGGGTTTTTTTCCCTGGAATTGTGCAATGTTATAATATCAGAAGACTGGGTTGGGTGTTAAGGGGAATGATAGACTCTCCGACATTAATGTGAGTAGCAGACCACTGAGACCTCTAGAAGAGCATTTAACGGGTGTTTAGAAATAGCCTGACCAAGAGGTCACGCTCACAGAGAAGTGCTGCATGAGTGACAGGAAGCATCCCTGTTGCTCCAGGATAATTCCTCCTGGTTCATCTTCCATCTCTCCCCATGCCTGCAGCCTGTCACTCCAAAACTTGAAAGGTGCCTTAAGCTGCCATTTCAAGCACTAAGCACTGCTGGAATCCCCTAATCCCTTTCCAGAACTCGGCCCACATTAAATTTGGCAGGATTGCTGCCCTCGTTACTGAGGGCAGAATGAAACACAAGATAATTTACGTTGGCCAGCTTGAAGACTGGTAGAATGCACACGAGGGAAAGCCCATGGAGTATTGTCATTAAGCCTTAACTTAATAAGATGCTCTACACGTGGCTGCCTTTGAAGACTCCTTCAAGTTTCAAATAGCCCAGAATGCAGCAGCCTGGGAAGTTACGGATGGGTCTTGGTATCCCTCCCCCCTGTGACCTTCCTGTTTTGCAAGCTGCACTAGCTGCCAGTATGCTTCAAAGGGCAATTCAAGGTACTAGTCATCTTGTATAAAAGCCTTACATGGCACAGAGCCAGGTTATCCGAGGGACTGGTTATTTCCTATGATGTCTGCCCAGCCAGTATAAGCCAGCAGGGTTGGCAGGTTCCAAATCTCTTCAATGAAACAGTGTCACCTATTGAGCCTCAGGAAGTGTGCCCTCCTCTGTGGCAGTGCCTGCCTTCTGGGATGACGTTCCCCCTGATATCCATGTGACTCCCGCCCTGTTGACATTCTGGAAAGCCTAAAAGACTTGGCTGTTTTCCCAAGCTGTAGGTTACGGTAGGTTGGGGGTCTTGTTTGGTATAGAATAGAATAGAATAGAATTTTTTATTGGCCAAGTGTGATTGGACACACAAGGAATTTGTCTTGGTGCATATGCTCTCAGTGTACATAAAAGAAAAGATACGTTCAATTGATGGTCAATATATCAATATAAATCATAAGGATTGCCAACAACAAAGTTACAGTCATACAGTCGTAAGTGGAAAGATATTGGTGATGGGATTGTTTGCATGTGTGGGTATTTTTGGCCAGACTCTTCATCTTGTTCTTTATTATTACTCTATTCATTTTATATGGTATATTCTACCTTGTTTGGCTTTATTGCGAGCCACTTAGAGTCAGCCTGGAATCGGCTGGTATCTAAATTGAACAAATTAAATTAAATTAAGCTGAACTAAACTACATGGAATTAAATTAAGCCCCACACATAGGAAGTGAATAGGCATTCATTCTTACTAAGCCTTTAAATGGGAAAATAAGTGTTTATCTATTTATATAAATAATATTTATACCTCCTAATCTAAAAATTCCAGATGATAGAAGATAGTAATAGGAATAACTATACCTCATAATTATAACAACATTTAAATATAGCTAGCTAGCTAGCATAACTCTAGTTTTTAAGAGCTCTATTTTTATATTGTATACTTTCTGCACTGTCTTGCTAAAAATAACTTGGTCTCTTTGCTGAATAGTTTTGAAATTTCTCTGAGGTCCTCCTGTATTTGTATTAAGAGAAGTGACACATTATTATAATGAAAATTTTGTAGTATCTGACTAAAAAAAAAACAGTTCAATGTTCTCTAAAAGATCTACCCTCCCTGCTTCTTTCTTTTCATTCTGTCTAAAAATAAAGCATCTGCAGATGTTTTCTTTTGTAACTTCAGATACATCTTTTTTCCCCCCTAGTTGAATCTTTAACTGGTTCAAATCTCACTGGATTGTTTTGCATGTGGAAGTATAAACTCCAATGGAAATGAACCTTATCCTGTTTGAATATTACATGTCCATTTCAAATTGAATCAGGGCTGGTTCTGATTGGGAAAAAAATGATCATGTACTGTATGAAATGTGGGGCGCTGGCTTTACTAGTGAGATAATCAAAAACTTGTTGGATGTTCGTGTAGCATGTTGTTTGGATGAATATCCTGTTTTTAATTATTCAGTCAAGACTCCTACGGTCTTCCTAGTCTTCCTGTCTTTCCATTAGATTGAAAGTGAAGACGTAGAGAAAGAACTTCAGACAGGTTTGGGGTGGGGGGTGGGGGAGGCTTCCTCAGTTCATGAAGCAAGTTGTGTATCCTTGGAGATTGCGGAGGACAGATACACAACAGATCCACACAGCACCAGCAGCATTTCTTTTCAAAAGTAAAGTGCGTTCAGTATCATCACAAAGAGATTCTAAGGAGCCTTGAGAAAAGTTCTTTTGTTCAGAAATAAAGCCTTCAGGGAGTTATAGATTTGAGTGCAGTGCCTATTAAAACTTACCCTGAATGAGAGAATATTGGATTGAGTAATGGGTCCCTTTCCCTGATTCTTATTAACGGTCTTATTAAATGTCCAAATAACACATGCATTAATAACATTTACATACAACAGATAAAAACTGTTAATTGTTAAAACCCACTTAAAATTCAAGGTATAGTTGAATAGCTATCGTAGGTTTTTTTAAATCGGTTTCACAGTTGTTAATTCCCAAATCTGTTCTGTTTCTGCATTAATTCACAATTTGTCAAAATATCTACTGAAAATTATCACAGCAGTACTTTTTACAGTCTATTTTCAGTGTATTTTCTCATTAAATGCAAATTTCTATACGTATTGCATATTCTAAATACATATCCTCGTTTGCCGAGTTTACTGTGCATTTATATATTGGGCATAGAGCTGAGCACTATAGCACAAAAATGGGGGAAGTGCAAAATGATTAACTTCTTTCTGGGTACAGATTGGGTCCATTGATATGAGAACTGGCAGAACATCAAGCTTCTCTGATTCTGCTGGTTTTTATTTTTGAAACTCTAGGTGCTTATATTCTTACGTTTTTCTGTTTCTCTCTCTCTCTCTGTTTTACACAGACAAACACACAAATACACACGAACACATAAAAGTGTACAGACTCTATAGCAGGGGTTTCCCAACCTTGGCAACTTTAAACCTGGAGGACTTCAACTTTGCTCTGCTGGCTGGGGATTTCTGGGAGTTGAAGTCCGCCAGGCTTAAAGTTGACAAGGTTGGAGACCCCTGCTCTATAGGTTTGCTATCTAAAACGGAATATGACCAGTATCAGTATTTTTGAGGCTATTGGAGGAAGTGTTATTTCAGTGAAGAATAACATACATTTTTTTGATCTTCAGAAGGAAAGCCCTTTTAGAAGAATATAGTTCCTCACTAAGACCCACATTTGCCAGTAGGGGGCGATGTTTAGCAATAGCTTGCACAATTCTCAAGAACACTGAATATATCTCTACAAGAACAGCTAGTATTATTATCTTGGTGCAATGATCCTGTAGAACAGGCAAATTGAGTTAAAGGAAAATGACAAGCAAACCCCTCCCCTACTTTCCTAGTTGTACGGGGCAGGGATGAAGCAGCAAAAAATGGTTGCATCTATAACTGTTGTCATCGGTAGTGAGCCAACCTATATTTTCTCCCAGCTAAGCAGAGTGAATGCTAATCCAGAATGAATATAGAAAAAAAGCTACTTAGCATCCCTTCCTCCAATAGTTTTAATATATTAGATTCGCTATATGAAGCTAATCTTCGTCTTGCTCCAGAGCGATTGCTTGTGATCAGAACTATATCTAAACGTGTCCAAAAGCATCTTACCCAAATCGTTCTTTTGGGGAATCCTGGGCCTTCCAGCAATCTGTCCCTCAAAATGAAGCCCAGTAAGGATTTGAAGGAGAAAAGCAACAGCTTCAGTGGTGAAATCTTCCTTGGTTTGCCACCTCTTTGCTGCCTGCGCACGCGCAGTGTGCACCAAATGCACGCTGTGCACGCATGCACAGTGCACACCAAATGTACACTGCATGCGTGCCCATGCGCGGTATGCACCAAACTCACACTTTGTGTGGAAAAAGGAGGCTTGGGAAGGTAAGTAGAACAGCAAGGTGGGGAGAAACAGCTGTGCCACACGATTTAGATTCACTAGAAAGCAGGATTTTAAATCACGCGACACCGCTGATCATCAGAAATACCAGTTTAGATGAACCGGTACCTTTTTTTTAACTACTGGTTAGCCTGAACTGGTAGTTTTTATCACCACCGGTTCACCTGAACCGGTGTGAACCGGTAGCATTTCACCACTGGGCAGCTTCCATCATAGTTGGTCTTCAGAGCTAGTCTGAATGCCACCTTCGCTGGTTGGAACTCATTTTGTTTAATTAAAATTTGTCCACTTCTATTTTAGACGAAATCTTCCATGACAATTGATTTTAGTTTTTATCAGTGATGTAAGAAGGAGGACGTTTAGGTGTGTTAGACTATAATTCCTCTGTAAATCTTGACTTTGCTATGTGAGACTTATAACTGAACACATACCTGGTGGACACCACAGTGGAGGTGGGAGGATGGAAATAAGGACATTTAGTATTGCCCTTATTCATGGTCAACCATCACTATTTTCTCTGAGTGAAATCTGCATGTAATCCTCTGTAGAATATGAATATGGAAGTGAAGACCAAAGTAGACCCATACTAGTATTTTCGCCAAGTGTACTGGCATCTGTTTCACTCTTAATTCACATGTTGCACTCTGCAACCTGTCATCCTGAAACTATTTTTCTCCTTAGTTATACCAGTGTACTTACATACCTGAGTTATAATCACAGTTTCTGTTTTGAAACCAGGGGTATTATAACATCTTGGTATGTATGGCTTCTGTCACAGAGATAGATAGATGGAGATTGCATATGTCCCTAAGACTGGGGAATTCGCATCTCCTTTGAGTGTCATATTGCTAAGAGGGAATAAAAAAAAAAATTCATCAGGGCAATCAAAGATATAATTGCTTTGACTCCAGCAGGGAGGAAATGATTGGGGAAGGAACAAAGGGTTGAAAGTCCACAAGCCCATAATAATTATTCACTTTTTAAGATTTCATTATTTATAATTGCCAAAAAAATATTGGATTGGACTTAAGCAGTGTTATGGATCATAAAACGTTTGACATTTCCAACATCTACGTCTCCTGTAGCTATAACATTTTGCTTTGGTTGTGCTTAAACTCAGTGGATGCTGCCTTTTATTTGTCATGTTCCTACTGAAGAGCACTTTTGGAAAGCCACAGCATCATTTGTCTTGAAGGCCGACTTATCTGAAATGCATCAGCTTGGGGAATCTGGCTAAATATTTTTGTTATGTTACATCCATGTAAAGCTTCACGAGGGGGATGGGGGAACCTAGGGCTCTCCAAAAACTGCCAAACTATAGTTCACAGCATTCATTACTGATGTCCATACTGGCTGGAATTTAGCAACTGAAGGATCAACATGTTTTATGATTCGGGTTGTCTCTTTTTAATGACCTGACGTTAAGCGTATTGGCAAAGTGTTGGTAAGAGGCGGTATGTACCTGTGTCTGAATCCCAAGAAGTGATGGTGGACACATTCCTAGATAGCAGAGCTGAAGACAGGAGTGCCAAGCCTGCAGGAATGGGAGCCGAAACCAAACGAGAATAAAGAGAGTTTCTCTGTTAATATTATTAGCTCACTATCGATATTTGAGAAGGATGGGAGGAACGGTTCATGAAGCTTTAAAATAGCGCTGGATAAGCTTCAGGAAGAAGATCTAGAAATACCCATCTGAACAAGCATTAGCATAGCTTTGCAAGCAGGTGCATAGCTACAAATCAAGATATATATTTTTTCTCCCTAAGATATCCAAACCCCTTGGATTATGGGCATGAATTAATGTTATAAAAGTGGACATTATAACTGTGGAGCGGGGAACACAAACGACGAGGTCATGCCTTGAAAGTATGCCTACTGAGCATACCACCCTTCTCATTCCAGATTGCCCAAAGTCCCAGCCCTGGAAGGAATATAGCATGAGCTATATTTTGCATTTGTCCCAGATCGAACTTCGGATTTCTGCATGCAGAGCATATGTTCCATTGCTGATCTACAGCTGTTCTGTACCAAGCTGTTGCTGGCTGGTAACTGTTCTTCTTTATTTCTTGTTGCTTCTGCCCCGACTAATCTTCTCTAACATTTCAGAAGGAAAATTACAAACCATATCAAAAACAGACAGCAGGAGGAAAAAAAAAAAATCCTGGCAAGTCTTTTTTTCTTTTGGACTAGGACAGGGGTCAGCAACCCGCAGCTCTGGAGCCGCATGTGGCTCTTTCAGTCCTCTGCTGTGGCTCCCTGTCACCGGTCGGCGCCACAATTTTGAGAGGCGCTTCCGGTTGGCGGGTGGGGGGAACCATGGCATGCCAGGAGGAGACTCTATGGCAAGGGGCGGGTTTTCCGGTCGTCTCCACAATTGCTAGGGCTTTTGGTTAGGACAGGTAGAGGAAAAAGGACGCCGCACTAGGAGGAGACTATGGTGGGGGAACTGGACTTCCAGTCAGCTCCAGAATTGAATGGGAAGCTTCCAGTTAGGACCTTTGTGGCTCTTTGAAGGTTTAAGGTTGCCGACCCCTGGATTAGGAGCTTCTTTAGCTATGGATGAGTGATACAGTTGAAGTTCTTTCTTCTTCTCCTTGGCTGTAATTTATTTATTTAAGCAGCCTCAGAGCTGGCCAAAAGGGCATAGATGGGGGATATAAGTAGGTGGAGGGAGCTGAAGTGCCCTTGCGGTTGCCCCAGAATTTTAATCATGTGACCGCAGGGGTCATAATTTCAGACACAGGCCATTGCTCCATTTTTTTCAGCACTATTGTCACTTCAGATGGTCGCTGAACAAACGGTCATAAGTTGAGGACTACCTAAAACGATCAGCATTGCAAAACAAAGATACCATTTACTCAGTTACTCCAGTGCCTGGATTCATATGATACATGGAGCCATAAAGTTTAGACTTGCGAGATAGTACAGATAAGAAGCATAGCCTACTAGCTATATCTTTATTGCAAAGGTCACATTAATAGAATCTTGCAAGACTGAAACTATTTTTCTCCTCCTTTCCTTTTACTTTCTGGAAAACTAGGGAGGGTCCCTTTTGAAATGTTTCTCATGCTATTCTCCCTTCTGTGGAGCTGAGACATCTTTTACATGCAGGTTGTATAGACTGCAGCTCTTCCTCCTGTCTCCCAAAATATTTCCCATATACTGTAGGAGCCATGGTGGTGCAGTGGCTAGAAAGCAGTATTGCAGGATAATTCTGCTAACTTTCTATTGCCAGCAGTTCAGCCATTTAAATCTCACCGGCTCAAGCCTTCCATCCTTCTGAATACAATAAAGTGAGGACCCAGATTGTTGCAGGCAATATCCTGACTCTGTAAACTGCTTAGAGAGGGCTGTGAAGTGGTATATAAGTCTAAGTGCTATTGCTATTGCTATTATGCTGTTATTATAGGCTGGGCTTGCACATCATGTTAGATGAGAATATGATTGGCTTATTTCTCAATCAATTTTATTGTGAATATAGCAGCTAAATCTAAGGGCAGCTACCGGGAGGAGCTTGGGAGTCTTAATAAGCCAATTCAGGGACTAGAAGCAATTTTATATAGCATGTACAGGCCTTTTCAAAGTGTTAATACTGGAGACAGTGTTTCCTCTTACAATATAGTTCAGAAGAAAATTCCTTCTTCTGTTGCTGATGTTTGATTAGGAGAAATTGATTAGGTGTTGGTAGAGAATTTATTTCCTCATACAGATATAGAAACCTCTAAGAAGGGGTTGTTTTCAGGATTGTAATGGAGGAAAAAAATATGATTCCACTATTCTCCAGATTACAGTAGGAGGCATAAATAGAAGAAAAAAGTTGAGGATGATAGATATTTCTAGTAAATATTCTTCTTAAGAGAAAACATGGAGTGACTCTGGATCTATTCCTGTTTCTAGGTTTCTGAGTTATGACTGTTTTTGTATTTTGCACATTGCTTTCAGACATAGCTTTTAACAATGGTTTTATTGAATAAGTCCCAATTGGCTGAATTTGCAGAATATACGAAACCACAGTCAAATAAGCAACATTGTGACTTAGTGGGATGTTTGAACCGAGTCATAATTTAACACAGTAATCCAATGCAGATTTCTTCAGTAGTAATTTAACTTTAATCCAGTAGGACCTATTCCAAGTAAGCATGTATGGGATTGAGCCCTCCTTTATTTTGTTTAAAATCTGTTTTAAAACTCTTGCAGTGCCATGCAATTCTTTTGATGAATCAGGAAGTATGATTAGAAAGGGTCATGAACAAATTAGTTTTCCTCCTCCTCCTCCTCCTCCTCCTCCTCTTGGGGTCAGGACAACTAGATCTTTCCATTATTTTTTTAACTTTATGACTTGGGAATTAACTATACCAACTGTTGTTGGCAGCTCTTGCTGCCATAGGTTCCTGCCAATTTGTATCTCTTACATAAAGCAAACATATCAAAACACTTTTCCTGTTAAAACATTGTGAAGAGCGCTGATGGCAGAAGTCGGAACCATTTAGCAATTTTTCTTTGTCAAAGTTGATAGGAAAATTATATTTGCAGAGCAGCTTCGTGCTGGAGAGTTTCAGATGTTACAGGCTTCAGCAGGCACAAAAAACTCCCTGTAGAAAAAAAACTAATATTGAACCTCACTTCTGTGGTTGACAACTAGCAGAATTCCTAGTTATTCAAATTCACCATTTTGCCTCTCTTGTGATTATAATTTGATATTTGTTACCATTGTTGCTATGCTAACTCCAGAGATTAAGACTACACATATGAAAACAAACTTATTCAGAAGCAGAGTCTCACTAAGCAATAATATCAAACTACAATAAGTATTGCAGTGTCAGGTAACCAAGTGGTAAACTCTCTCTGACTTCAGTTACTATACCAAACCATGGTATAGTTTTTTTCAACCATGGCTTGTCAAAGAAATGATGCTAGGCTTAGTTCAAATCTTTTTACCACTGTGAGCTGTTTGGCTTTTTAAATATTTCAGATTGCCTCTTGTTTGCCTGCTTAGCTGTCACATATATAAACAGTTAAGTTTTTAAAAAGTCTTTAGATCTAAAGTAAAAAGCTGCTGTAATGTATGCAGGAGTACGGATGGAGTCGCTATCTACAACTCCTTAAATCTGTTCCTGGGATTGGGTGGCTGTCCATGGACTTGCTACATGATCATGGGACAAGGTTTCAGGAGTTGCAAACAGGTGCTGTGTTTGTACCCTGAAGCAATTTGAATCATTTTTTTTAGATCTCTGAATCTGAAATATTGCCTTTTTCTTAGGGTTGTGTGCTCCTTATAGGATCCATACTGCTAGTCTTAGGGCTTTTCCTAAATTGGGGTGGGGGGTGAGGGAGTGCAGATCCAACCACAGATTGAAATGGCCCCTTATCATCCCACAGGGCTATTGCTGTTTATGTGTTGGCAGCAAGATGCAGGATCAGTGTCTGCTTATAGAATAGAATAGAATAGAATAGAATAGAATAGAATAGAATAGAATAGAATAGAATAGAATAGAATAGAATGTCTTAATAGAATTGGAGGTCTTCTAGTCCAGCCCCTTGCTTCAAGCAGGAGAACCTATACAATTTCAGATAAGTGGCTGTCAGGTCTCTTCTTAAGAACTTCCAGTGATGGAGTGCCCACAATTTCTGAAAGCAAGCTGCTCCACTAGTTAATTGTCCTCACTATTAGGAAGTTTTTCCTTAATTCAGCAACAGAGTTGTTAATGCCTGGAATGCACTACCTGACTGTGTGGTCTCTCCCAAAATCCCCAAAGCTTCAACGAAGGACTATCTACTATTGACCTCACCCCATTCCTAAGAGGTCTGTAAGAGGCGTAAGAGCACCAGCGTGCCTACCGTTCCTGTCCAAATGTTGTCCCTTTGATTGTATCCAATTCATATAGTTATTTCATGCTTACGCTTATATATATGCTTACATATCGTATAGTTATTTCTTGCTTATGCTTATATATACTGTTGTGACAAATAAATAAATAAATAAATAAAAATTCCAGGTTTCTTCTTTCTTTGGTTAGTTTCCAACTATTGTTTCTTGTCCTGCCTCTGGTGCTTTGTAGGATAATTTGATCCCCTATTCTTTGTGGCAGGCCCTCAGATACTGGAATACTGCTACCATGTCATCCCTAATTCTTCTTTTCTTTAGACCAGGGGTCTCCAACCATGGCAACTTTAAGACTTGTGGACTTCAACTCCCAACAAAGCTGGGTGAGGAATTCTGGGAGTTGAAATCCACAAGTCTTAAAGTTACCACGGTTGGAGACCCCTGCTTTAGACTAGCCAAACCCAAATCCTGCAGTCATTCATGTAACACCCATCCTGCGCAGACTGCACTGGCTGCCTGTTGTCTTCCGGGTGCGCTTCAAGGTTTTGGTGACTACCTTTAAAGCGCTCCATGGCTTAGGACCAGGATATTTACGGGACCATCTACTGCCATCTTCTATCTCCCATCTTCTATCTCCCAGCGACTGGTGCGTTCTCACAGAGAGGGACTCCTTAGGGTGCCGTCAGCCAAACAATGTCGACTGGCAGCCCCCAGGGGGAGGGCCTTCTCTGTGGGGGCTCCTACCCTGTGGAACGAACTTCCCCCTGGACTTCGTCAACTATCCGACCTTCGGACCTTTCGCCGCGAATTTAAAACCTTTTTATTCCGTCTAGCTGGACTGGCTTGATTTAAAAAATTTAATTTATTTTTATGGGTTTTAAATTTTTGTAAATTTTTATAGGGTGTTATTGTATTTTAAATTTTTGGCCAATTGAATAAGTTTTTTAAGGGGTGTTCTTAATATTATATGTATTGTTTCTCTTTGTATTTTTATTCTGGCTGTGCACTGCCCTGAGTCCTTCAGGAGAAGGGCGGTATACAAATTAAATTATTATTATTATTATTATTATTATTATTATTATTATTATTATTATTATTATTATTATTATTATTATTATTATTATTATTCATATGTTTTAATCTCCAGGCCTTTGATCATCTTAATTGCTCTTCTCTGAACTTTTTCCAAGGTCTCAACATCTTTTTTGTAGTATGGTGACCAAAATTGGTTGCAGTATTCCAAGTGTGGTCTTACTAGGGTTTTATAAAGCAGCAGTAATACTTCACATAATCTTGATTCTATGCCTCAGTTTATACAACCCAGTATTGTATTAGCTTTTTTGGCTGCCGCCGCACACTGCTGACTCATATTCAAATGATCATCCGCTAGGATTCCAAAGTCCCTCTCACAGTTACTGTTTATGAGACAGGTCTCCCCTAATCTGTACTTATACCTTTGATTTTTCCTGCCTAAATGTAAAACTTCACTTTTCTCCACATTAAAATTCATTTTGTTGGATAGGGCCCGTTGTTCAAGTTTGACAAGATCTTTTGTAAATGGGGGGAAAATCAGTTTGTAGCAATCAATGTTGTTAGGCAGGCGGAAACATTTTGCTGCTTTGAGTGATTGGGATGAGATACTTTGCTTGCTTCGTTTCCATGCTGTCGTTTCACCTTAGCGTGTGGTGGGTTGAAAAAGAGTCCGAATTCTACTTTTGTGACATGAAATGAAAATACCATAACACCAGTGTAAATATATCCCTTTTTATTTTTTACCATGCAAGGAAATAAATGTAAAACAAGGCAAGGTAATCCGTTTCTAGACAACAACCCAGTACACCGTTTAACTGCATTGGGTCCATGCTCAGCTATCGATCAAAAAGGCCAAATGCTGATTGTTTCCAGCATGTAAACCTGTCTTTCTCTGGTGTCTGAAGAACTTTGGGACAATATTGTGTAGACCAGGGGTCTCCAACCTTGGTCCCTTTAAGACTTGCGGACTTCAACTCCCAGAGTCCCTCAGCCAGCAAAACTGGCTGAGGAACTCTGGGAGTTGAAGTCCACAAGTTTTAAAGGGACCAAGGTTGGAGACCCCTGGTGTAGATATTAAATTGGACTTGGAAGGGTTTGGGAATGCGAACCTTGAGTTCTTAGCTTGAACTAAATGGTGGACAATGAATGTGAAGTTAAAATGGGCTTTGCTTGCCCAAGGGCTGGGAAATGCTAAGAGGATCTCTCCTAAACTCTATGGTTTTACACTGAATGCTACCTCGCCTCCAGAAATCTTCCTTTTGTTCTCTCACATCTGTATGACACAGACCTTTGGTCATTTCTCCATTGGCTCTATTTGTATGCGGTTGATTTTCTAAGAATGCTCTAAGTCAGTGAGGTTCAGTACGTCTCAAGGTTATTAATTCACCAGCCTTTACATTCGTGTGTTCTGTGTTTATTTGTAGCCTGTCTCTTATTTTATTACACACACACAAAAAAACCATACACATTTGAATCCATTTTGGAAGATACAGCAGATGATGGCATCCATTACCTCTTGGCAGATCTGCAAAAAGGTAATGTGTGAATCAGGACTTACACGTCTTAATCATGTTGGATTTATATATGCAACTGCACAAGGGAAACTAAGCGTATCGTTTCTCATCTCCCAATACATTCTTTTGTATCTGATGATTCATCTATATATGTAAACACTTTCACTCTGCTGATACCTAACGCTGAGGTATTACGCAGCAGCATATTTGTACGCACACACCATTACTATCAGTTCCATCCCTCTCTAATCCAGGTGCAGCTTCCTTCGACAAAATCTAGCATCATGACAATACTTCATGCTTATTCTGCTGTATTTTCACCAGTGTTTTCATTATTTCTAGTTCTTCTTAGGCTTTCTGTGCTGACTTTTTTTTTAAAGACTTCAGAAACATGAGAAAATAGACAAGCATTGCACAATTCCTCAGTAGCTGAGCTTAAAATTCAGAAAATGTTTTCAAAGAATTGAAGCCAGAACTCTTTTAAGTAAGGGCTGCAAAAGTTTTTAAAAATGCATCCTGCTTTCCCCCATCCTACCCCTTGGATCACAATATCTGTGGGCAAAAAACACTTTTTCTCTTAGGCTAAGATACAGATTTTGTTCTTTCATATGGCATGGCTCTGGCCATAATAATTGCCCTAAAATATTATCCGCAGCTGCCTGTGACTTAGCAAAGAGATAAATAAGTGCTGAAGTGCACAGAATTGACTGTGGATGAGAACCATATGTGCTTGATTCACACATTTTTAACGTTATGCACAGGCAAACGTTAACTCCTTCATCTGCCCCACCTAGAAAAAAAGTAACACCTCGAAGAAAGTAAGATTGCTTTCGCTGGAACATCGCCACGGCTTGCCACTCGCTTGTCTTTTATTATTTATCTTCGGAATGTAACTTTGCATTTCTGAAAAAAAAAGGAATAAAGAAGGAAGGCCAACATTTTGGGCAACGTATTGTGTTTGTGCGTATGTGTGTGTATGTGTTTCTATCTAGCTATCTTTTTCCCTCCCCCCCCCACTCCAGTGACGGGATTCATAATGTGATTGGTTTGGGGTAGTATGTGATCTTGGACACTGGTTTGTAAATCATGATTTACAAGCTGGGCAAACTCAGCCGATTTTGGCTTATTTCCTTTCTGCTCTGGGTAGCCAAGAGACACACTTAATATTTTTTAGGGAACTGTGGGGGGATGATGACGACACACACATATAAGAAGGGCCGGATTTGGAGGGGTGAGTAGAGAGCTTTCTTCATTTTACCATGATGTGCCTATTTTAGGGAATATATTTCATTGTGCATTACACGGGGATGCAACAGTGGGGTCTTCTCAGCTTTGGCACTGAGTTATGGAATTCCCTCACTTTGAAAGATTAGCTGGCAGCAGCACTGAATTTATTTTGGCACCAGGTTAAGGCAGGACTATTTACATGAGTTTTGCTTCTTACTGAGTGCAATTTTTACAGCTTCCACGGTTTTATTTTTTTAAAATTGTGGGCTTTATTGGATTCTCCCCGCACCCCACTTGTCATTTTGCAATGGCAGTTGCTGCCTTGGGATCTGCAATGTGGAGCAGTTTAGACTTATTCTAATGAAAAGTTTTACGGCATGTTAATACTTTAATTATCAATTTTATGAGACCACAAAGCTTACGTTTGGCAAGTTGTACAAATAAAGCTAATATTGCCTGGGTGCTTAAGTGGAGTTTCAACACTCAGGAACTGAAAAAGCCTTATCGGATTCAGCACAGGGGTTGGAAAAGGATCAGGCACCCATTCTGTGTGGCTGTGTTGTCCTCAGCAGGTAAGTACCTAAGTCAACAGGTGACTTGCTTTTTTACCTAACAGCATTTTGTACCAATTGTTTCTTGGACAAAAGGGCTGAGAAGAGAGAGAACGAGGTCATGAATAACTTGATGTGCATTTTAAAAAATGGTTTGGGATTTTAAATCTGAGCTACTGGAAAACATATGCAACTGAGAGCAAGACAGGGATGTTAAGCCATTCATGTATCCATATTCCTGATAGTATAGTCATACCTCAGCACTTGAGTGCTTCAAAACTCATCAAATTCTGCATTTGACGCATTTTGAAGCAGAAATCTTGTCTTGACACTTGTCTTTTTCCTGGTAGTCAATATGCAAGGAAGACCTTGCTGACTTCAGCTGCCTTGTGACTCTCTATTTCTTCCAGCCTATAGCAATAGCACTTAGCAATAGCACTTATATACCACTTTACAGTACTTTACACCCTTCTTTAAGTGGTTTATGGAGTCAGCATATTGCCCCCAACAATTTGGGTCCTCATTTTACCCACCTCGGAAGGATGGAAGGCTGAGTCAACCTTGAGCCTAGTGAGATCTGAACTGCCAAACTGCAGGAAATCAACAGAAGTAGCCTGCAGTACTGCACTCTAACCACTGCGCCATCGTGGCTCATGGGTGTGTGTGTCATTTCTCAGTATGCATCAGTTTTAGTATTCATTATGTCTTCCGGAACGAATTACTGATGGGTACTGAGGTACCACTGTACCTTCTATCTGGAGCTGCTATTTGCATTTTTGGTAAATCTTCGGTTGAACTTACATGGAAAATATAAATTGTGGGTTTAGACAAAAGACCTTTCTGTCACGATCTTAGTCTAGACCCACCACAGTTTTAAGATTGCTCTGGCCTTCCCCTCAACCTCAATTTACATAATAGCCACGAATGTGCACATAAATTTCAGTAATACAATTTGGCTGTGATTGGGTTGGAGCATAATTTAATTATACTTTCAGGTCTAAAACTGTTGTTAACCTGAAATGTATACAGGTAGTTCTCAACTTATGATCAGTCACTTTTAACAAGTGGTTGAAGTTATGATAGACCTCCCCAACACTACTTATAACCCATTTTCATAATTACAATGGCTGCACACACACCCATGTTTATGATCACATTTTGAGTAATTGGTAACAGCTTATCTTTATGGCCTTTTGCAGCATCCTATGATCATGTGACCATAATTTACTATTATTTTTTATGGCTTCTGATATTTGTTTCTGGTTTCCAGCAAAAATGCCCATTGGGGAGAATGGATTCTCTTAACAACCATTGTAAAGAAACTATTTTAATTTTGAATCCAGTCATATAATCTCTGGACTTTCGACTGCAATGATTTACAGTGGTAAATCTGGGCCCAATAACATTCATAAGTCGAGGACTACCTATAGCAGGCTCTGATCTGGTTAAATTTCAGAGTATACCTCAAATACTCCCAGCAATCCCTTGCTTTCCTTGAGAATTCGAGTTCCATCAAGAGAAGGAAAAATTGCTGAATCAGTTTGTGTGATAAAAATAGTCTGAAATTAATTGTAAAAAAACTAAACAAAAACCAGCATAACATGAACGATGATAGTATTCCTCCAAACCAGCAGGTGGAGACAAATACCAGTTCAATTGTACAGGGTTTCTTTTCTTTCAAAAATGCTAAAAATTGCTTGCATCATTCTAGTATTATTTCATTTGTATATAGGTTTTGGTTACATAATTATTACACCCATGCAGTATATTTACACTGAATGAGTACATGAATTTACTCGTGCCCTCCTTCTTCAACTAGCTTCTATTCCTCTTTTTGAACCATTGCCTTAAACAACATTTGAAAGGTTTCTCTGGCTACCCTAGGCTCTACATTTCAGCACTGTTTTAATTCCTTTTGCATCTCTTTTCTCTTATGATTTCTAAAAGTTTCTACTTACCTGTAAACTTTGGCCTGCTTAAATTTAAAAACTTCCTTCCGTTATGTATACATAATGTAGATTGATAAGGTGAAAAAATAGAAAATTGTTTGTCTTTCATGCAGCCCTCAGTCGGGCATCCATCTTAGAATACCCTGCAAATATATTCAGTTCCAACATTTCTACTTTTGCCTCCTCAGCATTACCAGTAGATACTAATTAAGGAAACTTACCTTACCATCTTTACATTGAACTGGAGGTCTGAAAATCATACTTTTTTTCCTCTATGCTGTGGAAATCTATGGAAGAACCTTGGCCCATGGAAGAAATCCAGAGAACCGTTGTGTTCCTCACCCAATGTCATTTGTTCATAAAATAGGACAACAATGATATGGAAAGAAGTCACAGATTGGGCTTCTCTTATACGGCCTGGTACATCTCACATTACCCCTGTGCCAAAGGAAGGAAAAATGCTACAGCTGCTTCCAAGACAACTGTGTAAAACCAGTGCTCTAGCCTAGGAATTTGCTGTATCCATATCTTACACATTGGCACATTACAGATCATAACTTTTAAAAATGCTTTTTCTGGGTTCTGTTATTTGAGTTTCCCAATGAACCAAAAAGATAAGAGCAGTTCTGCTTAAGGGGGAATATTAAAGCATATTAAGTCGGTAGCAACTGGAAACACTATTTAGGGTCAGTTCAAGAGAATGAATCACTAGAATTGATTAGCCAATCCCAAAGATATTCTTTGCTCCATACAAATGCCGAATGTTTCTTCTGTGAAGAAAAGTCAACAGGTTTTGAAGACCATTGCAACATTCCTTTACTGTCCAAATGCAGGATCTTGTAGAGAGGAAGGGAGATGACCTTGGAGGAACTGTGATCTGCACAAAAGGGAATGAAACTTACCTTTTTCAATGATGCCATCAAAAAGAGTTGGACTGAATCTCTGCAGTCACCAGCCATCTCTGTTAAATATTGGCAGGATTATAGGAAGTTCAGCATCTTTTGGGCAGTTTAACTGAGAAAGCTGGATTACATGGACAATAGTAGAAGGGTTAAGTGGATGTTGAGATTTATTGTTCTCTTATAATTTATTTTCTTTTTGTGGTTATAAAGTGATTAATATAGCAGCATTGTACTAGAAGGCAGGAAAAAAATATATAAGGTTCTTCATGACGATAATTGCAAAGTTATTTTTCAAAAAAGAAAATGTGATATTGTCTCTACATCTTGCTTGTATGAATTCCCCCCCCTCCCCCCCAAAAAAAGCAATCAAATCTCAGTCTAAAAGAGGTATGCTCAATATATTCATAAATGTTACATTCTGGAATTCAGTTATGCTTTATCCTTCTTGACCCTCTCTCTGGGTGCCCGAGTTATCCTAGCTGCTCTATGAAATCCCACAGCAACAGAGCTAAATGGAATTAGGAGAAGCAGTGAGACAGAATAAAAACTGGTTCAGCCCTTCCCCGCCCCCACAATTCCCCCATTTCAGGGCTTCTCACTTAGTGTCATTGACTGGCTTTTCCATACCAACCCACCAGATAATTTTAAATTATATTTACACGGGGCCTCTTCCATGTTCGGCACCTGAAATGTGGATTATCTGTGATACTGTTATAAACTGGCGGGGAGATAATTTAAAAATTCCATGGCAGACTCCTTCTTCCAAGGGTTCCCCAAGTAAAAAATAATTACAGACCTTGCCATCACTAAGGCAGAATCTTCTGGCACCTTTCAGTCTGCTTGGCATGTAGCCCTTCTATCCAAGACTTTCCCCTTCAGCCTAGGTGTAGGAAGATTAAACAGAAGGGGCTTTGGATCTTTCAGCCTAAAGCCTAAATTACAGAACTAAGAACCCGTGTGCTTATCTTGCCACGCAAGGGGTAGCCATGTAACTATGAAGTCTTGCACTTTATCATGAGATAAAATTCCCCTTGCCAGTTTAAGGCAGTTCAGCTGATGCTATGACAATGGGCATGGTGAATATTCAAATGTTAGAAACAAATGATGCATTTTGCATCATGTGTGGTTGGAGTCTCAATACCATAACGCACAGCACCTTTTTACCTCTGTTATTTTTTATTTGATTTTTTTAAAAAATGAGTTTTATGAAAAGGGAGAAAGCGTTTTGGGCTGAGAGTTGCACACTCAGTCTGGTGTACTTGAAAATGTAGTGGGAGGAGGAAAGGAAAAAGGGGGTGGGATTAAATGAGGAAGAGCTTGGAGCCAGGTTAAAAAAAGCAGACAAGTAAGATAATATCATTTTTTTAAAAAATTAGAAACTGGTTTAATTCATGTGACATGAAAATGTGAATAATCCCATTGCAATCCAAGGCTTAGGTTAACCCCTGGAAATTCAGCAACTACAGAACTTAATTATGTTAAGAATTCTGTGGGGTGGGGGGGTGATATATACATTAACTGTCTAACTGATGCATACTAAAATCCCCTTCTCACCTTCCTGCGTTAATATTAGAACATAATGCAGTTGGCATTCAAACAGCTGAACAGGCAAGCCTGAAATTGGCAGGAATATTGCTTGCTGTTGATCTTTGGCAGTAAAGGACAAGCAGGCTCCAGAAGCTACCCAGCTGGATGACTTTGGGGGTTATCACTTTTTCTAAATTGTAAACTAGGTACGCAAAAAAACATCAAAAAATGTGCATTGGACCAGTAGAATTAGTCATGATCCACAACTTTCCATGAACAGGTCTTCATCCTGAAATGGACTGATTATACATCTATCTATCTATCTATCTACCTACCTACCTACCTACCTACCTACCTACCTACCTACCTACCTATCTACACATATACCCATACATATACATATACACACACACACATTCCTAGTAAAATTAACCTGTTCACCAAATCATGTTGAAGTTTTATTTAGTCTTATTTATTTCTGCACAATCATCCACATTCATCATTTTTTAAAATTTTGAAATGTTTTGGGGAAAATAGACAGGCCAATACTGAACACTTGTGCAGCTTTAGCATTATTTGAAAATACTAATCATAATTGTTGATATTTAAATGTAAAGTACAAGTGTTAAACAATTAGATGGGAAGAAACAGATAACACTTCACCGAGGAGCTTTTGTTTTTCCTTGAAAGGCAACCTTAGAAATGCTTTCAATAAATGGAGACAATCAATTCAATCAGCAGTGCTGACTTTATTGGAAGAAACAGCAGTATAATTTCCTTGCCAATCCTTGAGTTGCTTGACATAGCATATTTAAAAATCATTGTTAAGTACACATTTTAGCAGATGGAAATCCACTTTCATTAACTTGGCTGTCCTTTAGAAATCTGTGAGAATATATAAAAAAAGATGGTTCGGCAATCCGTTTATCAGTTGTACTACAACTTTATCATCATTCCATCTACAGGCACCTCACTCCCGCTAGTAAAATTAGAAATGAGTTTGGATTTCTGTCCTCCTATTCATCAATCTCCTGTTCCAACCCTTTGCACCTGTCTATAAAGTTGTAGTTGGTATTCTTGGATGGAAAAGGGATCTGGTCTGGAAAAAAGTTACGCCAGTAGAGACTGACCGAGTTTTAAATCATATGTTCAACCTAGTATTGATTCATTTATAAAACATACACTTTTGAAACATTGGACCACTATAGGACGTAGCTAGCTATTCAGTATTGTTCGTTCAGGGGAGAATAGTCACCAACAAAAACAATGCTTCATTCTAATCTGAAATAAGCCCGAGGATATGAGGTTACATTCCTCCAGAATAATTTTTATTCAACTCTTAAGCTCAATCAACAGTTGCCAAGATTCTGCCACCAAGACAGAGAAGGGGCATTTTGTGTATTAGATCAAGATCAGAATATGCTCTTCCTTGGAAGTATGAATCGGCAGAAAGAACCTCTCTAATTAACAAACTTTGGAATTGTACACTCTTCACAGTGGGGGAAAAACAAAAAAACAAAATGTTTCATCTACTTCCAAGAAAATGTTGTAAGGGATGCCACCTACAGCTAGAAGCAAATGGGTTGTATGAGGATGTTCTGGAATCCAGCCTTTATGGAGTTGGGAATCTCAGTTCATAATGATCTCTTTGCTTACCAGAGCCTGAAATGGGGTTAACTGCAAAATTTCCAACAAGTTTGTAGAGCACATAGCTTCAGATGTTGCAGAGGAAGACACCACTCACTGTGGCTCTAAAAAGAGAAGGAGCATGTACCATGCTACTCACATTTTGGGTGCTTTCTCCCTCTGAGAGTAGTGGTTCCCAACCTTTTCCTTTGAGTAGATCATAAAAAGCTTTTGAAGTTCTTTACAGAACCAGAAGTAATCACTGTGGCCCTCCTTATTCAATTTTTTAGGAAACCTCCTTCAGAAGATACTTATGGGATTCTAAAGTTATATGAAAATTAGTTTAATTTTTTTAAAAAATAATGATTAAACTCTTCATGAGACTTTGCTATTTGCACTTGAAATCTTTAGTGATTTTGGATAAGATTAGCCCGAATGCTGTACAGAATCCCTTTTCCTTGTGGGATATTATGATAGATTAGATAGATAGATAGATAGATAGATAGATAGATAGATAGATAGATAGATAGATGATGGATGGATGGATGGATGGATGGATGGATGATGGATGGATGGATACAGACAGACAGATCTCTGACCAACTGAAATTTTACTTCTTTGCCTATAATCATGACACTTTCATACCCAAGGATAAAATGCAGTGATATTTGACACTATGGAATACCAGAACATTTATATTCTACTTCTGCACTAGGCTTTCTAGATAGCAGATATGGGGAACTCCCTTTTATTTACTCTTAGGACCCCGATCTTTAGAGGTTGGCTGTGTTAAAAGATAGAGATTAGCCCAAATTCATTCAGTGAATGTCATGCTTGGGAAAGAACTCTGTGTCACTTCGTATACATGAGAGGTTTCCATGACTGTCTTATACCCAAAAGCTGAGAGTGCAGGGGGTGCGCTAGCTGTGCTCCTGTGGTCCTAACAGCCCTCACCAGAAACCATGTGCTGAATGTGTATGGGTTGATGGGTATTTGTGTGTTTGCTTAATGGTGCTCAGTTCAAGAGCTAATTGGGTGGTGGTTACGTGATAGGTTTATCCTGGTCATCAAATTACAATCAAGCTTGGAATCCCCTTATCTTGTGGAATCAACCAGAAGGCTCTCATGTTGTAGATGCAAGCTCAAAGACCTCTGAGGCTTGCAATCCAAAGATGCAAATCCAGAGAGGCATTCCTCCTTGAGCAGAAGACTTGCACCCTGCGGAACTGACTTCCTTTTCTGGCAGCATTGTTCCAGTGGTTCTCTCAAGGCTCACTGTGTTTGCAGTTATGTGTCACAGTGCTGGACTGGGAAGCTTCCATCTTTGACTGTCCTAAACAAGGCCCAGACACCAGCAGCCAAATTTCTCATCTGCTGTCCAACTGAGCCAGTCCTGCCACAGTGCTTCCTCCTTCAACAGAGGTAAAGAAACAGAAGACCGCTGGATACTGCTACACTTTAATGCACTGTCTTGTAAAGGCTTGTTTTTCATAAGCTGTTACTGGGGACTGGGTCAGTGGGGCTGCAACACATTCGATTAAAAAGGATTATTTCTGTCAGGCCCCCTGACAGAAGTGTCCCAGCCTTTTTCACTATTTTTAAAACATCATCTTGAATCAAGGGAATTCCTCCCAAAACACAGAAGGGAGCTGAAAGCAGAAGAAAATAGGCACCAGCTTAATTCTGCTACCTTCCTTGGAGCACATCTGACATTCCCTTTGATGAGTGTGCAGGCATCTGCCGCCTGCCTGCTATTACCTCATCTGCTACTTTCACCAGCTGTAGTCTTTGACACAATGGCTCACTTTTATGTGGTGGAGAAGCATGTTAATGAAAGGCTTTCGGCTGCTCCATCTGAAAGGATAAAAGGGAAAAGAATAATGAGAGAAGTTTCTTACCCAACAAGCATATTTTACATATTAAATATGTCTCTGATCTTGAAAAAGGGTTTGCTGCCAAGCCTGCTCTTAAAAAAAAGAGAAACTTGACTCAGCCTCATGTTGACACACAGCATGTAACCCCAGAGGTCATGGAACCAATTTAATTCAATTGTATTAACTAAGGTTAACTTGAGAAAGATTGCAACTGGGAAGAGATTCATGTAGCGCTGATTGAGAAAGGAGTTAGACATGAATCCAGCCTTGTATTTGTGGATGAGTGCCAGTCCATTAAAAGCAATGAAAATCTTCCCGTGTTGATACATTTCAGGTGCATCAGCTTAAGTCGGGCTTCTCAGAGCATTATGAAACACAAGCTTTGATAATCCCAAAGGGCTGTGGAATAAGATCTCCACACGCATCGTTTCAAAATGTAAAAATGAAAGTTTGTGAAGAGCGGTAACTGAAAAGTATGCGGTAGAACTTGGAAACCGCTTTTCAAAACCGTCTGTAGCAGCTCCTGAAAACAGAGTAGACAAGAATTCCTTTATTAATTTCTAAAACCTCTGAATCACACTTTCAAAAGAAGATCAATCAAATTCCTGAACATCAAAAAATAGGACAACGGATTGATTTATTTCCTAATTGTTGAATAATCTGAAACTGAGAAGTAGATCTCTTCCTTAATTTGCTGCTCAGGTTGTTCTAAACTTCCTACTGCTTTAAATTTGCCTGTGGATGAAATGCTGGTGAGATCACTGAGCTAATACATCAAAACTGCTCTGGAAACATCAATTGGCTTTATGTTCAATGAAAGGCAAGTCTACTTGAGCAGGACAACCTGAAATTTTTAGAGCTGCATTTGGCCCTTGAAGTAGGGAGGGTCCGAGAACCCATCTTGATTACATTTGTTGATTTTTTGGGTGTGTGTGTCTGTTAATGGCCACTTTGAATCCTGAGATGCACAAAAATCTATATAAACTCTTAAAATATGCTTATTAAGTCTTTTTTTAAAAAAAAATAACAACAACCCTGCTTTATGCAGGTTCCAAGTTCCCACATATCCCCACATGAGAAATGCAGTAGTCTTGTTTCTCATCTAACAAGGTTCTGCTGAACCTGGCAGCAAAAAAATTACGCTATCATGTTTCCTTATAGTAGGCAAAAATGAAAGAATCTATAAATGTAAAAGTGGGCAGCCCAGGACATCAGTGACAATAAAAGAGGGGTTTTTTCCCTCTCCAGATTTGATATATTGCTCAAACTAATAACTTTCTGACACACGACAGCATCCTGACTGGTAGGCTTATGTCCATTTAACTTTAACTCTATTACTCTGCTTTCGAAAAGCAGATCGACGAAGCAATTCCAGTCTTCTGGGGGTGACATGCTGAGTCATGCTCCCTTCCTTGTCTCTTTTTTGCCAAAACGTTGATATCGATTAGTGTCTGGCTGGCTTGGTTGTTTGGGATCAGAAAGGGGCCTTTTTCTGACATCGGTTCATTTGCAGAATAAATAGAGAAAGGTAAACCCTGGCTTGCAGAGTGTTTCATCTGGCTCTTCCTAGGAAGCAAATAATGTCACAAAATGTACGGGGTGCTGGAACAGGATCCAATCTTCAGCTCCAGTACAGTTCCCAGCCCTAGATGCAATGCAACGCAATTTTGATGCAATGACAGATCATTGACAGTATTTTTATATTTCTATAAACAGGCAGCTTATTCTCCATGTTCAATCCTGTGATATCATTATGGGGGAAAGATGCAGTAGTAACTTATCCACGTGCCCGTGTGGTTTTATTTTTTTTCGGAGGGGAAACGCAATTCAGCCCAGCAATTGCTTCTTCAAGAAATGGCCATGGATCACTTGTCTTGTACTTTATTATTTATTTATCTATTCGTTAAATTTATTTGCTGCCTGTACTGCCATGGAGCTTCTCTAGGCAGCTTACAACAGTTAAAAAAAAACGGAAGAAATGAAACGAGTGTAATCAGAACGAAGTTAAAGTAATAGAACAATAAAATAAACAATGGAAATGAACAGGAGAATACATCAATACGATAACAAAAAGATGGACGGGTAGAAAGCAGAGAGCAAGGTGGGGTCTTCATGTGACAGTCGCTGTTGCCCGGCAGGATGGAGAGATTCTTGCTACCCCGTGCCTCAGCAGAAAAGCCCAAATGCAATGACCTTACAGAGGTTTGGAAGACAGTGGAGGTTTGCTGCAGTGATGACTGGGGACTTTTGAAGACTTTCGATGCATTTGTTTCTATTTAAAAAAAAAAAAGACTTGAACCTCTCTGTCATATACTATAACTGCCTTTGGGGTTTTTGCAAAGTAGTGGAGAAATAATCACAAATATGCGGGCAGTGCAGAGTTGGTCACAGGTACGTTTAGAAGAAGGGGATATAAAACTAGCTTTATCTGTGTGGGGAGGGAGAAGGGGTGCTTCCTTGGGTACTGACCTGGTGGGAGATTAGGGGGCAGAAGAATGCACTGTTGTTGGCCAGCTTGAAACGATAGCGATTGAGCACTGATTCACTGATTGGTCTCAGCAAAGATCAAACACTTGATTGTCTAACCAGGCTCTAAAAACTGAAGCATAGAGATAACAATTTTGCTCAGAGAATCTTGATAATCCAATTGGTTTGCAGGTAGACCAAACAGCCCACATCTATTTAGTTGGTTTTTGGGAACATTTGGGAGCTGGGAAAAGGCTGGTCATCCAGAATAACAGTGATCCTGTTATTTGTTTTGTCTAGTGGAGGAGCAAGAGGCATTCAAATGAGATAAAATAAGTTTATTAAAAAGTTTATTCCTTTATCCCCAAAAATTATGGCAGTAATATAAAAGAGGAGATAAGGTTTATTGCTTTCAAAATTGACTTTGGGAAGTTCATTTATATCCTTCCTGCCCTCCGACCCCCAAGAAACAGATTGCCAGAAAGTCCTGTGGCCCTTGTAGGATATACCTTGCATGGTACCTATTGAGAAAAGAAAGACGATAGAGTAGCAACTTCTTATCTTCTTGACAACAGTTATGACCTATTTATATTTTGTCTTCTCCCTGTAAAGTTAGTTATTGGAGACAGCCATTTCCATTATGCTTCAACTGATTCTTCTACTGGAATAAAACTAGTTGCTCCTAGAGAACTGCCAGCATTCAGCTACCTAGTAGCCAAAGTCACCAAAAGAAATGGACATAAAAGTAATGATGGCCTTTTTTTATTAACACAAGAATAGGGCTATTGAATTTCGATTGCAAAATTCTTTTTTCACATTCATCCAGGGGTGAAATCCAGCAGGTTCTGACAGGTCCTGGAGAACCGGTAATGGAAATTTTGAGCAGTTTGGAGAACTGGCAAATACCACCTCTGGCTGGCCCCAGAGACGGGTGGGAATGGAGATTTTGCAATATGCTTCCCTCAGGAGTGGGAAGGAAATGGGGATTTTGCAGTAACCTTCCCCTGCCACGCCCATCAAGCCACGCCCACCAAGTCACACCATGCCCACCAAGCCACGCCCACAGAACTGGTAGCAAAAGAATTTGGATTTCACCACTGCATTCATCCCTCCTGGAGGCAAGCAATGCATTAAAGTTTATTTATTGGACTCACTTCCTATTTGCTGTTTTGGAATTCAAGAAGGCATACATAGAGTTTCCTCCTGTTTTTGTCCACAGCAGCAACAGTGTAGGTTTTGCTGAATTGCCCAAAGCCACCCATTGACTTTCCATGGCTGAGGGGGGGCTTCCCCCCCCCCCGACCCTCTCTGTCATCATCCAATGGTCATACATATTTTTTGCCAACCAAATCTAGTGTGCTAATAGTGAGAGAAATCTCATTATTATTATATTAATATATTATTAAAGAAAAACAATGAGCAATCCTTTAGCCAGTGACGCCATTGCATACACGTTGTTGAGGGGTATGTGTCGCATCTCTGCACACCATTGTCAGTGCATTGTGGGGTCTGCACTGACTGAAGGAGATTCCTTCCATTTCAGCTGAGGCCATCATTACAAGACAAGCTGACATGACTGTGGGGATGAACATGAAAAAAATGGATGCCACTACGCTGTTGCAATGACCTTAGGAGAATTAAGCTGTTATTATTAATAACTTAACAGCAAAATAAAGAAATAAAGAGTTACAAAGTTCAACAACCTAGCCAACAGTTCATGGGCTTTTAGAAAAAAAGCACAGACTTACATACTTCGAGCTAACAAATAAGTTTTTGGATCCTGAGTCATGGTTGTAGTCTGGGTGTTAACGTCTGCATATTTTAAGTTGTCAAGTCTGAGAAACACTGGTTTAGAAGGCTCTGAAGCCTTTCCTCACACACCCCTCCAAATATTTCTATAAAATGTAAAATCACCAGAATGTTTATTAATAGTCCAATTTTAGCAATATACTCCCTACACGCCATGGAGTTAATTTGGACATTCTTAGGAAAATAGTGATTGTCGGCTAAAATATGTAACTAACTTCCAGAAGTTGTGGGTCCTCCAACACTCAGAGTTTTTAAGAAGGGACTGGACCACCATTTGTCTGAAATGGTGTAGGGTTTCCTGCTTGAGCAGATGATTGGACTAGAAGACCTCCAAGGTCCCTTCCAACTCTGTTATTCTGTTATCTTGCTTTTTGTTTCAGTTATTGCATGTATCTATATAATTTTGATTCCAGATTTATATTTCCAAAGTTAGCCAAAGAATCTAACATAGAGAAGTAATAAGAGAAGCAGGCAGCTTTTAGGCCTTTATGAAGATGTAGGTAGTTTGTAATAGCTATCTTTCATTTTTTTCCCATGGGCTTAGTGTAAGCCAATTAATTAAACAATTCTGTTTATTTATATCATCAACAATTCAATGAATTCAAGTGAAAAACAATGAAATGTATCATTAAGTGTTAAATTTGTACCCTATGACTGACATTAAGTGTTGAACCTTGATGAAAGTATCTTTTTTTATGTACACTGAGAGCATATGCACCAAGACAAATTCCTTGTGTGTCCAATCACACTTGGCCAATAAAAAATTCTATTCTATTCTATTCTATTCTATTCTATTCTATTCTATTCTATTCTATTCTATTTTGAATTCTGTACCTTGAAAGGCTAAAAGTTAGCAAGACTATGGAATCTCACTTGATTCTCAACTGGATATTACATTTTTAAATGCCTCAGGATGTGTCTGGCTTCAAATGTTTCCCTTCAGATTGCAGAGAAAGTTGAAACATAATCAGTGCTGCCAGATCCATGAATTGTGTTGCTCCTCTTGTAATTTAAAAAAAAAACATCACAAAGTTCCGTAATTGGCCTTGGTCCATCATGTTGACTTACAAGTACCAAAGAAGATTGTAGCTGAGCCATTTATGCATGCAGATGGAAGTGCTGCTCATAATGACTTGCTTCCTAGTTGATAATGTTGAAAACAGAGGAAACTGAACCTCCATAAAGTAAGTGTTTGGCATAAAAGTATAAAGAAAAAAATATTGGAAAATATTGCCCTTAAATAAAAATGCACATTTTTTCCCCAGACCTTATTAAATCTTTGACTGGCGTGCCAGAAAACTAGAAAGGCCCAAGATTAAAAATTAAGTGGGGCCAAAAGAAAAGTTAATCCTGATTTAATTAACATTAAAGATAACACATTAACATAAAATTAATTAAATGCAATATGATCATTCTTTGTGTATCTATTGATTTCCCTCTTCTATTCCGATAAATATTTCAGTGGCGACCTATAGAAGAGGAAGGGGGCTTTGTGGGCCTAGTGTAGCTCTGGGGTCTTCAATTCTTCCTTAAATAAGTATCCTCTGAATGATGACGGCAAATTGCAGAGTCTTTTTTCCTTTTGGCAAAATCAACAAGGGAGGTTTTAAGATAAGTGGATCTCAGGAGAAAAGGCTTGACGTTGCAAATGATCCATAATAACTCAGACATTTAGTAAATAGCCTTCCCAATTACAAGCTTACGGAATATATTAAGGGGGGGTATCTTTTGGGACTTATATGTTATGGGGTGGGGGGGCAAAAATCGCTATTGAGAACAAAAACGTGTGACCTATCAAAAAAAATGTTTCTCATTTTGTCCCTTCCGGCATATTGTGCTAAATTTGTGCTAAATAAGCTGGCATGGACCTTTTCGTGTGAGCCAGCATCATCATTTTGTTCCAGTATCTTCAATTAAACAGCAACAATAATTGCTTTTTAAACTGTACGTTATGAAATGAAGAAAACCTAGGCCCTGTGCAGCGTTTCCTTCTTCAGAAAATTGTGCAACTTGATCTCCTTCAGCTGTTATTAATATTATTTGCTGTTAGTAAATTTATTGTTATGTCCCCCACACCCCTTACTTGGGCTTTATTCCTGTAAAAACAACCCTGTTAGATAAATTTGGCTGAGAAATAGAGACTGGCTCAGAGTCACTCTTTTATTTCCAGTATATGAAGTGCTCACATGAATAGACCTTCTCCACCTGTGGCTGGCAACATCATTCGTTTCTGCTGTGTTCCCATGGCTTGAATACCCCAGCTTTAGTTTGTTGCCAGAGGTTTTTTTGGGGAGGGGCTTCAAGTCAGTTTTAACTCCTAGTGGCTGCTTAGTCTATATGCCCTGCAGGTTTTTTGGCAAGGATTTTTGTAAGTGGTTTGCGCTTGCCGGGTTCCTGGGGCTGAGAGAAAGGGACTGGCCCAAATAGACCCAGCCGACTTTCTTGCCTAAGGCTGGAGTAGCAGAACTCCCAGTTTCTAACCTGGTGCCTTAACTACTACACCAAAATGGATTCTCTTGTCCCCAGATGCGCATGTGTTGAAAAAGTATCTTTATCCTGATTCCTCTGCCTCCAATAAACGCTCTATAAATCTGTTAGGTTTTTCTTTTATAGAATTCTTTATTAGCCAAGTGTTAGCCAAGGAATTTTTCTTTGGCGCATGCGCTCTCAGTGTACATAAAAAGAAAAGATACATTTGTCAAGAATCATAAGGTACAACACTTAATGATAGTCATAGGGTACAAATAAGCAATCAAATCATACTAGGAAACAATCAATATAAATCATAAGGATATGGCAACAAGTTACAGTCATACAGTCATAAGTGGGGGGAGATGGGTGATAGGAACGATGAGAAGATTAATAGTAATAGTAATGCAGACTTAGTGAATAGTTTGACAGTGTTGAGGGAATTATTTGTTTAGCAAGGTGATGGCGTTCGGGGAAAAACTGTTTTTGTGTCTAGTTGTTCTGGTGTGCAGTGCTCTATAGCGTCGTTTTGAGGGTAGGAGTTGAAACAGTTTATGTCCAGGATGCGAGGGGTCTGTAAATATTTTCACTATGTCTTTCTTGCTGGGTTGCAGAATCGAACCAGATATACTTTGTTGTGCTTTTTTGATGACGTTTTTAATGTTAGGTGTCCATTTTAGGTCTTAAGATATATTTTCTATAACTTTAGAAGTCACACTTGCATAGGAGATGGTTGGGTAAACTCTGCTGCTGGATTCACTTTTGTAGAGATTCCAAAATGAGGAATGTTATTTACAGCAGCTGAAGGTGACCTCTCAGAAAGTCTTGGGACAGTGAGGTTTAATATCATTAGAATGCATGGTTTATTATTTGAGTGGCATGATGGCCTACTGGTGAAGATGTTTGCCTCCCACTCAGAAGGTTAAGAGTTTAATCCTAGTAGCGGCAGATATTTCTCTCCTTGGGTGCAAAGAAATATCTGCTGCAAACTCCGTATGGCATCCGGAAGGGCATCTGGCCAGCAAACGCTCAGTTCTATCCAGTCGCCCTGACTTTATCCTGAATTAAGGGAATACAGAGTGATTGAAAAGGATGATTTTATAAAATTTGTATCCCTCTTTTATAACTTTTTTAAGCAACTCAAGATGGGGAACATAGTTATTACTCCTTCCTCCTCCTATTTTCCTCACAACAACCACCACCCTGTGAAGTGAGTTGGGCTGAAAAAGAGTGACTGGCCCAAAGTCACGCAGATGGCTTTTATGACTAGGTAAGACTACATAAGATAAAGTAAGACTAGAACTCACAGTCTCCCGCTTTCTAGGCCAGTACCTTAACTACAACCCAAAGTTGCTGCCTTACTAAAGGAGAATGGTATGATGATATAGATTCCTATCTCCCTGCCACTTTACTGGGCTATTGTTTTCAAAGAACAATGATAAGAGGAAACAAGTTCATGTCCTATCACAATTTTAGTACTCGAATTGAAGGCCATCTGGGAATATCAAGGCTGTTAACTGGAGAAGAAATTCGAAATAATCCTAGAAGAAAAACAATGGCAAACTACTTTGCTACATCCCATGCAGTCATCAAGAACTGAGGTCAGTTCTAAATCAACTTTATTTTATATTGTGTACATTAGGGTACCGGGCATTTAGCTCAGTTTGAAGGTCAAACTAGATAAGGTGCCTTTCTCTCAATTAACAATTATGCAAATGACTATTGATAAATTAATAGCAGGCATGGGAATCCAATCCAGGGTGAATACTGACAAAGTAGCTGAGAGGTTGTGGCAGAAGAAGATGAAAAGAGAGGCAGGGTCATTTTTATAGGCCAGTTTAAAGATTAGCCTCCTTTCTGCCTTTTTGTATAACTGCTACAATTTAGACTTAAGCATTGCTGTTTGAACTTGCCTTTTCCCCCTTCTCTCCTCATGCAAGCTACCCTTGCAAACCTTTTGACTTGACCTATAAATAAGGCAAAGCTTTAAACAAACAAATGACCTATAAAAAGAAAGAAATCCTGTTGTGCCTTTATGGTCCCAGTCTGAATTGGATTCTGGCTTATATCTCCTATTCGCAGGGAAAGAAATGTGTCAATTGATACACATGGGAGCTTTGTTTCCAAGGCTAATAACAGGTGTAGGACATTCTCTCTCTCTCTCTCTCTCTCTCTCTCTCTCCCTCCCTCCCTCCCTCTCCCTCTTCCTCTCTCTCTCTCTCTCTCTCACACACACACACACACACATCCCACACATCAAGACCAGGAGAAGACTCATCTACCAGGGATTCCGCTGTCTAAAAAGTCATCCAACCAGATGATGATGATGTGAGTAACTTTCTTGCATGAGTTGTCCCTGGATTTCATAAAGAATGGCTTTGTAACCGGAGATGTGTACCTTGTTTTTCATTATGGCTGTGAGATAGCATCTCCCCCTGCCCTTTTCTCCTGCTCCTTATTCTTCTCACTTTCAAGGATGCGGTGGTTGTGGTAGTGATGCCAACTAGCCCCCTTTTTTTAAACCAAAATAGATGTAGTGTTAAAATGTTTGGCCCAAGAAAGGAGCCTTTATTCAAAAATAACCTTGTGGGCCTAGTCTGAAGATATACAGTTTTCTTTCCTCCTGCCAAGTTTCCCTGTGAACGGAGCCAAGCCTGCTGATGCAGGGCAGGAGCTTAACCCAGGTGGAGAGTCATGCCAAATGGGAATTGGGCTGAGGGACAGAAAGGGTAACTCGCTGCATCATTATCTCCAAGAAGTCTTTCCTTCCTTTCCTTTCCTTTCCTTTCCTTTCCTTTCCTTTCCTCTCCTCTCCTCTCCTCTCTTCTCCTCTCCCCTCCTTCCTTCCTTCCTTCCCTCTTCCTCTCCGTCCCTTTCTCGTTCCCCCCTCCCCCCGTCTTTATCTACAATTATTAGGAAGTTGCTTTTCAAATCCTTGATTTTTTAAAAAATAGGTTCATTAGAAAATGTGCTATATTTGCCATTTAAAAAAGTGCTCGTTCTCTTCCCACCCTTCTAGTATTCAGGCCACATTTATTAAACAATAAAGGTTTCCCCCTCTATGTGATAAATCCCCATGGCAGGCAAAATTGCACAGTGTCGGGCATCACTATATATGATAATTCACTGATCACAATCCCAGGAAAGAAGATTTATTGCTCTGTTTTAATTGTGTAGAATACATGTGTATGTGTGACATTACCCTAAAAGATAGGCTTGAAAGAATGTAAATGTAAAAGTATCACAAGCAAAAAATCCATTACTGGGATAATAACACAAAACTGTCCTCTGGTTATTTTATAACCCTTGTTTATGTGGAAGATTTCTTGTGTCTTTCAAAGTGACTTTCATACATAAATCATTCTCTGTAATAATGGGGGAACAATGGTAACCCTTTTCTAATGTAAAAATAAAGCTGTTTTGTTTTGATATCTCTAGGTGAAGGAATTGAGAAAAAAAAGAAATCCATAACTAAGAGGTCTATAAAGCCATCACCATTTTTCCTCATCTCTGATGAATTGGAAAATTTATATGTACTATCAGTGTGACTCTAAAGCTCAATCTGTTAAAAAGGTGGAATGTGTTATTTATTTTTAAATTGTTATTTGTTAGATTTATAGTACCCAATTTGCAGAAAGTGACTCTGGACAAGGGGTACTGTAGTTTGTAGAAGCATCAAAACAACGAACTGGAAAATGAAATACAATAAATGTCTGGAATAGAATCTTCTTTCAAGCTCTTTCATTCTACTCAGAGTTTTCCCTTGTTCTGGACCAATGACCATGATAAGAGGTTTTTAGGATCTCATGGAAGGACAGAAAGGATGGGGTCATGACCATCTAAACTTCAGGGGAATGTTGTTTCTCTCTGAAATAACAAACATTTCAAAGAACTAGTCAATGAAATGCTAACATGAGGGACAGTGCTCCTCCAGAGATGGTATAACCAACGGTGAGAGATGGGGAGAGTTGCAGTCTGACTAACTAACTAACTAACTTTGCTTTGCTTTGCTTTGCTTTGCTTTGCTTTGCTTTGCTTTGCTTATTTATGAAATTAAATGCTACTGTAATCCATAAATACTTGACTGCATTGCAATACAACAATATGACAAAAGTAAGCATACAAAAATAATTATAATTATAGTGAGCATGCTAACGGAATAACCAAACCTCAGACACTTGCTACAAAATGGCCACCGCCATTCCCTCTTCTTTGTGGATCGCTAGATCTTGAGAGCTTTCTGGAATGTTAACAGGGAGGGAGGTAATTTAATCTTGGGGAGGAAAATATTGTTCACAAGAAAGGGGGCTGTGCAGATGACATGCTTTTAGAAAGTTCAAAGACAGCCCACTCTTCCAAATGGTATTAGATGGGCAAACCAAGGGTGAAATGCTCCCGGTTCACACCGACTCGCCCGATTAGGTAGCGATGGCAGCTGCTGGTTCGGAGGACTGGTACAAAAATCCCTGGCCCCGCCCCCCCGCCTCTGCTGAGCCACACCATCAGCAGAGGTTGTTTTTTTTTTTTTTTACTTTTAAAAGTTTTTCTTCAGTCGAAACATGCCTTTAAAAGTAAAAAAAAAAAACCCTCTGATGATCGCGGGGCTCAGCAGAAATCATCAAAACCTTTCAAAAGTTTTTTTAAAAAAACCCTCTTCAGCCGAAGGGGGAAAAAAACAGAAAAAACCCAAGGTTTTAAAAGCCTCCTCTGGCCATCCCAGAGGAGTTTCCTGATCCTCACAGGCTTTTAAACTCACTTTTTAACAGCCCTCACTTACAAGAGCCCCCACCCATGCCCACCCAATGCCCCCTCCTCACTTACCTATAATTACTGCTCTTTCAGGCTGGCAACACCATGCTTTCTTCAGCTACTGAAGAAAAAAAAAAAAAGCTTGCTTTGACTTCCTGCTTTGCTGGCTGAGGAACTCTGGGATTTGAAGTCCACAATAAAATAAAATAAAATAAAATAAAATAAAATAAAATAAAATAAAATAAAATAAAATAATAAAATAAAATAAAATAAAATAAAATAAAATAAAATAAAATAAAATAAAATAATAAAATATTTGTGCAGCTTTCTGAGATTTGGTGTGTTTCTGTAGTGTTTCTCTCTATCTACACAAACACACAAAATCTCACAAAGCTGTATGTGGCATTGTGTGTG
This sequence comes from Ahaetulla prasina, assembly GCF_028640845.1. Classification (NCBI taxonomy): domain Eukaryota; kingdom Metazoa; phylum Chordata; class Lepidosauria; order Squamata; family Colubridae; genus Ahaetulla; species Ahaetulla prasina. The sequence continues at coordinate 149,167,660 of NC_080540.1, forward strand.
TATGTGAGTGTGTGTGTGTGTGTGAGTTGTGGGGTGTGTGTGTAAAGTGTGAAAGTGTGAGGTTCCTGCTTGTTGCAGGGGCCATTTTGGGTGAAGTGCAGCTGCTTTTACATTGTGTGTGAGTCAGTTGTGTTGTATTGGCTTAGGGCCTGGGTACTTACGGGACCACCTGCTGTTACCCTATGCCTCCCACCGACCCGTACGCTCACACAGAGAGGGTCTTCTCAGGGTGCCGTCCGCCAAGCAATGTCGGCTGGCGGCCCCCAGGGGAAGGGCCTTCTCTGTTGGAGCACCTACCCTCTGGAATGAACTTCCCCCTGGTTTGCGTCAATTACCTGACCTTCGGACCTTTCGCCGTGAACTGAAAACGCACTTGTTTATCCAAGCGGGACTGGCTTAATTTTTTAAATTTTTTAAATCTTTTGAATTTTAATAATTTTAACTGGGGTATTTTATATATGGGTCAAATTTGACGGTTTTAATTTTCGGCCATTTATAGAATATGTTATTTTAACTGTTGTTTTAATTTGTATATTGTACTGTTTTAATCTGGCTGTACACCGCCCTGAGTCCTTCGGGAGAAGGGCGGTATAAAAATCTAAATAATAAATAAATAAATAAATAAATAAATAAATAAATAAATAAATAAATAAATATTGTGTGTGTGTAAAGTGTGAAAGTTGGTTTTTGGTACCTCTTATTGTTTTGTATACCTTATTTATTATTTTTATTATTTATTGTTATTGGCCACGCCCACCCAGTCATCTGACCACCAAGCCACGCCCACCAATTAAGCCACGCCCACAGAACCGGTAGGGAAAATTTTTAGATTTCACCCCTGGGGCAAACCAGTAGGACGAGGTGGTCCCAAGACGTGTCGGCCTTTATAGGTGACAGCCCACATCTTTGATTGCAGATGTGGAGGACCACAGATTTCTCATTCCTGATTATGACGATGAGGCAGAGGTTAGTCTGAAGCAGAAAAGTGTTACATTTTCGGAAATCAATTATCTGCTATATATATATATATTTTCAAGGCATGTTTTACTTGCTTTTTACACCATGGGGCCTTCCTGCATTTTAAGCTTTCTTTCTCCCCCCTCACCCCCGCCCCTTCCAAGGAAATGATTGTGTGCAGCATCATAGCTTTTTACCATGAGCAAAGATTAAGGCTTCCCTCCATATGGCTTCTATGAAAGAAGGCCCGTGATTTAGATGTCAGGTTTCTGGCCCATTAATACAGCACAGTCTTGTGATATATAATCTTGAACTGACAAATGACCAATAAAAAGAAGTTCCCAGCTATCAGTTCCAGATAGCAGTGAGGAGAAAGCATTTATGTTGAATTTATGATTCAGACATGTGACTGGTAGCTATGCCAGTTAACCCCAACTGAAAAACTGGCTCTGTGTACTTACAATATATCTGGTGCTTGGAAATGGAAGAAATTACTTAGCGTTCCCAAAATGTACATTGCGAACTTTCCCTGGGACTTGCAACCAAAGTGAAAGAATAAAATATTTGAAATTACAATATTGGCATTGTTTTTTGCAAACAGCTGGGGGAGTATCCAAATAACTGCAGATTTATTATTTTTATTATTTATTGTTATTGGCCACGCCCACCCAGTCATCTGACCACCAAGCCATGCCCACCAATTAAGCCACGCCCACAGAACCGGTAGGGAAAATTTTTAGATTTCACCCCTGGGGCAAACCAGTAGGACGAGGTGGTCCCAAGACGTGTCGGCCTTTATAGGTGACAGCCCACATCTTTGATTGCAGATGTGGAGGACCACAGATTTCTCATTCCTGATTATGACGATGAGGCAGAGGTTAGTCTGAAGCAGAAAAGTGTTACATTTTCGGAAATCAATTATCTGCTATATATATATATATATATTTTCAAGGCATGTTTTACTTGCTTTTTACACCATGGGGCCTTCCTGCATTTTAAGCTTTCTTTCTCCCCCCTCACCCCCGCCCCTTCCAAGGAAATGATTGTGTGCAGCATCATAGCTTTTTACCATGAGCAAAGATTAAGGCTTCCCTCCATATGGCTTCTATGAAAGAAGGCCCGTGATTTAGATGTCAGGTTTCTGGCCCATTAATACAGCACAGTCTTGTGATATATAATCTTGAACTGACAAATGACCAATAAAAAGAAGTTCCCAGCTATCAGTTCCAGATAGCAGTGAGGAGAAAGCATTTATGTTGAATTTATGATTCAGACATGTGACTGGTAGCTATGCCAGTTAACCCCAACTGAAAAACTGGCTCTGTGTACTTACAATATATCTGGTGCTTGGAAATGGAAGAAATTACTTAGCGTTCCCAAAATGTACATTGCGAACTTTCCCTGGGACTTGCAACCAAAGTGAAAGAATAAAATATTTGAAATTACAATATTGGCATTGTTTTTTGCAAACAGCTGGGGGAGTATCCAAATAACTGCAGATTTATTTATTTATTACTCGCTCCCAGCGACCCAAGGCGGCGTATAAGAAATAGACATACAAAATAAAGGAAATAAAATAATAAAAAATGGTAACCCCACAGCCTGGCGACAAACAGGGCCTGGCAGGGCCTTCTAAAAGGTGCTTTCTGTAATATAGTTGGAATTTTTGGGTTAGTGCATTATAACAATCCAGGTTGTTGTTGGGTTTTTTTGAGTATTTTTTAAAATTTTTATTATATAAAGAAAAAGCAACATTTTCAATGTCTATAAACTATGTTGTCTGGTTATAGTTAATTTGAGCAATGGTCATCATCATAATAGTAATAATGTTCATTAATAGTGGTCATATAATAACAGTATTTTCTCAACTATATTAATACTTAATTATTAATACTAAATAATATTAATAATAAACAAATGAGTAGCCGGTTGGTGCGCTTATATGCTTAATAATAAACATTTCATAATAAACTCTCATAGTAAAATTAATCCTTTTCTTATCATTTTAAATGTTCTAACTTCTGTTTCTGTTAGTTAACCTTTAATAAAATGAATCCCATGTTTCAAAATATTCCGTATCTTCCTTCTCTTTAATTTCAAGCATTAGTTTATCCTTTTCTGCACATTCTAGTATTTTTTTTAATCTTCTATTCTATTCTCCACACCTTTCCAGTGTTGTACAAATACAATCCTGGCCCCTGTTAACACATGTAGTATTAGATACATAGTCCCTTTATTATATTTTTCTGTATGACACCCAACAGAAATATTTCTGGTTTTAAATCTATATGTTCCTTTATCATTTTTTCTATCTAAGTATGTATTTTTGTCAAGTACGCTTTTGCTTTTGGGCACGTCCACCACATGTAGTAGTATGACCCGGAATCTGATTACACTTCTAACATTTAGCTGATATATCTTGGTTAATCCTCCTGGTGGGAAGTGCCATCTGTAAAACATTTTATATAAGTTTACTTTGTATGCAATACAAATTTTTTTATATGCAATTACCGTATATACTCGAGTATAAGCCGAGTTTTTCAGCACGTTTTTTGTGCTGAAAAACGTCCCCTCGGCTTATACTCGAGGTTTTTTTTTTTTTTTTTTTTTTTTTTTTTTAAGCCTCGGCTTATACTCGAGGTTTTTTTTTTTTTCTCCTTTTTTTTTTTTTTTTTTTTTTTTTTTTTTTTTTTTTTTTTTTTTTTTTTTTTCTTTTTCACATTTTACCGGACGGTGGAAGCCCTGCCGGTGCAGTGAGAGGGCGGGCGGGGGCCGCCAGCCTTCTCAGCTGAGGAGGAGGTTTCAACCGTAGGTGCCTCATTTCCCACCCTCGGCTTATACTCGAGTCCCCAGTTTACCCCAGTTTTTGGGGTAAAATTGGGGACCTCGGCTTATACTCGGATCGGCTTATATTCGAGTATATACGGTATAATTTCAATTCCACAACTTTTGCCATTTATCCAATTCTATAGAATAACCAAAGTTTTTAGGCCACACTATCATTGTTTCCTTTACTTGCTCTTCTTCCACTCTAATACTCAGTAGGTAAGTATACATTTTTAAAATTAATTTATTGTCAGTTCCTGTTAGAATCTGGTCCAATTCTGTTGGTTCTTTATAAAAACCATGTATTTTAGCATCTTTTTCATATCTTTATTGTATTTGTACCTGTGGCCAGGTTGTTGATGACCAGTTTTTTCAATCCAAATAGGTTCATAGCTGCTGGATCTGATAAAAACTCAACTGCTGCTGAGATTACTTGCCCCACCAGTGACCCAATTCGATTGATGAGCATTCTCCAAGTTGCAAATCTGCTTGGTTTGGAAGTGCAATCCCATTTATAGCCGGTTGCGTGCCATTTATTTAGGCAGATGAACCACCCAGTCACAGAGAATTCATCTTACCTGGAAGGAATATTATTTACTGCTCTTCATTCATGCCACCCACAAAACAATGGAAAGATGTTCAGTGGCCTCTCTTTTAGCCATAGTTATTAAAAGCCAGGCAAAATGGCAAATGCAATTTAAATAATCAAGTTGTAAATATAGTATTGTCTCTGTAGCACTACACATTTAATTTTTTTTACATAATTGTATATAACAGCAGTCCCCAACCTTTGCAGCTTGGCGGCCCATTGGGTGTGGGAGAGAGGAACTGGGCTGCATGAGTAACCGGTTGGTGCGCTTATACGCTTGCGTGCAGCTCAACTTATGCACGTGGTGGGCCGGAACATGAGCTCAGCTCAACTTGCACAAGTTGGGCTGAGCACATGTGTGCATGCACGCTGACCTGCTACCTACATGTCCCAGTTGCAAATAGGCCATGGCCCAGAAATGGGCCGCAGCCTGGGAGTTGGGAACCCCTCGTATATAGCATCCACCTGTCCAATATAATTTTTCGCTCTGCTAGATAATATGACCAGTAGCCGTATTGGCAGAATATTATACATTGGAGGGCAACAGGATGGAGAAGGTTTATTGGCATGATTGCAGTAGATATTTAGAAGTGAGATTCTGTACTTATATTTCTTCTGTTAGTTCTTGAGCTGTTCCCTTGTATTCAGATTTCTCCTTGTACTAATCTTGTACTTATCTTACAGGTAATCCTTGATTTACAACCATTTGTTTAGTGACTGTTCAAAGTTACAACAGCATTGAAAAAAGTGAATTAACGATCAACAATTCACCTTCGCCGTTAGGTGAAGCATTTGCTAAATAAAACAGCAACAGTGCTTACAATCTTACTTCAGCTTTCCTTTGTTTTACAGACCTGAAAAGATTGTAAGTGTGAGGATTGGTTGCGAAGTTACTTTTTCATCACCATCATAACTGTGAAAAGTCACTGTGCAAAGCAGTCATTAAATGGGGACTTCCTATGACTTATAGCAGATCATAAAATATATCTGAGTCTTAATTTTCTAATAATATAAAGGTAGAATCCCTTTCTGATGGCTTCATAGACATTTTTGGCAAAAACAAGGAAACAATTTGCTTTCTTACAAGAGAAGAGAGGAGAGAAGCACATATGCTGGCCTGCAACTCTGGGATTTTCTGGTGGACTGCCATCCAAAAAAGAATAAGATCTGACTCTGCTTATCTTTTTTAAAAAAATAAGCTAAGTTCAGTTCAAAAGCTTCCCTTCTTACATAAATCTGATAAAGGAACTTTGGCGAGAAATTTGGGAGGGCTTTGGTGCACACTCTGTAGAGAACACAATTCCTGAATGAACTCGCATTCAGAAAGATCCTGTCCATCAGGAGCCATAGACTAAGACTCATCCTAGATAACCCCATAAGAACCTCAAATGCATTTGCCTAGTCACAGTCCATCTGTTTCCGATAATTATCAGAATATTTGGCAGGCCTGAAGGCCCAATACAAAAGAGGGCTTCCAGATCTGACAATATTCTTCACAGTGGCCCTGTAGGCTGGGTCATCTTAAACAGAGTCATCAGATGTCCATTGGCAGGCATGATAAGAATGGAGAAATACTGACTTTCATTGCCTTTATTATTGCCAAGAAGTGATCCAGAATATGACCTCTTGCTACAGCTTGATATGATCAGCTCTTCTTTTTCCTCCAAACTGTACTCCAGGCATCCCTTCTGGCATTTATTTATTTAATTACTCTGTATAGCTGCCCATCTCAATAAGTGACTCTGGTCAGAGAATAATATTAAAATAAACTTTAAAACAATCGCAATCGCAAATGCAAAAAAAATTAAAATATACAGTTTTCCGGAGCTACTCAACAAACCAAGGTATTCCCTGGGATCAATTGGAAATAAGGAGAAATTTTCGGACAGTGAAAGCAATCAACTAGGGCCGTGATGGCAAACCTATGGCACGCATGCCACAGATGGCATGTGGAGCCATATCTGTGGGCATGCGAGCGTTGCCCTAGCTCAGCTCCAGCACGCATGCGCGCGTCGGCCAGCTGATTTTAGGGCTTTCCGGTCCCACCGGAAGTCAGCAAATGGGCTGTTTCTGGCCTTCAGGTGGATAGGGGAGGCTGTTTTCGTCCTCCCCAAACTCCTAGAAAGCCTCTGAAGCCTGTGGAGAGTGAAAAACGGGCCTTCCGGTCCCACCGTAAATTGGGAAACGGGTCATATTCAGCCTCTGGAGGGCCTCTGGGTGGGTGGGGAAAGCTTTTTTCACCCTCCCCAGGCTCCTAGAAAGCCTCTGGAGCCTGGGGAGAATGAAAAACTGGCCTACTGGGCTCACCATGCCATCATGTACCAAAAGTGGGGGAATGCGGGGCGGTTGTGTGCACATGCGCAGGGGAGTTGGGGCATGGGGGGGCATTGAATTATGGGTGTGGGCACACACATGTGACACACACCCCGCACTCTCTCCGCTTTTAGCATGTGACGGCAAAAAGGTTAGCTATCACTGAACTATGGGAACAGCTTGCCTTCAGAAGTTGTGGAAGCTTTATCACTGGAAGCTTTCAAGAAGAGACTGGACTGCCATCTGTCAGAAATGGTGTAGGGTCTGCTTGGGTGGGGGGTTGGACTAGATGACCTACAAGGTCCCTTCCAACTCTGTTAATCTGTATCTGAATCAACAGGCAGGAAGAAACAATATAAGGGAATGTAGTCCAAGATCCCTACCCATTTCAGGCTGTGATTAAAACAAATGAAGATAAAAATACATCTATCAGGATAATGTTGCAGGAACCAATCTGAGTCGGTCACCAGGGCCACAGGTTTAGTCTTCCAAGCTTTCAGACTGGTGCTGGAACCCATCCTCAGGGAACTTCTCTCTCTTCAAAATGACATTTTGGAGGCTGGGTTCCAGCATGAATCCAAAAGCTTAGCCCTGGTGACTGATTGGATCCTGTGTTTAAAACCTAGGTTGAACTGTTTCCTCTCTCCAAGATCCCTACCCATTTCAGGCTGTGATTAAAACAAATGAAGATAAAAATACATCTATCAGGATAATGTTGCAGGAACCAATCTGAGTCGGTCACCAGGGCCACAGGTTTAGTCTTCCAAGCTTTCAGACTGGTGCTGGAACCCATCCTCAGGGAACTTCTCTCTCTTCAAAATGACATTTTGGAGGCTGGGTTCCAGCATGAATCCAAAAGCTTAGCCCTGGTGACTGATTGGATCCTGTGTTTAAAACCTAGGTTGAACTGTTTCCCTCTCCCCACAAGATCCCAAAGGAAAATCCCAAGCTCTTTTTGGAATCCCACTGGGTCCAAGGGCAAGCTGATTGAATAGATCCTGTCTCCCTGCTGGTGTCTGTAGCGGATGTTGTGCCAGCAAGTTAGAGGGCAATCAGAGAGTGAGGTATCCATAGCAATGGATCGAAGGTAATCTTCTCCAACACCAAATCACTTCCCAAATCTTCCAAAGCAAAATTGGGTTCTGAAAAAAAAACACACATCTTTTATTTCAAAGCTATTCAGAAAGAGGCACAGAATCAATAGAATATTTTGGACCTGGCTAGCTGTTGTTTTGGAAGGAAGCTAGCTGACTGCAGTGACTGGAAATAGTGGTAATAATAGAGGCAAGGTAGAAATTGTCTATAGGGACAGCAGACTTCATGCCAATGTAGCATAGACAGATTGCCATTCAACGCAGCGCTGGGAATAGCCCCTATTAAATTTGCTATAATCCTCACAGAAAATTAGAAAGCATAACTCTATGAATGCATTTTGTTTATTTTCATTTTTTTAAAGAAAGATTATCTAAAAGATCTTTCTAAAAATGAAGAACAACTGCATTCAGAGAGTGTTTATATATATAAATAAAAAATCTACTTTATTCTTTCCCCCCCCCCCTCTGCAGATGATTACTTCCATGTGTACTCGTATGAAATTCTGTGTTAGGGTGTTATATTCTCCTTGATTCTGTGTGTGAGAACTGATTTTCCTTCTCCTCCTTTACCTGCTTCTTCCATGTCTTCATTTCCATTTCTAGAATTCTTGCACCCCTCACTCAGTAGCTGGTTATTATACAATCTGTTATGCCCCATATCTATTTCCCAATGAAAAATGGAATGCAAAAAAATGGACTTCGCCCTCTCCTCCCCTCTTCCAAACCGAACTCCTCTCCCTGTCTTCTTTTAAAGCCCCACCCCACCCACTCACCCATCTCCAATCATTACTCCCATGGGTTTGTAACTATGGGTAATCACAGTCTCTCTTGGAAGCTGCCAGTTATGGTTGTTAAACCCATAGCTGTAGAAGACATCTGTCTTGAATGAACTCTGCACAGACCTTGCCTTGGAAAGCAAGTACCCATTTGTGTTCCTTATGTCAAGGATAACAAAGAATATATGATTTAGGGACAATTACATTTTTTGTTGGCAAGCAATGATAATATTTTATTAGGTATCCTATACCCAGCTTGCTGCTCGCACTGGCAACAGAATCAGTGCATACAGTCAAGTCCCCTGCTTTTTAGAAGAGGAAAAATGGTACAATTATACCATCTACAGTAATACACTTTTTTTGCTATTCCCGGGGTTGTGTTTGACCTGTGTACAGTTATGATGGTAATTTATGGAGAGGAGAAGGGAGTATTTGCACTTATGTAATTGGGGATGTTTAATATTTAAACATACATTGTAAAGGCAAAGTCTCTCCTTTGCTTCTTGGTCTAATGTTTTTTTTTTTATTCTCCCTGGACTCCGGTAGTTTAATTCACTAGAATATTATTATAAAATGTTACATATATTATTCAGAATCTGTGGTTTAGGTCTGTGCATGGTTTAGCTCTCAGGGTCTGAGTTGTGCAGAAGCTATTCCCATACTTCAGTTCTTCCTCTGTGAATGGAGTGTTCCACTTCTTGATGTAATAGTTATTTACAGTTAAAAATTAGGCATTTATTCATGATTTAAAATCCTAGCATTTTTTTTGTAGGTCATGCTTTCAGTGTTACGACTCTACACAGCTTATGAAGTTGTAATACATATTTCGAATAGATGATGATGCTGAGTTATCATACCAGATTTATCCAAAAGAAACATGACCTGGAATTTAAGATTACAAACATTGAAAAAAAAATCTGGTGTATTCCCTAGGTTTTTCTTATAGAGTTGTAATTCCCATTAAAATCAAACTTAGATCATAATTTTTTCCTTCAACAGATACATGCCTCTCTGACATATTTGTATCTGAGTGTGCATCTAAATAGAGGCCACATTCCACGAAAGGGCAAGACCGAGGCAAACCAAAGGAATTAGTAAAACAAATGAACAACTATTGATTAAAATAATTGCACCAAGCCTTTTTTTTCTCTTTGATTGTGTAAAAGAAAATAGCAGATAACATAACAAAGACGCACATGCTTTCTCAGTAGTAAGTCTCATTAATTTATTTTGGTGGCTTTTACTTCCATGTAAGAATGCAGATCGGATGCTGCCTAGCAGAATCTATTCCTGAACTGCTGGACCTTATGTTTGAGTTCCCTTTCACATATTCAATTGCTGTGTCTTGGTGGCAGGGTCTGGCACAACGTCCAGGGCTTGTGGTGATACCTATCACTTGGAAGCGAGTGGCATGTCTCCACTGCAGAGTGTCCTTGAGGAAATGGATTATAGGTAGTTCTCAACTTGCAACCATTCGTTCAGCAACAGTTCAAAGTAACGATGGCACCAGATGAAGGGATTTATGACCCGTGCCTGAAGTTACAGCTGTTGCCAGTGTCCCATGGTCATGTGATCAAAATTCAGGAGCTTGGCCATCCACTTACACTTATAATTTCAGGGGTGCTTAAACTCTTCCACCTGCCTAATTCCCTGCCAAGTTTCTTGCTTCTTGCAGGTGAGGTTTTATTTAATCAGTCAGGTTCAACCAGACCAGACTGAGGTCTGGACCAAACTAGCATTGTTTTCTCTTGTAGACAAGCAGTTTATCCCTCTTGGTTCTCCTTAACCTGTCCTTGACCTTTGGTATCCTCCACCAGAGCATCCTTTGGATTGCTCATGAGACTTGCTTGGCACCTAAGAAGCTGTTCTAGGGAACATGAGATTATCCACAAAACAGCTATACTTGTACAGTGATTTCAAAAAAATGTATTACTCAGCCTTCACCCAGATCAGAGTTACATACACTAAAAATAGTAAAAACAATATAAGCAAAGAATAAGCAACAAAAAGAAAAAAAACTTGCAGTGGTCAAGATATCCAGCCGGGCTTAAAACCAGATTCAAAGTAGAGGTAGCCCTGACTTAATTACAGCACTTGGGTAGGAATTGCTGTGGCTTAGCCTTGGGACTGGCAATAGTTCTTGGGCCCTCCCCTTGCTTTCTGAAAAAAAACGGATATAGAGAATTATATCATGAGAGACTTTCATTTTCCACTGACCTTGACCCCGTTTACATGATCCTTCCCACTGATTACATGATCCTTCCCACTGATGCATGGGGCAAAAAGTGGCAGCCAGCCAGTGCCCCTCCTTCCCTCTCCTTCGGCCTTCATGGTAGTGGTTTTTCACGGTAAGGGGAAAAGGCTAAAAGCCCTCAACACTGCAACTGGGAAAGGTGGGGATGAGTGGCAAAGAACAAGGAAGGGGGTTGGAGAATCCTGAGAGATGGTAGGCGAATGGGATGGGAATTTTTGCTAATGAAAACCCGCCGGCTCTGCAGCTCTAGAGAAAATGCTACAAAAATTTCTTTGCAACATTTCCTCTGGGGCAGGAGCTGATCCAATAATGAATTAGCTTAATTTCTTAAACCTCATTCAGCCTCAGCGTCTTAAAAAACACACAGAGACTCTGTGTTGTGTCTTGCCCGCTCTCACCGCAGCCGGGGTCTGCTTATCTGCTTCCGAACGCTGAAGAATGTCCTCCCGGCCCCAGCCCTGGCTCCATGCCCAGACAGGCTGAGGAGGGGGCATCTCCCGGCCCCAGCCCTGGCTCCATGCCCAAGCAGGCTGCAGAGGAGGGAGCACCCCCCGGCCCCAGCCCTGGCTCCATGCCCACGCGACAGGACCGGCTAGCCCCCTCCCCCTCCTCCACAGCATGTGAGCCTGAGGAAAGTTTATTTCCAACAGCTGCTGATTGGAGTGACCCTCGCATCAGAAGACTGGATAGGCGGAGGCAACAGAAGGAAGGGAGGGGCAGGCCTTAATGAGTGCTGAGTCATGGAGCCACACCCCATGGCCTATATAAAGGATCTGCTTTCTGGCAGTCTCTGAGTCAGGCAAAGTCGAACTTATCTTGCTGAAGTCACTTTCTGGTCTCCTGCCTGCTCTGAGGACTTTGCTAGGACTTTGGGCAGAGCTGCAGAGGCAAGCCTGATTCGGATTTCCCTGACCCGGCCGTCAGCGGAGGAGTGGGACACGACACTCTGCTTCTTTCTGGTTAGTATAGCCCTTGTGCTGGGAAGGATCCTGACAAGATGCCTTTGTGCAAAGTCTACCATTACAAGAAACTTCTGTCTCTTACCCTTTCCATTTTTAATGGGGCTTGTACAGAATTCCCAAATGGATCATGGCCTTTGGTATCCACCCTGAATCTCTGTGATGAGAAAATCCAAATGATCATTTGGAGCCATAGATCCAAATGAACCATTTGTGTGTTTAGGATTATATGGTGTGTGTGTAGGATTTTGTTGTTAACCTAGCTTGGCTTTCTTATACGGCAGAAGAGCAATAATTTATACATAATACTGCTTTTAAGGAGAATATAAGCACTATATGTTAACTTCTTCTTCTTCTTGTGTCATATCCGTCATCAGACATTAGCGATCATCTTGGCGAACCTATTTTAACAACACGAAAAAGTGCTGTTGAGTTTTGTCCAAACCAGGCCCTTAGATTTTGCAGCCATGATGGTCTTCTTCTGCCTGGACCTCGTTTGCCTTCAGTCTTTCCTTGGAGGATTGAGTGAAGTATGCCATATTTTTCCATGTGTCGCATCACATGTCCAAAATATTCTAACTTTCACGATTTTATGGTTTTGATGATTTCCCCTTGGCTTTCCCAGATGGCTTATATGTTAACAAGAACGCAAAAATTAAAATAAAATATAATATACTCAAAAGAATAAAAAGTTTAGCTTTTCCTCTTTTGACATAATTTTGGAACCATTAACTTTTAAACATCCTAAGATCCCTGGGATGATCTGATGGTATCTGACTTGCGATGGAGCACACAAAGTTTGGCAAACATACTGATCTCTTCTTTCTCTTTTCTTTTAAGTTACTTTTAGAGGCATCAGCAAATTTCAGGCCAAAAGCACAAACAGAGATCATGAGGTTTAAGAATGAATAAACAAAGCAGTGTTAAAGTTGGCGCAAGAACAGCGCCCTCTCAGTGTTCTTTGCAATATGTGATGTTGGGAGTGGTGCAAAAAACTGGATCATATGTAGTGCATGGGACACCCTTTTTAGCCAGAAAGCATTTGGAACACAACTAAGCGACAGCTGTAGTCAGGGATGCGAGAGGGATCAATAATTCAAAAATGTCTGGTCTGGGATTCAGGAAATGATGAGAAAATAAAAGTCTGAGAACACTGACTAAGTCTTAACAAGGAAAGTTTAACATTGCACAAACAATCTGCAATTTTTATAAACGTTTGCGGTATTACAAATATCAGCTATGGATCTTGGAATTGGCAAAAGATGTTGTCCAAGCACTTTGGTGTCTCTCTTCAAAATGGAATTAGCAGAGCTTAATTGAGAGCACAATTTTTAGAGATTATAACTCTGTAACAATCAGGAGTTAGCTATCCTGTATCCAGGGGTCGGTTTCAGCAGGTTCTGACCAGTTCTGGAGAACCAGTAGCAGAAATTTTGAGTAGTTCAGAGAACCGGTAATAAAAATTCTGACTGGCCCTGCCCCCATCTATTCTCTGCCTCCCAAGCCCCAGCTGATTTATTTATTTATTTATTTGATTTTTATACCGCCCTTCTCCCGAAGGACTCAGGGCGGTGTACAGGCAAGATAAAACAATACAATATACAGATTAAAATACCATTTAAAAAACTTATTTAAATTAGCCTAAAATTAAAAAATTTCCATACTAAAAACCCCGTTTAAAAATTGATAAAAGATAAAATTCAATTTAAGACAGCCCCGCGCAAATAAAAAGATGCGTCTTCAGTTCGCGACGGAATGTCCGAAGGTCAGGTATGATTGGGAGGTAGTGGAGATTTTACATTATCCTTCCCCTGCCATGCCCACCAAGCCATGCCCACCAAGCTATGCCACGCCCACCCAGCCACACCCCCAGAACTGGTAGTAAATTTTTTTGAAACCCACCACTGACTGTATCTATTGTCTAACAATATCTACTGTTATATCTTTTTCAAGAGCCGTGGTGGTGCAGTGGTTAGAATGCAGTACTGCTGCATTCTGCTGCCTGCTTCTGCTTCTTCTGCTGCCTGCCGGCTGCCTGCAATCTGGTGGTTTGAATTGTACCAGGCTCAAGGTTGACTCAGCCTTCCACCCTTCTGAGGTTGGTAAAATGAGGACCCAGATTGTTGAGGGCAATAGGCTGACTCTGTAAACTGCTTAGGGAGGGCTGGAAAGCACTGCGAAGCGGTATATAAGTCAAAGTGCTATTGCTATTATATCATACTGACAATCCTAAATAATTGTGGAATACAAGATTAAAATATCATTTTTAAAATTCATTTTTATTGTTTTTTAATTAATGACAACAAAAAGGAAAAGAGCAAAACACAAAGATAATAGTGATGGAGATGCATACATTGTCAAAAAGAAATGCATAAAAAGTGCTTTAACAAAAAAGTGAAAAATTATAACAAGCAAAAAAATGTAGTATATATCATTATAACAATAATAATTACAATTCTATATTCAATCCAAATGAAATGTAGGTAGTCTACAAGTGTTATGCAAAATAAAACACAAAATACCAATCCAGGTGAGTAAAATTCATCAGGAAAAGTTGATTTCCTTAATAGCCAGTCCCAATCCATATAGAATTTCAAAGTTTGCCTGATTTGCATAAAACAAGAGGAAGGAATAATAAAGTTGGAGACAAAAGTCTCATTGTTACACTGGAGAAGAGAGGAGAAGAATGTGAACTTCAAACGTGGTCAAGAACTTCAAAAGTCAATGGAGCCATGATAATGATGGGCTCGGGACACCAAATTTCATGTCATTCTTTTTGCCCAACTCAAGGATGGATGGTTAGCATCATTACTTGGTACTAGGGAAAGATTGGAGGCTGATTCCCAAGAATTTGTTTTGAAATTAGAATCTGCCTACACTAAAATATATTTGGGGCTAAGGTTGCAAAGTCTGTCACTCCTTTCCCTTTTGCCAGGTGACCAATCTTGTATGGTGGAAGTAAAATGAAAAGAAGAATAAAAATAACTGGTAAGAATTTCTCTAAACATTTAAACAAGGAAATAAGAAAGAGTAGAGTGGTTCTCACTGACCTTATAAAAATACCAAATGTCCACACCATTTTTTCTTTCGTCCTATCTCCCTTTCTTTTTACCTTTAAAATGTTATCTTATGCTTGCCATGTCTCGGTGCTCTTTTCTTACAATTTCTAATCTTCCTAGAATGTCCTGGTGAATCAGTTTCTAAAAAAATGTGCAATTTAACTGATTTTATTTCAAAATTATCTTGATTGTGGAACAGGCCCTCTTTCACAGAGGTAAAAGATTATTTTGTGAGTGTTAACTGGCAAGTTTGAGACCGTATGATCTGTTTATATCTTCTTAAAATAGATATTTTAAATATATATTTATTGATGAGGGTTTTCTGGAAAATGCTGAATAAATACCCAGTCATAAAATCAATGTAGGTCTAATTTAGAATATGTGACTTGTATTCCATAATATGAGCCCATCCATGCAGAAAATTGAACTGACCACTGATCTCAACTGCTTCTATAGCAAAACCCACAAAAAGTAACTGCTACTCCACCCCTTTTGTCATTTCGGAAATCCCTGAAGATCTGGTTATAATATCAGGCCTGGAGCTCCTAGGGAACTGGAGGTTTGATTAGATGACTTCCATTATTGAAGTGGCCATTTTTATCCTCTCTTTGTCTAGGGGTTTGTATATTTATTTTTGATACTATTTATTTCTTTACATAGAATTCTATATATTTATATCCATTGTTTCATTACGAAGCATAAAACCTACAAAAATCAGAAGTCAAGAAACTTTTAAATTACACAACATGCAATGGAGATTTGAGAGTTGTTTAACCTGTGCAGAGATTGAATCCAAAATGTTATAAATTTGACACAAGACCAACTTTAGAGACATCATCATAGAAGCAGTAAAATGGAAACACAAGTAGGCTTGGCACGTTGTACTTGTGGCTGGCAACAAAAGAGCTGGGGGGGAAAAAGAGAGAGGGCGTTCTGGTGATTGGATAAACTCAGAAGATTGACCCCGATGAGATGGAGAGACAGAGTGATGAAATGCAGAAAAATCTTCAGCCCAGATGGAACATTAGAGCAATGGACCATCCATGTGTAATACCAACATTGATTGGCATTGTGGATTTAGGCACTGAATTCACCTGAGTGAATATGAAGGCTGAAGTATTAAAGTATTTTTAAAACATGACAACTCAGCAGGATATACTTCCCCCCTATCGTTTGGCTGGAAGGTAGGGTTGAGGAAAAGATGGTGTTATTATTATTAGTACAGATACGCAGCCCTATTTCTATGTCGGTACATGCACTTCCTCAGTTAATACGATCAGTTCACATTTTCTTTTCAGATGGGCTGGCATTGCTTCACTCTTTGCCTAGTTCAGATGATGCATATTCATTTATTATGCTATCCATAATTGAATAATACGCTTTTCTGAAAAATGAAAGAGTGAACAATTTGACAGGCTTTTTTTTTTTTCATTGGTTCTTCTCCCAAGTGTTGCTCGATATTTCTAACTGTTGTCCCTTTTTCAGGAAGACCATGTTTCAGTCTTGTCGTCGCGGCCTACAATAGGAGAAGGCAGAACGTTATTTAATCCCTTCCTGGCCCTCACGCAACTTTCCTTTAAAATCACCTTGCTGGACAACAGTGATCCCAGTATCTCACTTATGTCTCTTGCCACATCAACATGGCCGCCGCCACTACCACCCTCATCATCATCAATCAGCCAGTTTCTTAACAGAAGGGCAAAAGGCAGTTCAGCGTTGCAGATGACTCACTTCTGATTTTCAAGTCTGTTCAATTTCAGCCAAAATGTGGAAACTTTAGTAGCTCAGCAGCTGGGGTAATCCTGATAGTTGTGTTGGAGATAAAGCTGGACTGTTTCAATCTGTTTATTCAACCATTCGACAGATATTCTTACAGAGATCTTTACTTGGACAGTCCATTGAGCTTATATATTTTCTATTATATCACCAAGCCCATCCCTCTTTTTCTGCCTCTCTTCTCTCCCCCCCCATCCCTCAGTGTTTTGGTGGAGGCTTTTTTTTCTTTCCATAGGAACCAGTCAGGAACTTGATTACATTTCAAGAGCATCAAACTGCAATAGGCAAGCCTGATACCAAGTGGGCAAGTGATATTTCTCTCTCTCCCTCCCTCTCCCCCCACTCTCTCACTTCCTGCCTCCCAGTCTCTCCCTCCCATCCTGACACACAAACACACATTTTTGGAATTATTTTAAGACTTTTAGCACACTGTAAAGTCATTGGGGAGGATATCAAGAAAAGGGTTTGGGGCCCTTTTCTGCAGTCCTAGGCTTTCCTTGAACTTCTGGAATTGGCTCAATTTATCCGTGATTGTCTCTTTTTGAGGGTTTTAGTCTCCAATCATTAGATACTATTGCATGGCAGGAGTTTTATCAGTAGGGATTGGTATCAAAAGATCAGTTTCTGATTTTATTAAAGGAGATGGGAGTACATGCCTCAAACCCCCCCCCCCACTCAAAAAACCTTAAACTAATCCACCCCCAGTTCTGCTTTAGAGGGGCAAAATGTTAAGTGAACAACAACGTTGAGCATTCAAGCATTGGACATCCATTACTTTGGCAATCCTCTCTTCCTTTTTACTTGCTGAATCTCTTATACTATGGATAGCTAGCAATGCATTTATGACCAGAGACAGACTAACCTCAATAAATTTAGCAAAAATACTAAATGCTGCCCTCTACCAGCATTTATTTCCAGAACATAAAGTCTGAAACATAACATCGCTTCAGCTTTAGGGAAACTCCAAGAATGAGTGCTGCAGAATTTGGTACATCAGCTGCTCCTTGGGATTCTTGTGATATTTCTATTTTGACATTTTTATGGTATTATTACAAGATAGAGGGCTATAATGCAAGCTAATTCAATCCAGGGAAAAATAGGATGGATTAAAAAAAAACCCAAAATTCCAAAGAACCCTGCTTAACTCCAATACTGCTTTTCCTCCAGCTGGAGTATACAGGAAAAAATCTGCTTTACTTATTTTCTCAGCATGTCAGTAACATCATCATCATCATTCTCTCATATATTTTTCAACTTCCCAGTTTAACCTACAGTTCATAGTTTTTATGATAGCCTCCCATCCAGGTACTAGCCAACTCAAACTCTGCTTAGCTTCTTAGCCCTGGCAAGGTGCTACCGTACTACCTGCTAAGACTTGAAAGACAAAGGCTCTAGCCATTTATTTTCAAAAGGCTATGTGTACTTTAGGGATGTGGTGGGTCAGTGGCTAAGACGCTGAGCTTGTCAATCAAAAGGTTGGCAGTTCAGCAGTTCGAATCCCTAGTGCTACGTAACGGGGTGAGCTCCCGTTACTTGTCCCAGCTTCTGCCAACCTAGCAGTTTGAAAGCAGATAAAAAATGCAAGTAGAAAAATAGGGACCACCTTTGGTGGGAAGGTAACAACGTTCTGTGTGCCTTTGGCATTTCTTCATGCTGTCTTTGGACAATGCTGGCTCTTCGCCTTTGAAAAGGAGATGAGCACCAACCCCTAGAGTCGAGAACGACTAGCCCGTATGTGCGAGGGTAACCTTTACCTTTACCTTATGTGTACTTTTCCACTTGAAACATATTTTCATCAGGTCTGGAATGGAGATCCACTTTCCAACTCTGAACTTTTTTCAAAAATAGGAACCTAGAAGAGCTTCTCAACAACTTGGTCAAAAGCTTTTTAGAAAGTCTTGAGTACACCTCTGATCTTCAACAGCACATGAAATAATTTACAATACCATACTTAAGCAAATAATTCATTTCAAGCTATTAATGCCCCATTAACATCCCGCAAGCATTATGTAGGGAAAACAGCTGCTTATTGGCGTTTTTTTTCTTCTCAGAATGCCTTAACCTTAAAAAGACCAAAAGAATAAAGGACGGCAGCACTGAAACACCAGCAACGATCCACATCCAGTGAAACCAATAAGTAGTAAAGCAGTAACCAGTAAGACCTATAAAAATGTGCGCTCAGTAACATATGTAATGCTTGCGTCCATAAAAGATAACATGTTCACTTCTGGCAATTACGACTGGATGAAAATTGTTTTAATTTTCTAGGTCCCAGTGAACTTCCTGCCCACTGCAATGTTTCACAAGGGCCTTAGGCTGTCATCATGAGTCATGGTGTCTTCTTGATCTCACCCAATCATTTCCCTTTGCTCAGCAAAAGAAGCAAAGATGACCAAGGAGCTGATCAGTCGGAGCTTCCTATTACTCTGTGTCCGGGCACTCCAGCTGAAGCCCTTTTCATAAAAACGAACCAGAACAGGCTAACAATCCTCTCCAGATCAGAATCAAATGGGTGGCAAAAGAATAGAGAATTCTAGGATTCACTTTGGCATGGAGTTCTTTCTGTCAGGGTTCCAACGAAAGAAGACTCCGAGGCTAGAAGTTCCTCAAAGTTCTATTTTATTAGAGAGGTCATATTGGCACATCTGAGAAAACCCGAATCTGAAAGCTTCCAGGTTTTCCCCACTCAAAAGAAAGTCCTTCCCCTGCCCCCACATGTCCATCACATGGTCCAATCAGTGCACCGTCCCAACTGGAGATGCCTCCCAGTCATGCCACTCCAGGTGCAGGCAGAATGTCCTTGACTCCCAGAGAAAAGAATGTTGTTATGGCTAAATAGTTCTGCCAACTCCATGCAATCCCCCCTCCCAGTTTCCCACAGCACTAAATGTGGCAGCCCTGAAGATCCAGAGAAAAAGGGGGGCTCCAGTGCTGACACTTTCACTATTTGAATGCCAAAAGAAGAAGAAAAAAGTGATGGGGGGGTGTAGAAAGCAAGCAGATAATACTAACAAGATTGATACTTCAATGAAGACAGAAGAGCCATCTCTCAATATTCAGGATTCCAAAGAAGGGATATCACAAAAGAAAAGGTCCTGTATAGCATATATGTACAGGTAGTCCTCAATTTACAACAGTTCATTTAGTGACCATTCGAAGTTACAATGGCACTGAAAAAAGTAACTTATGACCATTTTTCACACTTAGGTCTCTTGCAGCATCCCCATGGTCACACGATCAAAATTCAGACTTTTGACAACTGTCTCATATTTATGACAGTTGCAGTGTCCCTGGGTCATGTGATCATCTTTCGCAACCTGCTGTCAAGCAAAGTCAATGAGGAGCCAGATTCATTTAACAACTGTGTTATGAAGTTAACGGAGGCACCGATTCACTTAACAAGTGGGGCAAGAAAGTGTCGTGTCCCACTCCTCCGCTGACGGCCGGGTCAGGGAAATCCGAATCAGGCGTGCCTCTGCAGCTCTGCCAAAGTCCTAGCAAAGTCCTCAAGGCAGGCAGGAGACCAGAAAGTGACTTCAGCAAGATATGTTCGACTTTGCCTGACTCAGAGAATGCCAGAAAGCAGATCCTTTATATAGGCCATGGGGTGTGGCTCCATGACTCAGCACTTATCCAGGCCTGCCCCTCCCTTCCTTCTGACGCCGCCGCCTATCAATTCTTCTGAAGCGAGGGTCACTCCAGTCGGCAGCTGGTGGTAATTGACCTCCCTCAGGCTCACATGCTGTGGGGGAGGGGGAGGGGTCTAGTTGCTCCGTTTGCCTGGGCATGGAGCAAGGGCTGGGGCCGGGAGGTGCTTCCTCCTCCTCAGCCTGTCTGGGCATGGAGCCAGGGCTGGGGCCGGGAGGTGCTTCCTCCTCCTCAGCCTGTCTGGGCATGGAGCCAGGGCTGGGGCCGGGAGGCATACTAGGACATTCCTCAGCGTTCGGAAGCAGATAAGAAGGCCCCGGCTGCGGTGAGAGCGGGCAAGACACAACAGAAAGGTTGTAAAACGGGACAAAATTCATTTAACAGTTGTCTCACTTAGCAACACACATTTTGGGCTCAATTGTGGTCATAAATTGAGGAGTACCTGTAATTTCTCTCAGGACCCTCGTACCATCTGGAGAATGCTAAGAAGGAGAGAGACGGAACAGAGGCAAAGGCAGCATAACAGAGCTTTGTTCGCCAGTTGTCCATATTGCATGTCAGAAGCTAAGTTGCTGACCTCAGGCATAATAGAAGATACTCTATATTGCAGCTGGCACGCAGAGCCCTCCCTGCGGGCACACGAGCTGTGGCCCAACTCAGCTCCACCGCGCATGCGCCCACACACCTCCCGCCAGCCAGCTGATTTTTGAGATGTGCGGGGGGGGGAGAGCGCATGCGGGAGATGCTTGCACATGCGCAGGGGGGTCGTGCACACATGAATGGGGGGCGGGGTTGCACGTGAATGCACAGGGTGGGGGGAGCGCAGGGGGGGTGCAGTGCGCTCCCCAAGGCCCGACTTTGGGCCCAGGAGGCTGCAGGGAGGCCTGCTAGGCCAAAAATGCGGTGCGGGGGGTTGCACACACATGCGTAGGGGGAGCACATGATGAGAAAAAGGTTAGCTATCACTACTCTATACCTTCTCTATAATAGAAGGTCAGTGTCAGGGTTCCAAGTAATAGACCCATAGCAAGCAAAACTCCAAGGCAGATGGATTCCTCAAAGAATAGCTTAATTGGATATATCACAGATCTGGTGAAAACCAACTCTAAAGGTTTCCATGGTTTTCACCTAATTAAAAGTAAAAGTTTTCCCTCAACCCCAAACAATCAGTCACATGGTCCAATCAAGGCGCTGTCTGGTTGCCTGGTAACATCACTCCTCCTTCCTCTGGCCAAGTATGAGAAAGTCCTTGGTTCCCAAGGGGAAATATTTTATTTTGGCTACAAAACCCTAGCGATCTCTAATCCCCCCTCCCTATCCCTCAGCTCCAGCATGGCAACACTGAAGCTCCAAGATGGCTTCGGTTAAGTCAGCTTCAGGGTTGACAGTCAGCAGTGAAGGAAGATTCCGTTGTTTGTCCAGTCAGCGTCTGTGTGTGGAATGGAAGGTGAAGACTTCTTCATTTTAGGCGGATGTAAGCCCTGACTATTACAAAGGGCCCTGGAATGCTTTTGTTAAAAGGTAATAGAAACATACACAATCTATACTGGAGCAATAACTTTATTGATCTGAGGAAGGTTACGAATATTTGCAGGCTTTCAGGTTTGCAAAGCTCCTTTTGATGTATGGATTATGGATTTTTTTAAAAACTAAAAATCCAGACAACTCTTGAAAACGCATAGAGAGGCTTCACTCAAGTTTGACATGGTAGTGTGAGTTGGGTCCATTCCTCTCTATTAAATCAATATTTTGCTCCCACCAAAGCTGCAGCACTGAAGAGAAACCACAACCACTACGAGCGAGACAGTATTAAAACAAAGTCCTTTGCAGGAATGGGTGTTGGGGGCTCAAAGAGCTCAGTAACTCAGCTCAAATGAACTCTTAGAAGGTGTGAAAGGAAGGCAAAGCACTATTTGTTCAAGCAGTTATTTAGGGAAAATGTGGTTGCCTCATCTACTTTTTTTTTTTTTGCTGCCTTATATACAGACATGAATAATGATCAATTGCTTTCCCCAGCTACGTCTGGAGGAAAACAGAACTGAATTTTATAACCCCTCCATCTCTTTTCCCCACCCCAGATAATCATTTTCCTGTCTGCTGGCCAGGCCACTGAGGAATATGGACAGATGGCTTCATTCAGTGGATATTTGCAAGCAGTTTTCAGCTTGTTTCTTATTTTTAGATACCGCGGCAAGGTGAAGAATAATCCCGGATTCATTTTCTCTCTCTCTCTCTCTCTCTCTCTCTCTCTCTCTCTCTCTCTCTCTCGGACCATTTATTTTTGCCTTTAATAGGTCAGCAATGCCTCTTAGAGGGCAGAGCTTCCCAAATTTTAATTAATTAATATAGGTCCCCATTTGAACTTTAAGGCAGCAGTCTCCTGCCAAGGCATATGCTGGGGGCCAATAATGGAGTTTATTAAGATTATCAAGCAACAGGGCCTCAAGAAGAGATTTGCAATAGAAACAAAAGCTGAGCCTAATCTCTAAATACAAAATAACTCTTAGTGAAGTCCTATTTTATTTATTTATTTAAAAGGACTAACATACGGCTACCCATTTTATATATAATAACCCTGGACAATGTGTAGCAAAAACTATAAAAACAGAATATCTGCTTAGCAACAAAACTACACAACCTCCCATTGTACCCCCAAAACAACACTTCTTCCATACAGTTGCATCA
Source organism: Ahaetulla prasina (assembly GCF_028640845.1). Classification (NCBI taxonomy): domain Eukaryota; kingdom Metazoa; phylum Chordata; class Lepidosauria; order Squamata; family Colubridae; genus Ahaetulla; species Ahaetulla prasina. The sequence continues at coordinate 149,190,596 of NC_080540.1, forward strand.
TACATGTATTGGGCTCCAATCTCACCCTAACTACTGATGCTGAACCTATGACACGTGTTTTAAAGGTGAAAGTACATGTGTGGCCCTCGCATACCTTACAATGTTTTGGGTGACACACCAGTATTCACCAACACCCGACAACAACTATTCTTGAAACCACACCCCATTCTCACATGGCATTCAGAGGCTGCAAAGGCCATGGGAAAATGGGGTATGCTCTTCTGCAGTCCCTGGACCTTCCACAAATTATGCAAGAGGGCCATGTTCTCACACAACCTCCTGAGCCTCCAAAAACCACGCAAGAACGGCGTGTGCTTTCACACAGTTTTCAGAGGCAACAGAGGCCATGGAAGAGCATTCTCTGAAGCTGTTTCAAGAATGAACAACACGTGCGACCGGAGCAGCCTTGGATAGGCTACAAGAGGCCTGTCAAGAGAACGAGAACGCCATCTGAAGGTAAGTGGCATGCAGCAAATCCTGGTGAACGTTGGGACAATTGTGCTGTTCCCCAAGGCTCACATGACTTGAGGAATGGCGCCAGACAGCCTTTGTGGGTGGTGGCGGTGTTAGGGCTAAAGTCCAGGCCTGGGCCTAGCCTTGGTGCAGTCACCAAGTGCCACAGTTCAGGGTGAGCTAGATGGAGGAGAAATAGAGAATTGTTTTCTTTTGTTCAGTGGGACGACACCATCACAGTTACCAGCAAATGCCAAGTTCAGCATTTGCTGAATTTTGGACCAAGCGATTTGCCTTAATCCAGTGCTCAAGGGAAGAGCCAGGTCTTCATGGCCTTCTAGAAAGTTAAAAGTGTGGACATCCTTTGGATTTCAAGGGGAAGGCTATCTTACAAGGCAGCTCATTCAAGGGAAAGTGTTAAGTTCGGGAAGTAACGAGGCTGGAGACCAGGGTAGTGACAACAGCTCTTTAATATATGGTGAACCCAGCAACCTGGCTGGGGAAAAACAACCCTTTATATACTGTTTAACCGGCGGCTTCAACCAATCAGCAACGTGCTTGTTTCCCGCCTAAATATTTAAAGATACATAACACTCCTCCCCTCCCAGAAAACACTTTACCACTTATTTACATATTATTTACATGTTATTTTTCGACGTAGTCACGCAAATAACCTGGGCGTCTCCTAATTCTTTCAGACCTGCGCGGTTCAGTCCTGGGTGGTGTTTTGAGCTGGTCGGAGGGGCTGTTTTCTCCTCCCAGCTCTTCCTCTAGGCCATCGGGCCCTGGATTACTTGCAGACTCTTTTTCTTGGCCCTCCGGCCCTGGATTACTTTTAGAGTTTTCCCTGCTGTTTCCATCGGGAACCTGATGGCGTCGCTGGACCTCCGGGAACTCAGCTAAGTCTTGCGCCTCCCCCGGGTTATGGTCAGCTGTGGGTTCAAATAATGAGTGGTCATGATCTGTCTCATTTAGCTCGGGTTGTTCAGTTAGTCGTTTCCTTATCTGATCTATGTGGCGCCTCCATACTCGGTTGTCGTGTAACTCGACCAAGTATGACTTTGGACCGGTTGCCTTTATGATTTGCCCTGCGAGCCAACTTGGGCCGTCCCCATAGTTGCGGGCCCACACTTGGTCGCCTATGCCCATTTCTCTCGTTTTTTCTAGTTCCCCCTTGTAACCCTCTGGTGTGTAATGGGGATTCAAGCGGTCAAGTGGGCACGGAGTTTCCGTCCCATCAATAATTCGGCTGGGCTTCTGCCTGTAGCAGTGCTTGGGGTTCTGTGCTGAGCGGCCAGAAAGAAATCTATCTTTGTTTGCCAGTCACCTGGCTTGAGCCTGGACAATGCCTCCTTAGCGCTCCGGACGGAGCGCTCTGCAAAACCATTCGGCGCGGGGTGGAAAGGCGCAGAGAGGGCATGTCGGATGCCCTCCTCTGCCAAGTATTCCTCAAACTGGGCTGCCGTGAATTGCGGGCCGTTGTCGGACACCAGGTGTCAGGCAACCCGTGGGTTGCGAATAGGTGGCGCGGGGCTGCGATTACTGCCTCGGCCGTAGTGGATTTCATGAGTATGATCTCCAACCATTTAGAGAATGCGTCGACAACCACTAGGAAGGTTTGGCCGTGGAACGGGCCAGCAAAATCAATGTGGATTCTTGACCAGGACCCTTGGGGTTTGTCCCATTCCTGACTGGGGCCGTTGGGGTAGAGGTCTGGACTCTTGGCAAGCCTGGCATTTCCCTACCCTCTCAGCAATCTCTGAGTCCATGAGTGGCCACCACACATAGCTTCTTGCTAGCCCCTTCATCCTTACGATCCCTGGGTGACCCTCGTGGAGGAGGTCCAATACCTTTCCCCTTAATTTATCCGGGATTACCACGATCACCCCATAACAGGCACCCCTTGAGCCGAGAGCTCATCACGTTTTTACAAATTCCTTAAACCGTTCGCCCGGCGCAGCGGCCACCCTCTTGTACCCAACCGAGTACAGTCCTTAACATAATGTCGGTATGATGCCGAGCCACTTCCTTAGATGTGACTGGGCCAGAGTCAAGAGTCAATAAGCAGGATGGGCGTCCCGGGTGGGGTCTTGATCGCCCCTGGTAGTGGGCATCTGCTTAAGCGTCCGCATGCCCCACTTCTTTTCCTGGTCGATGCTGCAGCTTGTAGAATAAGCGGCTAAGAAAATAGTCCATCGAGTCAATCGTGGCGAAAGTGCCACAGGCGTTGGTGATCGCCAGCCAGTATTCCTAACAGCGGTCTGTGGTCAGTCACAATTTCAAAGTCTCGCCCAAAAACATATTCGTGAAATTTTTCACCCTGACACAATTGCTAGCGCTTCTTTATCTAACTGGCTATAGTTCCTCTCTGGGAGGACATCGTTCTGGAGTAGAAGGCTATAGGGGCTTCTGTGCCGTTTGGCAGTCTGTGGCTGAGTACAGCCCCACCCGTAAGGAGGCATCGCAAACCAGCACTAGTGGCAATGAGCTATGATACTGGATGAGCAGGCTGTCGCTCGAGCAGGTTTTTACTGCTTGAAAGCCCTACTTTCCGACTTTCCCCAAGACCAAACAGTATTTTTCCTAGAAGCTTATGCAGCGGTTCAGCAGCAGTCGCTTTGTTTTTAAAAGACCGCGTAAAATTCACTAGCCCAGGAATGCCTGTAGCTCTGTTTTGTTTTGGGCGCTGGAGCCTTTCTGATTGCCTTGACCTTGCTCTCAGTGGGGTGAATTCCTTTCTTGTCTATTCGGTGGCCCAAGAATTCGACAGATTCTACCCCTATCTGGCATTTGTTCACTTTAACCTTTAGTCCGGCTGACGGAAAATGCCCAGAACTTTCTCAACGCTCCCCAATTCCTCTCGTTTTCGGCTGATATCAATACATCATCGAAGTAGGGAACTACCCCTGGGAGCCCTTGCAGAAGTCGTTCCATCAGATTTTGGAACAGCCCTGGTGCCACACTCACCCCAAATTGTAATCGGGTACACTTGAAGGCCCCCCTGTGAGTTACAATCGTTTGGGCTTCGGCTGTGTTGGCGTCTACGGGCAGTTGTTGGTAGGCTTGAGCCAAGTCTAACTTTGCAAAGACTTGCCCTTGCCCCAAAGAGTGCAGCAAGTGTTGCACCACGGGAACTGGGTAAGCGCTTTTCTGTAAGGCTTTGTTTAGCGTCGCCTTGTAGTCAGCGCAGATTCTAATTGACCCATCTGGTTTTACTGGGGTGACGATTGGCGTCTCCCACTTTGCGTGATCGACTGGCACCAAAATCCCCTGATTTATGAGCTTATCTAGCTCCTTGTCAATTTTTGGTTTAAGGGACTCTCCTTGCCTTTAACCTAATGGGAGCTACCTGGGGGTCTAAGTTGAAGGAAATAGGGGTCCCCTTGTACTTGCCCAGGCAGTCCTTGAAGACATCTTCGAACTCGTTCATGAGTATGTCTTTCAGGTTACAGTCACTTCTGTAGATGCCAGTCACTCCCATGCCCAGTGCAGAAACCAGTCTAGTCCCAACAAACTAGCCAGGGTCCCTTCGACGATCGTGATGGGCAGGGTCTTCTTGTGTGGTCCGTACTCGACTCGGACGGAGGTGGTCCCTCGAACAGGGATGCGATTCCCCTGGTAGTCGTGGACTCGTAGCCGTTGTGTTTGCAGGTGGTGCTTCGCGGCTGATGGCAGTGACTTCGCCAAAGGATCCCCGGACATGATGGGGGTCGCTGACCCGGTGTCCACTTCGTGTCGGCACCGTACTCCTTCTATTTTGTGTTTGGTGAAGATCTTCTTCTCCACTCGGGTTGAGGCGCGGCCTATGACCACAGTCGTTTGGTTCGAATCCGCGCCTTTTTTGTTTGAGCCAATCGCGGGTCGCCTTGCCGATCCCGCGCTCTGATTGGCCGATTTGAATTTTCGGCGGGAAGGTTGGGGAGCTCGACAGACTTGAGCTAGGTGCCCTTTCTTCTCGCACCGCCGACATGTTGCGTCCTTAAACTTGCAGCGTTGGCGCTGGTGTTGACCTCCGCAACTTCCGCATTCGTCCCGGTCCTCTTTGCCGCGTTTCTCGGTTCGGCAGACCCCTTCCTCATCCTCACCGTCGGATTCGGTCTGGATCTCTTCTTGGTGCACCGGGGTTGACTTTGTGCTCGCCTTTGGTGCGAGAGGCTTTTGCAGGGTCTCCGCCGCTTGGGTGGACATTTCATGCGCTCTGGCTTCGTCCAGGGCGTTTGCCAGCGTCAAATTGCTTTTCGATAGCAGCCGCCTCCGCAAACGCATGTCACGGACCCCCCTGATGAGTTGCTCCAGCAGCACCTCGTCCAGGTCTCGGTACCCACAGTCTTTGGAGGCTTTCCGCAGGGCGGCCATGTAGTCACCGATGGATTCGCCCTCCAGCTGTCGGCGCTCTCCAAATTCAAAACGCCGCACGTATTTGGACGGTGTTGGCGCGAAATGGTTCTTCAATAGATTTTGCAGAGTTTGCCACGATACCGATTGTATCGGCGTTGGCTCTGCCAGGGCTTCCGCGATGTCGATGACCTCGGGACCGCAGTGGCTCAAGAAGTATGCCCTTTTGCGGTTGTCTGGAACTCCTTGCAGTTCGTTGGCTTCTAGAAAGCTTTCGAAACGGGTCATATACGTTCCCCATTTCTCTTTAGCCGGGTCAAACGGTGCGGGCGGAGTGTAACTGGCCATCTCCGCTTTTCTGCCCTGTGTTTGCTGGGTTCGGTTCTTTCGTGCTTCAGCTCGGTTCTGGTGCTCCTTAGCCTCGAGATCCCACCTTCGTCGCCAGTGTTAAGTTCGGGAAGTAACGAGGCTGGAGACCAGGGTAGTGACAACAGCTCTTTAATATATGGTGAACCCAGCAACCTGGCTGGGGAAAAACAACCCTTTATATACTGTTTAACCGGCGGCTTCAACCAATCAGCAACGTGCTTGTTTCCCGCCTAAATATTTAAAGATACATAACAGAAAGGATCTTTAACCTGCCCACTCTGTCTAACCTCAGGGAAAGGTGGCCCCATAAATAACCTGAGCTCTTACATGCCAGCGGAATCTCATATATCTTACCTTGGCTCACAGTTGAAAGATGCAGTCCTGATTGGTCATTATTTGATTGATGCTTTGAAGATACAGCAATGAACAGGTGTTGCAGTAATTGTTGCATTATATTGAACTGCAATAAAGAATATCTGCCATGAAATGACGTGTCACATGTATCTTGTTCCAAGACTCACATTAATACGTGGATTTCCTAGCAGTAAATAAAAGCTACAGCCATTCCAAGAATCAAAGAAGCCAGTTTCTTTTAACATAATTTAGAGATGTTTGAACATTTCCACCAACAATTTAACATGACCATTTCTCCGTTCTCGGTCTCGTTACAGTACAGCAATAGAAGAAATGCTATGGAACAAGAAGTGATTTATGAAATGTGTTCTGAACTTTCTCAATTGCCCGAAATATTGCAAACGCTCCCAATTTAGGCACAGTATGGAAACTGGCTTCAAAAATTTGAGAGTCTCCTTTAACTTGATTTCTTGGAAAAGAGATCACTGCCTGAGCGAGGACAAGCATGAGTCTAATATATTTCTCCTGTGACTAATAGTTTCCATTGGCAGAGAATTAAATGCCCTGATAGATGAACCTGCCTGTACAATTGAGCAGCCATCTAGCATCCGCTAGTAATATGAAGGTTCATGCCTAGAGAACATAATCTTGGTTTTAGCATTATTAATGGCAAGGTGCCAAAGAGCAATCCCCCACTTTTTTAGTGATTGTCATAATGCTACACAGAATCAACCAAATCCAGTTAATTCCATGCCAATGAGATCACGTTGTCTTTATAAAACAAGACACATCGTTTATTATCCTCCGTGTTAAGCAGAAAGGGGGAAAAAAAGGTCTGTGCTCATCTCACAAATGGTCTTGTAGAGATTGAAAAATGAATCTCTAGTCATCCAGGCCTGTTTTATTTCTAAACGGCAGTTGGACCAGTGTATTTAACCATCAGAATTTGTGCAGAATTTGCAGTATGATACATTTGCAAACGAACAGACAAAATTCTTTTAATGGTTTAGGCCAGGGGTCCCCAACCTTGGCCACTTTAAGCCTGGAGGACTTCATCTCCCAGAATCCCCCAGCCAGCAAAGCAGCAAATTCTGGGAGTTGAAGTCCTCCAGGCTTAAAAGTGGCCAAGGTTGAGAAAGACTGAGTTAGACTGATGTAGGATTTAAATTGGGATGAAGCAGGTGAGCGGAAGATGGTTGAAGAAGATCTCCGTGTAAGCTGACTTGAGCTCTTAGAAAAAGAGGCAGGATATGAATCTATAATAATAATAATAATAATAATAATTATAACAATATTAACAACTCCTAGAATGGAGTTGCCACTGCCCATTTTTCCAGGAATTCTTTGAGTTCAACATATCCTGAGGGTACGAAACTTGAAGAAGAGAGAAAATTAGTCAGCTTTGTGTGTGTGTGTGTGTGTGTGTGTGTGTGTGTGTGTGTGTGTGTGTGTGTGTGTGTGTGTGTGTGTGTGTGTATGTGTGTGTGTGTGTGTGTGTGTGTGTGTGTGTGTGTGTGTGTGTGTGTGTGTGTGTGTGTGTGTGTGTGTGTGTGTGTGTGTGTGTGTGTGTGTGTGTGTGTGTGTGTGTGTGTGTGTGTGTGTGTGTGTGTGTGTGTGTGTGTGTGTGTGTGTGTGTGTGTGTGTGTGTGTGTGTGTGTGTGTGTGTGTGTGTGTGTGTGTGTGTGTGTGTGTGTGTGTGTGTGTGTGTGTGTGTGTGTGTGTGTGTGTGTGTGTGTGTGTGTGTGTGTGTGTGTGTGTGTGTGTGTGTGTGTGTGTGTGTGTGTGTGTGTGTGTGTGTGTGTGTGTGTGTGTGTGTGTGTGTGTGTGTGTGTGTGTGTGTGTGTGTGTGTGTGTGTGTGTGTGTGTGTGTGTGTGTGTGTGTGTGTGTGTGTGTGTGTGTGTGTGTGTGTGTGTGTGTGTGTGTGTGTGTGTGTGTGTGTGTGTGTGTGTGTGTGTGTGTGTGTGTGTGTGTGTGTGTGTGTGTGTGTGTGTGTGTGTGTGTGTGTGTGTGTGTGTGTGTGTGTGTGTGTGTGTGTGTGTGTGTGTGTGTGTGTGTGTGTGTGTGTGTGTGTGTGTGTGTGTGTGTGTGTGTGTGTGTGTGTGTGTGTGTGTGTGTGTGTGTGTGTGTGTGTGTGTGTGTGTGTGTGTGTGTGTGTGTGTGTGTGTGTGTGTGTGTGTGTGTGTGTGTGTGTGTGTGTGTGTGTGTGTTTGTGTGTGTGTGTGTGTGTGTGTGTGTGTGTGTGTGTGTGTGTGTGTGTGTGTGTGTGTGTGTGTGTGTGTGTGTGTGTGTGTGTGTGTGTGTGTGTGTGTGTGTGTGTGTGTGTGTGTGTGGGGACCTCTGGTTCAGGCCACTTCCAATTTTTTTGTGGCAATAGTCCTGTTTGATAACAGCAATGGAAATTAGGCAAATGAAGTTAAAACAAGGTTTCCTGCCTTTAGTGTATTCGGTAAACATGCTGGCTGATATATAAAATTATGATTTTATATAAACCCTCAGATTTACCTATTAAAGCTAGCTTGCTCTTCACATAATGTAGCCTGAGAAGGAAAGTCAAGTTGGATGATAACATTCAGGAGTGTGTTATATAGTGCATAAAGTGTTCAACAAGCACAGGGAATCCAGGTTCAAGGGCAACCTCAACTGTGACGATGGACTTGGCAGCTTTGGACCAGTCACTCTTTCCATCCTACCTATTTCATGTAATTATTTAATACTGTAGGTGGAAGAACAGCTGTATTAACCTGTGGTGATTTTAAAAAAAAACAGAAGTTTGGTAAATGCTTTTCTGACTAATAAATAGCATTAAAAGGAATAAAGTCAGCCTACATGGAGATGTTCTTCAACAACCTTCCCTGTACCCACCTCTCACTTCACCCCAATTTAAATCCTACATCAGTTGGACCAGTCTTTCTCAACCTTGGCAATTTGAAGATGTGTGGACTTCAACTCCCAGAATTCCTCAGCCAGCTATGGTGGTTGGAGAATCCGGGGAGTTGAAATCCTCACATCTTCAAGCTGGCAAGGTTGAGAAAGACTGAGTTAGACTGATGTAGGATTTAAATTGGGATGAAGCAGGTGAGCGGAAGGTGGTTGAAGAAGATCTCCGTGTAAGCTGACTTGAGCTCTTAGAAAAAGAGGCAGGATATGAATCTATAATAATAATAATAACAATTATAACAATATTAACAACTCCTAGAATGGAGTTGCCACTGCCCATTTTTCCAGGAATTCTTTGAGTTCAACATATCCTGAGGGTACGAAACTTGAAGAAGAGAGAAAATTAGTCAGCTTTGTGTGTGTGTGTGTGTGTGTGTGTGTGTGTGTGTGTGCATGTATCTTTGAGCAAATGGTGACTCCCTGCAGTTTTCTTGGCAAGATTTCGGAAGTGGTTTGCCATTGTTTGCTTCATGGGGTTGAGAGAGAATGACCGGCCTAAGATCAATTAAGTGGCTTTGTACCTCAGGTAGGAAAAGAATTCCGGGTCTCCTAGTTTCTAGTTTGTTGCCTTTAATCACAGTACCAAACTGACTCCTTTATTGTCAACCTTACTGCCATGACAATTCTATTGTAGATTTTGTGGGACAATCTTATTTAGGAAAGAACGAACATTGAACTGACTAACTGTAGTATACCATAAAGCAAACATTAGTTCTCACCATTCCTCCTACACAGTATATGTGCAGTCCTTGTACTGCAATCCTGCAATTTCTCAAAAGAGAATTGCAAAGATGGTTGGGTTTTTTTTTTTTTTTCATGTTAACCTTGACCAATATTTCCGCAATAAAAGAAAAGGTTCTTTCCAGTTGAGTTTGATTCCTGATGACTTTACAGACACATCAATGTAGTTGTCTTAGCAACACTCAAGAACACATTTATCATTTGCACTGTAATGTAATGCTTACTAAGGTCAAAAGACTATCATTACATTTTCCTGGGATGTTTTTTTCAAATTCCCAATCTAGCCTCGAGCCCTGGATACATTTGAGTACTAATTGGGTCTGACTAAGTCTTAATATCTCGGTGCAGTGTCTAAAAATCCACAAAGACCATTACAGATCCTTGGACTTAGACATTCTAGTCTTGTCTGGAATATACATTCTTGTATATTCTGCAGCAATATCTTTAGTGAGAAGACCTTGTAGGCATTTTGTTTTTAAGAAAGCTAATTTGTGAAGCTAATTTGACAGAGTTTCAGAATTATTCTTTGGTTTGCTTTTCAGAAAACACAGTACGGCTGCATCAGGGTTTTTTACACTGGGTACCATGGAACCCTAGGGTGCCTAAAGGACTTGAATGTGTTATGGGCTTAAGGGGAGGGGAAAAAACTACAAGTAGTCCTCAACTTACAACTGTTTGTTTAGTGACCATTCAAAGTTACAGCGGCACTGAAAAAAAGTGACTTATGATTGTTTTTCACACCTAAAACCATTGCAGCATCCCCATGATCACGTGATCAAAATTCAGATGCTTGGCAACTGGTTCATATTTATGATGGTTGCAGTGTTTTCAGGTCATATGATCACCTTTTGCGAACTTCTGACAAGCAAAGCCAACAGGGAAGGCAGATTCACTTAAAAATCCGGTTATTAACTTAACTCCCACAATTCCTCAGCCAGTCATGACTTGTGCCTATCAGGATGTTAACTCCAGATACCTGTGTTGTGACCCAGGCCCAAGTAGGAAACTCTGTCAGTGAAAAAACAAACTTTATTCGAACAGCTGAGAATTACATCATTCCCAGCGTAGTTCAACTAAATTAAGGCAAATTCCTTCCAACACAAATTCCTCAGTCCTATTGCAAACCTTGGTCCAATTAGGCAAACTTGGCAAACGTTCAGAAGTCACAGATACAAAAATAAATGCAAGAAGACGAAGCTACCAATGTTGTTTTCTGGCAAAACCTAAATGCTGTTGCTAGTCTGTTTTAAGCCTTATGGGAGGGGCCAATCATCTCTTGGCCCTACTCCTGAGTCGTCCTCTCTGCTTGAGCTGCTCTTGCCTTCTGGCAGCTCTTCTCATGCGTGCATTAGGAACAGGCTCCTCCTGTTCCTCTGCCTCACTACTATCAGTCTTTGGAGGCTCTGGAGTCCGTACCTCACTCTCCGATGGCCCTGGCCTCACCTCAGCCTCATCGCTGTCCGACTCTGTTGCCAGCTCCGCCGGCTGCTGGCGGATCACGACAACCTGCTAGAATATCAAAACTGATTTTTCAGTTGCTACCTTGCATTATCAGAAAATAAGTCTATAAATGCATTTTTAAAATTTGAGACATTAATAAGTTGACCGCAACACATCTTGCTCTTTCCCCATTTCCTACGGATCTCGTCTAGGATCAGCCGCACTGGAGTGGCCAACCACTTCATGAGAACTCTAGAACTGCTCTCTGAACCAGATTAAGCCCTGTGCCCTGCGGTCATGGTGAAAGGAGGAAACCTTCTGCCTTGCTCCGTAGTAATTGGTCTCAGTGCAACGAGGAGAAAGAGAGGAAGGAAGAGCCTCTCTTTCCGTTTTCTGCCTTCGATTGATGATTTTGCCTGCCTCACTTCCTAGTATGCCCTTGGGCTGGCGGGGAGTGGAGGCAGTTTGACTGATAGGACCAAATGGGCAGTGGCTATACCAGACATGATACAGACGCAGAACAGGAGTCTCTCTTGCAAGCGACTTCTGATGGATGGCACCATTAATTATTCACCACACCGGATGTATTATGTTCAGCAAGAGCGGTAGAGAAGGGCATTAGACTTTCATAAGGAAAATAACCTGGAAGCTTTCCTTTTTTTAAAATGGGGTTGGCTCGTTCCTTTGGGAACCCAGAAATAATGTCTTCCTCTAGACTGCATCAGCATTCTGATTTTTCCAATGTATTTGTTAAGATATTGAAAAATTAGAACATTTATGCTCTCCAGGTTTCTAGGATCCAGTTGTTTTAATTAAATCATCTTCCTTTTAGGGCATTGCATCCACTGCCTAATATTGATTTCTGAGGGGAAAAGTGAAATTGATTTGCCTACCACATTAAGGTAAAAACCAGCTAAAATACTGATTTTTTCTTCTTCTTCATAGATGTATACAATCTGAAGAGAAACTAGGTAGAGAGCATAGTCTTTAATCTCCTGGTTACTACCGCCAAGTGGGTATGCTTTGTTGAGAAGGAAGGGAAACGTGTCTATGTGGTAGACATTAAGTGAACCTGATATTGATTGTCTATCGTTTTACCTGTGGGCTTACTTTAAGCAAACCTAGCTAAGATTCAGGTATTGCTGATGTCACACGAAATACCACATGAATGTTCTCTTACCCTAGCCCAAAGTTATTTGATCTTTGTGAAGGGAGAACGCCCAGATTTTGACAGAGTTGACATCTCCTCCTACATTCTCTCTCTGAGAGCTTTCTTTCCTTATAAGCACATTTTCTGCAGTATCAGTCTGAGGTTTTTTTCCCCTCCCAGACACGTTAATGTGCATTCCTCTAACCCCTGAGTCGGCAGAAAAGTATGCTGGTATAAAATGCAGTGTCCCAGTGACCAAGGCCTGTCGTGTCTCAGGAAGGAGGCAAGAGATTGGGGCTGTCTTTACAGGTTCAATATGGAGAAAAATCTCATGTACAATAGACATGGGTGGCCAAATACCTTCCTTCAACCTATAGCCTACAGCCTATGTTAAGGATATAGGAGTCAGAAAGAAGATTCTATAGGTCAGGGGTCTCCAACCTTGGTCCCTTTAAGACTTGTGGACTTCAACTCCCAGCTTTGCTTTGCTTTGCCTCAACTTTGCTTTGTGGACTCTGGGAGTTGAAGTCCACAAGTCTTAAAGGGACCAAGGTTGGAGACCCCTGACCTATAGAATCTTCTTTCTGACTCCTATATCCTTAACATAGGCTGTAGGCTGTATACCGCCCTGAGTCCTTCGGGAGAAGGGCGGTATAAAAATTTGATAAATAAATAAATAAATAAAATAAAACATGGGAAGGGCTGAGGGGGAAAGGAGTTCTGGCTATGATTTCCCATTTTGTGTTTAAAGAGAGGCTGGCCATCACTGAAATGGTGCTGTTCCAGAATAGCGCTATCTGGAAAAGGAAAAAAAAATGCCACGTTTAGAAGTGAGAAACGTGATAGGTGCAGTAGATAGTTTTAAAATGAAATTGAAAGAGCTCTGCCACTTGTATCCAGCCATGCTTCTTTCTCATGTCTGTCAGCCGTTTCTAGAGTTCAGATAGCCCTCAATTTATGACCACAATTGAGCCCAAAATTGATGTGGTTAAGTGAGAAATTTGCCCCATTTTACAACTTTTCTCGTCATATTTGTTAAATGAATCATTGCGGTTCTTAAATTAGTAACACGGATATTAGGTGAAACTGGTTTCTCCATTGACTTTGCTTGTCCGAAGGTCATAAAAGGGGATCACAGGACACTGCAACCGTCATAAATGTGAGTCAGTTGTCAAGCATCCAAATGTAAAGGGTCATAAGTGTGAAAAATGGTCATAAGTCACTTTTTTAAGTCCTGTTGTAACTTTGAACTGTTAAATGAACTGTACAGGCAGCCCTTGACTTACAGCCACAACTGGGACTAGATTTTTCCATTGCTAAGCAAGGCCATTTTTAAGCAAGTCACACCATTTTTTGTGACCCTGTTTTGCCATGGTGGTTAAGCAAAACACTGTGGTTGTTAAGTGAATCATACAGTCGTTCTGAGAACTCAACTTCTCCCATTGGCTTTGCATGTCAGATGCAGGCTGAAAAGTTTGCAAATAGCGATCACATAACCCAGAACGCTGAAATGCTTGTTAATGTATGTCGGTTGCCAAATGCCTAAATTTTGATCATGCGACAATGGGAATGCTGCGATATTTAGGAGAGCAAGGACTGGTCGTAGATCACTTTTTTCAGTGGCGTTGTAATATTGAATGATCACTAAACAAATGGTTATAAGTTGAGAACTACCTGTAGCAAATCAGTAGTAAATATAACGTTTGGAGAAAGTGATCTTATGGGCGATAATAAGTGGGAGATTTAGAAGTATTAAATTAAACAGGATTGTAGGAAGTTAGCACCCACCCCTCTCCTAGAAGAATGAAATATTCTAGGAAATATTAAAAACGCAGAATATTATATTTTCCCTAAAGGAGAAACATGTTTCTAAAGACAAACTCAGAGCCTCAGCTCCCTGCCCCCCAGCAGATATTTTGGTGCCAACCTATCTACAAGACAAATGCTGGGCCAGTTTATCTACAAAACAAAAGACATGGCCCTCAGGACATGATAGGATTAGCCCTCACTCAAGATCCAAACCAGGACAAAGCCATTAAACCATAATAAGAATTGCCCAAAGCCCCTTCATTACATCATCACCCAGCAAGATTCAACCAGGCCTGGGACAACCTACAAAATTACCCCTGCATGGGCCCATGGGAGTCTGACAACCAATCAGAGTACATTTCTTACACAGGAACAGGAAGCTCCAAGGCAGGGCCCAAGAGAGGGTATAAATCTCTCTCCCTCTCTCATCCATGTGCTCTTTTTGCCCAGGACCTCAAACCATGTGGTCCTGTCCACCATTAAACCATCTTTCCAAGAAGTCTCCATGTTTCCAGTGTCTTTCTCCCCACTTGGAACTGAACCCAGATGGACATTTCTTCCAACAGAATGAAACGCCAATCTCAGCCATAATGTTAGTATTGCCTCACTTGTGTGTGTGTGTGTGTGTGTGTGTGAGGGGACGTTTCAATGGAAACTTTATTAATGCTGAACTGGAAAATTTAAAATAAAAGTTCCTAACCCCCAAGATTGTTACATTTTAAAGTACTTTACATACCAGTAATCCTAAAAAAAAGAAGAAGCTTTATAGGCATTATATTGAGGGTGGGAGGGAGATTAGGGGTTTCTGCTGGTTTTCAGGCTTTGTAGGAAAAGCCACTGTGTTCTATGATTCCAATGGCTTTTGAAAATTGCTTTGCATGTTGAACTGGAATTAAGTGACATTCAGGGAGCAGGGAAGAAATTGCTGTTGCCGTGCAAATACACAGTTCATCAGTTTCACCCTCTTTTTTTTGTTTTTTTGTTTTCAGTAAACTCCACTTTTCTATTAAATCTTGCAAGCCTGGGGGTTGGTGGGGGGATAGAGAGACCTCTTGAGGTTTGTGGCAGCTAATTGAAAAAGAGGGCAGAACATTATGCAGGCTGAATGAAATTAATGCCTTTATCTGTATGACTTTACTTACAGATACTTTAATAAAGGAAATAACAACAACAACAAAAGAGTTGGAAGGGACCTTGGAGGCCTTCTAGTCTAACCTCCTGCCCAGGCAGGAAACCCTACACCATCTCAGACAGATGGTTATCGAACATTTTCTTAAAAATTTCCAGTGTTGGAGCATTTACAACTTCTGCAGGCAAGTTGTTCCACTGATTAATTGTTCTAACTGTCAGGAAATTTCTCCTTAGTTTTAAGTTGCATCTCTTCTTGAATAGTTTCCACCCATTGCTTCTTGTCCTGCTTTCAGGTGCTTTGGAGAACAGCCTGACTCCCTCTTCTTTGTGGCAACCCCTGAGATATTGGAACACAGCGATCATGTCTCCCCTAGTCCTTCTTTTCATTAAACTAGACATACCCAGTTCCTGCAACCGTTCTTCATATGTTTTAGCCTCCAGTCCCCTAATCATCTTTGTTGCTCTTCTCTGCACTCTTTCATATTTCAAATTTCTGAACTGCTCATCTCCCTCTAAGAGGGATTCTGGGCCAGATGGGAAATATGAAAGTAATCCTGGATGAGCTGCCCTACCTGAGCCACTTGTGTGGGTTGTAGACTCCGTCTCATGCTACCACTAGAGTGACAGCACCGTCAGCATTCAAAAGTGACCAAACCATCAGCCAGAAAGCATAGGAACTGAGAAGTGGTCTGTGGTCACCACCTGCAGAACCACTCCTTTATTGGGGATGTCTTGCTAACTGCCTATGCTTTCTGCCTGTTGTCTATTCCATGTGCGCAACAGCATGTGGAATTGATTGTCAATCAGTGTTGCTACCTAAGTGGACAGTTTGATTTCACAGAAGTGTGATTGACTTGGAGTTACATTGTGTTGTTTAAGTGTTGCCTTTATTCTTTTGAGCAGTATATAGTAACTCTTTCCATTGTTATAACATTTAAATGTTCTTATACATTAAAAGTAGATTGTTCTAGAAGCAAAACAAGTGAGGTGTTACTTTCCGTAATATTTTGTCAACTATATTAATAGAATGTTATCTGTTTCTTTGTTCCATGACATGCTGTTTGTCCAAAATATTATAGTATAAATAGTGTAGTATAAAGTGTAATATAGTATCCCTGTGATTCAGTGTATCGGAAAACCCAAAGGTGCTTTTTCAAAAGGCAACTGGACTTTTCCAAAAGTTCAGTTACCTTGCTTTTTCAATTGGCTTTTGAGAAAAGCACATTTGGACAACCGTGACCTGGATGACTGAGAATCTCCATAGAAATATAGCAAAATATGACTACTGAAGGGTGAATGATTGGTTTATTAGCCTTAGAATTCAGAAACAGTACACCTCTAATTACTGGAATAATTTGACACCAACAACAGCTACAGTGCAAATATAGCTAGGATTGTTAGAACTTTGTGACACTACTAGGAATCCCCCAATGTTAAAATGCTCTCTCATCTCTATATCAATAAAGACAAATAAAACTCTGAGTATATTCATTATAGTTCCTTTTGACAACAGAAAGCCCTGTTGAATTCTTTTACTCTGACAGCCACCGGCATGTCTCCTTTCCCCCCCACATTTGTCTTCAAAATTAAAACCCAGAATTAAGGTCATCGCAAAATCTACACCTCATGCCAGGCCAGCAGTACAACATAGCATAGAAATTCAAAACCAATTTGTAGATTAAGATCTGACTGTTATTGTCCTCTTTGGGGTCTTTTTGGCTGCTAGTCATCCTGGCCATAAACAAGCTTTGTATTTGTTGGGCTGCAGATAATTAGAGTGCTGGAGTTACAGAGCAATACTGAAAAGTGCTAGCCCTGAGGATATTTGGTAATGAGGTTTGTCTTTAGACTCATGGAATCCCCCGTTCTCCATGTTGTTGACTATTGTATTTTTCCTCAAAGCAGGGATGTGCCATCGCTTTCAGCCAATTTTCCAAACTCCAGAGACAGAACGCATTGCTTCAGAGAGACGCTGTGGTGCTCTTGAGATAAAATGGCATTTATTTATTTGTCATATTTAGATCCCACCCATCCCACTCGCTCACGCCTATTAGAGTGGCTATAAATGAGTCTTTCTGGGATTTCATGTAAATTTTAATCGTTGGAGGACTGGAAGGAGACAAACAGGTGGAAAGAGAAGAGGATGAAGAGAAGTTAAATGACTGGCCCTTTTGCCTTCCAGGCAGATGTTACTTTTCAGTCATAATGCTTTATGGAAGGAATGTTAATCCTACAATCTTCTGCTTGTGTTATCTATCTTGTCTGAGCAGGAATTACAGACAGTCCTCAAATTACGACCACAACTGAGTCCAAAATTTCCATTGCTAAGGGAGACATTTGTTAAGTGAGTTTTGCCCATTTAACGACCTTTCTTGTTAAGTGAATTGCTGCAGTTAAGGCAGTAACACAAGTTGTTAATTGAATCTGGATTCCCCATTGACTTTGTTTGTCAGAAGTTTGCTACATGACCAGAGGTGGGTTTCAGCAGGTTCTGACCAGTTCTGGAGAACCGGTAGCGGAAATTTTGGGTAGTTTGGAGAAGCGGTAGTAAAAGTTCTGACTGGCCCCGCCCCCATCTATTGTCTGCCTCCTGAGTCTCAGCTGATCGGGAGGAAATGGGGATTTTGCAGTATCCTTCCCCTGGAGTGGGGTGGGAATGGAGATTTTACAGTATCCTTCTCCTGCCACGTCCACCATGTCATGCCCCCCCAAGCCATGTCATGCCCACCAAGCCACACCCACAGAACTGGTAGTAAAAAATTTGAAACCCACCAATGTACATGACCCTGGGACATGGCAATTGTCATAAATGTGAAGCTGTTGCCAAGCATCCAAATTTTGATCAATGACTATGGGGATGCTGCAAGAGTTGTAAGCGTGAAAAAGGGTCATAAGTTACTTTTTTCAGTGCCATTGTAATGTCAAATGGTTGAGGACTACCTTTATTCAAGGAAGTTTGTGGAAGAAGGTGTTCGTGGTTGGTGTTATCTTCTTGACTTCTCCTTTTTTTTGTTTTTGTTTACATTTATACCCTGCCCTTCTCCGAAGACTCAGGGCGGCTTACAATGTATAATCCTTGCAACTAGATCTTGTTTTAGACATGTCTCCTTATTCCAACTATTTTGCCCTTTGGCTAAAAACTTTCATTTTCCAATCCAATCCATTTGTTCAAAGCTTGCTCCTGATTCTAGAACCCCGAAAACCCTTTGGTATTTGGGAGTTGCCCAACATTCAGAGCTGGTGGTTTAAGACCCATATTGGGCAGATCAGTGATACTGAATAGATGGGACCATATCAGAGGTGGGTTTCAGCAGGTTCTGACCAGTTCTGGAGAACCAGTAGTGGAAATTCTGAGTAGTTCGGAGAACCGGTAGCAAAAATTCTGACTGGCCCTGCCCCCATCTATTCTCTGCCTCTCGAGTCACAGCTGATCAGGAGGAAATGGGGATTTTGCAATAACCTTCCCCTGGAGTGGGGTGGGAATGGAGATTTTACAGAATAGAATAGAGTAGAGTAGAGTAGAGTAGAGTAGAATAGAATAGAATAGAATAGAATAGAATAGAATAGAATTTTTATTGGCCAAGTGTGATTGGACACACAAGGAATTTGTCTTGGTGCATATGTTCTCAGTGTACATAAAAGAAAAGATACCTTCATCAAGGTACAACAATTACAACACTTGATGATAGTCATAGGGTACAAATAAGCAATCAGGAAACAATCAATATCAGTATAAATTGTAAGGATATAAGCAATAAAGTTACAGTCATAAGTGGAAGGAGATGGGTGATTGGAATGATGAGAAGATCAATAGTAGTGCAGATTTAGTAAATAGTTTGACAGTGTTGATGGAATTATTTGTTTAGCAGGGTGATGGCGTTGGGGAAAAAACTGTTCTTGTGTCTAGTTGTTGGGGAAAAAACTGTTCTTGTGTCTAGTTGTTCTGGTGTGCAGTGCTCTATAGCGTCATTTTGAGGGTAGGAGTTGAAACAGTTTATGTCCAGGATGTGAAGGATCTGTAAATATCTTCATAGCCCTCTTTTTGATTCGTGCAATATACAGGTCCTCAGTGGAAGGCAGGTTGGTAGCAATTGTTTTTTCTGCAATTGTTTATCCTTCCCCTGCCACGCCCACCAAGCCACATCCCCAGAACCAGTGGTAAAATTTTTTGAAACCCGCCACTAGGGACGTCAAAATGTTCAATGTTCAATTTCAATTTTCAGAGAAAGGGTTTGTCATTATCTCAATTTGATCAAGGACCTCATGTGCAGGGTTGAAATGCTCCTGGTTTGCACCGGCTCGCCCGATTAGGTAGCGATGGCAGCTGCTGGTTCGGAGGACCGGTAGCAAAAATCCCTGGCCCCACCCCCCTGCCTCTGCTGAGCTGCACCATCAGCAGAGGGTTGTTTTTTTTTTACTTTTAAAAGTTTTTCTTCAGCTGAAATATGCCTTTAAAAGTAGGGGGAAAAAAACAACCTCTGATGATCATGGGGCTGAGCAGAGATCATCAAAACCCTTTAAAAAAAAATTTTTTTTTAAAACCCTCTTCAGCTGAAGGGAAAAAAAAAAGAAAAAACCCGAGGTTTTTAAAGCCTCCTCTAGCGATCCCAGAGGAGTTTCCTGATCCTAACAGGCTTTTAAACTCACTTTTTAACAGCCCCCACTTACAAGAGCCCCCACCCATGCCCAGCCAATTCCCCCTCCTCACTTACCTATAATTACTGCTCTTTCAGGCTGGCAACACCATGCTTTCTTCAGTTACTGAAGAAAAAAAAAAGCTTGCTTTGACTTCCTGCTTTGCTGGCTGAGGAACTCTGGGAGTCGAAGTCCAAAATAAAATAAAATAATAAAATAAAATAAAATAATAAATAAAATAAAATAAAATAAAATAAAATAATAAAATAAAATAATAAAATAAAATAAAATAATATAAAATATAAAATATTTGTGCAGCTTTCTGATATTTGGTGTGTTTCTGTAGTGTTTCACTCTAACCTCACAAATACACAAAATCTCACAAAGCTGTATGTGGCATTGTGTGTGTGTGTGTGTCATTTGTGGTGTGTGTATGTAAAGTGTGAAAGTGTGAGGTTCCTGCTTGTTGCAGGGGCCATTTTGGGTGAAATGCAGCTGCTTTTACATTGTGTGTGAGTCAGTTGTGTTGTATTGTGTGTAAAGTGTGAAAGTTGGTTTTTGGTACCTCTTATTGTTTTGTATACCTTATTTATTATTTTTATTATTTATTGTTTTTGGCCACGCTCACCCAGTATCTGACCACCAAGTCACACCCACCAATTAAGCCATGCCCACAGAACCAGTAGGGAAATTTTTTAGATTTCACCCCTGCTTATGTGACTCTGGGGCTTTGGTCTACAAGTTAAGATTCGTTTATTATTCTGTCTTTCCCTCCTTAACTCTTGTCTGTGGTTGAAAGTTGTTTTTTAAATATCTGAACTATATCAGATTTAGGATTTATCATTGCTCTACTCTAGTCAGATCATGCATTCCAGGGTTGCTACTGTTTTTCAGGTAGTTACTTTGTCATATTTATTTGGGCCCTTACATCCTTGGGAATTTGTAATTTCATTGTATTCTCCCAAAGGTGCTTTTTCCAAAAGGCAATTGGACTTTTTGGTTTTTTTTCTTTGAAAATGTTTCACTTCTCTGAAGAAGCTTCTTGGATGAGAAGTGAAATGTTTCCAAAGTAAAAAAAGAAAACAACTCCTAGAAAGTCCACTTGCCTTTTGGAAAAGGCACCTTTGGGACAACCATGACCTGGATGACTGAGAATCTCTATACACATTCATTGTATTCTGTTAAAAATGGGGTTACTATGTTTTGATCTGTGTTTCAAAACTCCAGTTGACCAGAAGATGGCACAGCAGAGCACTACAGAAAACTCAGAATCTTTGCCTCCCCCTCGTGATCATTTGCATTTTTCCAGAGCTGGTTAAATAAAGTGGGTGGAGAGCTAATCGTGAATTTCTCTTGTTATTCAATGGGGAATAAGAGGTGTTGGATTATCAAGTGTAACTATAGATTCTATTTGAATCAAATGATGAGGGGAGTGGAGAGCTCTGCACTGCTTTCCATATAACCTGCTTAGAAATATTTTAGTTGATATAGACTAGTGATGGTGAACCGGTTAAGCTCAGCCTACCAAAAATTTGGAATATTCCTAATTTGACTCTACTTATATGTCAGGCCACCAGCCAAACAAAAGAGAAACAATTGTTTACATATTCATTTATTTAAAAAAATACAATGCAATCGTGTGCATTGCTATTTATTATATAAAGGATCGTCAAATAATTACAAAAATGAAATACAGATAGTCCTTGACTTACGATCTCTATTGAGCCCACAATTTCTGTTGCTGAAACATTTGTTAAGTGAATTTTTTTTAATTATTTGCATTTATATCCCGCCCTTCTCCGAAGACTCAGGGCGGCTTACACTATGTTAAGCAATAGTCTTCATCCATTTGTATATTATATACAAAGTCAACTTATTGCCCCCAACAATCTGGGTCCTCATTTTACCTACCTTATAAAGGATGGAAGGCTGAGTCAACCTTGGGCCTGGTGGGGCTTGAACCTGCAGTAATTGCAAGCAGCTGTGTTAATAACAGACTGTCTTAGCAGTCTGAGCCACCAGAGGCCCCATTTTACAACCTTTCTTGCCATAGTTGTTAAGTGAATCAGTTGTTAAGTTAGTAACACAGTTGTTAAGTGACTCTGGCTTCTCCATTCACTTTGCTTGTCAGAAGGTCATAAAAGTTGATCACATGACTCTAGGACACTGCAACCGTCATAAGTATGAGTCAGCTGCCAAGCATCCGAATTTTGATCACGTGACATGGGGATGCTGCAATTCAATCGCCTTTATTGTCATTGTACATCATGTATATAACAAAATTGGTTGTATACATGATGTACCAATGGTCGTAATTTGAAAAATGGTCATAAATCATTTTTTTCAATGACTTTTGTAAGTCAAGGATTATCTGTACAAGTAAAACAAACTCATTTTTGGAGGGTCTACAGGTCTACAACTTCTGGAGGGTCTGGAGGCTTCACAAGTGCACATCATATCAGTTTCCCTTACACCTGGATGAAACTGTCTATCTAGACCCGTTCCAGTCCGGTTTCCGGCCCGGTTACAGCACGGAGACGGCTTTGGTCGCGTTGGTGGATGATCTCTGGAGGGCCAGGGATAGGGGTTGTTCCTCTGCCCTGGTCCTATTAGACCTCTCAGCGGCTTTCGATACCATCGACCATGGTATCCTGCTGCGCCGGTTGGAGGGATTGGGAGTGGGAGGCACCGTTTATCGGTGGTTCTCCTCCTATCTCTCCGACCGGTCGCAGTCGGTGTTGACAGGGGCAGAGGTCGGCCCGGGCGCCTCACTTGTGGGGTGCCGCGGGGTCGATCCTCTCGCCTACTGTTTAACATCTACATGAAGCCGCTGGGTGAGATCATCAGTGGTTTCGGTGTGAAGTACCAGCTGTATGCGGATGACACCCAGCTGTACTTTTCTACGGACCACCCCAGCGAAGCTATCGAAGTGCTGTCCCGGTGTCTGGAGGCCGTCGGGTCTGGATGGGGAGAAACAGGCTCAAGCTCAATCCCGCCAAGACAGAGTGGCTGTGGATGCGGCATCCCGGTACAGTCAGCTAAATCAGCGGCTGACCATCGGTGGCGAGTCAGTGGCCCGATGGAGAGGGTTCGCAACTTAGGCATCCTCCTGGATGAGCGGCTGTCTCTAGAAGATCATTTGACGGCCGTCTCCAGGAGAGCGTTCTACCAGGTTCGCCTGGTCGCCAGTTGCGCCTTTCTGGACCGGGATGCCCTATGCACGGTCACCCACGCCTCGTGACGTCTCGCCTGGATTACTGCAATGCTCTCTACATGGGGCTCCCTTGAAGGGCATCCGGAGGCTACAGTTAGTCCAGAATGCGGCTGCGGGTGATAGATCGAGCCCTCGTGGCTCCCGCATAACACCCATCCTGCGCAGACTGCACTGGCTACCTGTGGCCTTCCGGGTGCGCTTCAAGGTTTTGGTGACCACCTTTAAAGCGCTCCATGGCATAGGGCCGGGCTATTTACGGGACCGCCTACTGCTACCGAATACCTCTCACCGACCCGTGCGCTCTCACAGAGAGGGACTCCTCAGAGTGCCGTCAGCGAGGCAATGTCGTCTGGCGGCGCCCAGGGGAAGGGCCTTCTCTGTGGGGCTCCGCCTCTGAACGAACTCCCCGACTCCGTCAACTTCCGGACCTTCGGACCTTCCGCCGCGGGCTTAAAACATACCTATTTAATTGTGCAGGACTGAGCTAGATTTTAAATTTATGGGTTTTAATTGGGTTTTATTTTTATATTTTAATTAACGGGCTTATAGAATAAGTTTTTTAATTGTTTTTATATTGTATTTATGTGTTTATGTGTTTTTTAAGTGCCTGTAAACCGCCCTGAGTCCTTCGGGAGATAGGGCGGTATATAAATATGATTAAATAATAATAAAAAAATAATAAAAATTTGCACGAGAATGAGGCATGCTTTCAAGAATAGTTGCCGGTTGCTGGTGAACATTCATTCTTTAGTCGCTTTTTTTGGGGGGGGGCAATGTTGTAGTTTTCTGCAATAATTTGTAGTCATTTTTTCGTCTCGTCTGGATTACTGCAATGCTCTCTACATGGGGCTCCCCTTGAGGGGCATCCGGAGGCTTCAGTTAGTCCAGAAAGCAGCTGCGCGGGTGATAGAGGGAGCCCCTCGTGGCTCCCGCGTGACACCTATCCTGCGCAGACTGCACTGGCTACCTGTGGCGCTTCAAGGTTCTGGTGAACGTCTTCAAAGCGCTCCATGGCATAGGGCCGGGCTATTTACGGGACCGCCTACTGCTACCGAATACCTCCCACCGACCCGTGCGCTCTCACAGAGAGGGACTCCTCAGGGTGCCGTCAGCGAGGCAATGTTGTCTGGCGGCGCCCAGGAAGGGCCTTCTCTGTGGGGCTCCGCCTCTGGAACGAACTCCCCGACTCCGTCAACTTCCGGACCTCCAACCTTTCGTCATGAGCTTAAAACGCATTTATTCATCTGCAGGACTGGGTTAGTTTTTAAATTTATGGGTTTTAATTGGGTTTTAAATGGGTTTTAAATTGTATCTAAATTTTTAGGCCGTTATTGAATCAGTTTTTTATATAGTTTTTAATTTGTATTCTATGTATTGTGTTTTTTATTGGCTGTGAACCGCCCTGAGTCCTTCGGGAGAAGGGCGGTATACAAATATAATAAATAAATAAATAAATAAAAATTTTTGCCCAAGCGAACATTTTCAAGACTGCACATGGACTGGAGTCTACCAACCTGGACATTTTCATAGGTGACTTTCCTGCTACTCATGATATCCTAGTATTTTGTGGTAGTATTGCTATTGACTAAACACTGCCATCAACACATTCTTATGTCCTCAGGGCAGACAGCTCACAGCTGATTGGGTTTTGTTTTTTTTTCACTTGTAAAAAGCAATTACTTTATTTTTCTCCCTTTGTGTAGAGATAAAAGTGAGGTGGGGAATGGAAAGAGCTGTCCAAGAGTTTATCAAATGGCTAAACTGGCCCTCTGTAAACTTTATCACTGTTGTGTTTTATTGAGTGTGGGATTCAGGGGCTTTGACACTGCTGCAAATTCATGTCTGGAAGAAAATCCCAGCTCAATGAGAAAAGGAAAAAAAGAAAGAAAGCAAAACATAGGCTATGCAAATATGGTCACACTTTGAAGTCTGTGGCTTTGAATAATCAGAAGTCAGAAAATGAGCCACAGGCTAAAGGATTAGATCTCATATTTTATTCTACTTTAGGACCTGCTAGGCCAAGTAAAAATGCAGTACAAAACAGCTGTATATCCCCATTACATCTGGTAAAGGCTGCTGTCCTTTCCCACCAATTTAGCTAATGTTGTAGCAGTATGAAGCATTTAAATTTTGCACAGGTTTATTTGTTGTAAAGAGTTATTGTCTAAATAATTCTGAACATTATGGTGTGGTGAAAAGACTGTGGGTCATCCGAAATAATTCCTAATGTTCTTTAGTACAGAAGAATTTCCAGAATTTTCTAGGAAACAAGAACACATTTTAGTGTTAAATACAGTTATCTTGCTCACACTCAACAAAACTGATATGTGAGACTGTACTGAATGAAAACACATGTAACATTAGAGCTGAACCTAGTGTTTGAAATATATTCTCCCCTCTGTACCCTGATGAAAGTGCTGGTTTTCTTTTCAAGGTTTTCATAAGGTTTGCTGAGTGTTGTGTGTGAAATGCTTTAAGAATATGAAATATTCTTCACATGGAACGTGAATTCCCAAGTCTTTCAAAGAAGGAATTTTTTGTAAAAACAAACAGGAGAACATCCAACTAGCCTTTGCCAGATGTGGGGAAGACATTTTGACAGATGTTTTTCGAAACAGCCCTACATAGACAAATTGAGATTTACTTCTCTTGGGGTTTGTTTTTCAGCCATCAATTTTACCTTCACTCCAATTTTTACCTCCTTGTCAGGTTTGCAACCTTCCTTCGCACTGCCAGCCTTTCACACAGGGCCCTAAATGGGTGCACATTGCGGTCAAACCATCAGATCCGCCGCTAATTCCCGAGAACAAGCAAAATAAACCACTGCCTTTAACAGAGAAAGAGAAGGATGTGCTAATAAGTAGAAATCAGACAGCAATTGACTAGTTCTTGAGTTATATTGACTTTATTGACTTATTTCTCTACGTGTCTCACATTCTCTCTGAAATGATAGGTATCAAATTCGGTATGGATTCGCCCCAGGCTGGATTTTTTTTTTCCACTTGTAAAAAGCAATTACTTTATTTTTCTCCCTTTGTGTAGAGATAAAAGTGAGGTGGGGAATGGAAAGAGCTGTCCAAGAGTTTATCAAATGGCTAAACTGGCCCTCTGTAAACTTTATCACTGTTGTGTTTTATTGAGTGTGGGATTCAGGGGCTTTGACACTGCTGCAAATTCATGTCTGGAAGAAAATCCCAGCTCAATGAGAAAAGGAAAAAAAGAAAGAAAGCAAAACATAGGCTATGCAAATATGGTCACACTTTGAAGTCTGTGGCTTTGAATAATCAGAAGTCAGAAAATGAGCCACAGGCTAAAGGATTAGATCTCATATTTTATTCTACTTTAGGACCTGCTAGGCCAAGTAAAAATGCAGTACAAAACAGCTGTATATCCCCATTACATCTGGTAAAGGCTGCTGTCCTTTCCCACCAATTTAGCTAATGTTGTAGCAGTATGAAGCATTTAAATTTTGCACAGGTTTATTTGTTGTAAAGAGTTATTGTCTAAATAATTCTGAACATTATGGTGTGGTGAAAAGACTGTGGGTCATCCGAAATAATTCCTAATGTTCTTTAGTACAGAAGAATTTCCAGAATTTTCTAGGAAACAAGAACACATTTTAGTGTTAAATACAGTTATCTTGCTCACACTCAACAAAACTGATATGTGAGACTGTACTGAATGAAAACACATGTAACATTAGAGCTGAACCTAGTGTTTGAAATATATTCTCCCCTCTGTACCCTGATGAAAGTGCTGGTTTTCTTTTCAAGGTTTTCATAAGGTTTGCTGAGTGTTGTGTGTGAAATGCTTTAAGAATATGAAATATTCTTCACACGGAACGTGAATTCCCAAGTCTTTCAAAGAAGGAATTTTTTGTAAAAACAAACAGGAGAACATCCAACTAGCCTTTGCCAGATGTGGGGAAGACATTTTGACAGATGTTTTTCGAAACAGCCCTGCATAGACAAATTGAGATTTACTTCTCTTGGGGTTTGTTTTTCAGCCATCAATTTTACCTTCACTCCCATTTTTACCTCCTTGTCAGGTTTGCCACCTTCCTTCGCGCTGCCAGCCTTTCACACAGGGCCCTAAATGGGTGCACATTGCGGTCAAACCATCAGATCCGCTGCTAATTCCCGAGAACAAGCAAAATAAACCACTGCCTTTAACAGAGAAAGAGAAGGATGTGCTAATAAGTAGAAATCAGACAGCAATTGACTAGTTCTTGAGTTATATTGACTTTATTGACTTATTTCTCTACGTGTCTCACATTCTCTCTGAAATGATAGTTATCAAATTCGGTATGGATTCGCCCCAGGCTGGATTTTTTTTTTCTCCATCTTTGAAATTGCCTGTAGAAAATGGCTGCCACCAGTCAAGGTGAATATAGTAAATGAGAAAAGGATAAGCCGCTGAGGTAATTGATGCCCACTTTTTTCCAGACCAATATCCTACTTCTTGTTGCAGTCTAGTTATCTGTATTTCTGTAGCCCAAATATGATAGCTTTACCTGAGGAGAAAGGAATATACAGGTAGTTCTCAGTTTACAAGATTAATTTTAGCCTGCCCATTATGGTTGTAAGTTTGACGGTGGTAAAGCAGGTCATTTCATGACTGACTTGATTTTGCACCTTTTTTTAAAAGCAGGTGTTAAGCAAAGGCTGTGGTTGTTAAGCAAACTCATTGTTCGCTATAGAACATTTTTGCCAAAATGGGAAGCAAATACCAATTTTCATCAAAAACATCATAAACTGCAGTCATGTGACTGGGGTGCTGCAAACGGCCATAAATGCATGCTGGTTGCTGAGTGCCCAAAAGGTAATCACATGACCAGGGGATGCCCATTGGAACTTCAGAACTGGCTTGTAAGTATCTTCTGAGGTGGTCCATTGTATCTTCAAACGGTCACTAAGTAACCGCTCATAAGTGGAAGACTAGGTGTATAGCAATAGCAATAGCATTTAGACTTATATCAATCAAAATAGAGCTGGAAGGGAAGTCTTCTAGTTCAACTCCCTGCTCAAGTAAGAGACCTTATACCATTTAAGACAGGTGTCTGTCCAGTCTTTTCTTTAAAACCCTAGTGATGAAGCCCCTCCAACTTCTGAAGGCAAGCTGTTCCACTAGTTAATTGTCCTCACTGTTAGGAAGTTTCTCCTTAATTCCGGGTTGCTTCTCTCTTTGATTAGTTTCCATCCATTGTTTCTTGTCCTGCCCGCTGGTGCTTTGGAAATTAATTTGAACCCCTCCTCTTTATGGCAGCCTCTCAAATATTGGAATACTGTTATCATGTCCCCCCTAGTTCTTCTTTTCTCTAGACTACCCAGACCCAAATTCTGCAACCGTTCCTCATATGTTTTAGTCTCCTGGCCTTTAATCATCTTAGTTGCTCTTCTTCGCACTTTTTCCGAAGTCTCAACATCTCTTTTTAATGTGGTGATGAAAACTGGATGCAGTATTCCAGGTGTGGTCTTACTAAGGCTTTATAAAGCGGTACTAGTACTTTACATGATTTTGATTCTATGCCTCTGTTTATACAACCAAGGATTGTATTAGCTTTTTTGACTGCTGTTGCATATTGCTGATTCATGTTTAAATGATCGTCCACAAGGATTCCAGGGTCCCTCTGTTTTTGAGCCAGGTTTCACATAATCTGTATTTGTACCTTTGGTTTTTCTTGCTCAGGTGTAAAACTTTGCTTTTCTCCACATTAAATATCATGTTGTTGGATAGGGCCCATTGTTCAAGTCTGTCAAGATCTTTTTGGATCCTGAATTTGTCTTCTGGCTGTTCCTGCCAGCTTAGTGTCATTTGCAAGTTTGATGAGGTCTCCTTCTATTCTCTCATCTACTGTAAGTCATTTATGAAGATATTGAGAAGTACTGGGCCTAAGACAGAACCTTGTGGTAGTCCACTGCTTACTTCTCTCCATGTAGATGTAATACTGTTAAGGACTACTCTTTTGAGTACGATTTGTCAGCCAGTTACAAATTCATCTGGTGATGATGCTGTCTATCCCACATTTTTCTAGTCTACCAAGAAGTAGGCTGTGGTCTATTTTGTCAAATGCCTTGCTGAAGTCTAAATATACTATGTACATAGCATTTCGCTGGTCTACTAATTTAGTCATTTTGTCAAAAAATGAAATAAGATTGGTTCGGCATGATCTGTTTTTAACAAACCCATGCTGGCTTTTAGTTATAACTTTATTTGTTTCTAGATGTTTGTAGATCTGCTTTTTGATCATCTTTTCCAGTATCTTCCCAGGTATTGATGTTAGGCTGATTGGTCTGTAGTTTCCTGGGTCTGTTCTCCCCCACCCACCCACTTTTTCTGAAGATGGGAAACTCATCAGCTCTTTTCCAATCCTCAGATAATTTCTCATTGTTCCAGGATTGTTGAAAGATATTTTACATTTGTTTTGAAATAACATCTGCTAGTTCCTTCAGAATTCTGGGATGTAATCCATCAGGCCCTGGTGACTTATAGTCATCAAGATCAGACAGGTGTTCTCTAACCATTTTCTTGCTCATTTTAATTTTTATTTCTAGTCTGTCTTTTACAGTTAGGTGTTTGGTAGGTTGGGCTATAGTTGCATGAAAACTGATGCAAAGAATGAATTAAGCAATTCTGCTTTCTCTCTGCTACCTGTTAATTTCTTGCCATCTTCTCTGTTGAGTGGACCTACTGTTTCCTTGACTATTTTTTTTTGTTATTTATATGCTGAAAGAAACTTTTTTAAAATTATCTTTGACTTTTGTTGCAAATCTTCGTTCATCCTGAGCCTTTGCTTTCCTGACTTCATCTTTGGAGATTCGAGCTATCTGCTGACACTCTGCCTTAGTTAAGTGTCCCTCTTTCCACTTTTTGTACTTGTTCTTTTTGTCTTTCAGTTGATCAGCGATATCTTTGTGCAACCATGTGGGTTTTTTCTAGTGCTTTACAGCATACTCTGGGTGGTTTACAATGTACAGTAAAAACATTATCTGCATATTGCCCCCAACAATCTGGGTCCTCATTTTACTGATCTGGGAAGGATGGAGGGCTGAGTCAACCTTAAGCCAGTCAGAATTGAATTCCAGACTGTGGGCAGAATTTGCCCGCAATACTGCATTCTAACCAGGTGTGCCATTAGTTTGAATGGCATTTCTCTTTTGATTGTTCTGGGATATTTTTTTATCTTTTTGTTTTTGGCTCTCCTGAGGACCAGGGCTGCTTCCATGAAAAGAACCAGAGCAGGATTAAGTCCCAATGAAGTCAGATTCAATACCTTGAAAAATACTATTTATCAAAGTGGCAAAAAGCCAACTGATTAAGAGCTGCGGCAGAATATGTTGCTCTGGAGCTCCACATTTAGGTCAGCTGTAAAGACAAATGCAGAGTTATGAGATTGGAAGGCTACATGTGGTATATAATAGCTCCATTTATTTTCCTTTCACCCAGTACGCATTACATGCTGGTACCTATAGCTAGCTGACAGAACAAACTGTGCTCTCTTTCTGGAAGACACAAATAGGGTTGCGCATTGTCAGCTTTGCAGGCCAAAATAATAATAATAATAATAATAATAATAATAATAATAATAATAATAATAATAATAATAATAATAATAATAATAGATAGATAGATAGAATAGAATTTTATTGGCCAAGTGTGATTGGACACACAAGGAATTTGTCTTGGTGCATATGCTCTCAGTGTACATAAAAGAAAAGATACCTTCATCAAGTACAACATTTACAACACAATTGATGGTCAATATATCAATATAAATCATAAGGATTGCCAGCAACAAGTTATAGTCATACAGTCATAAATGGAAAGAGATTGGTGATGGGAACTATGAGAAGATTAATAGTAGTGTAGATTCAGTAAATAGTTTGACAGTGTTGATGGAATTATTTGTTTAGCAGAGTGATGGCCCTCGGGAAAAAACTGTTTTTGTGTCTAGTTGTTCTGGTGTGTAGTGCTCTATAGCGTCGTTTTGAGGGTAGGAGTTGAAACAGTTTATGTCCAGGATGTGAGGGATCTGTAAATATTTTCACGGCCCTCTTCTTGATTCGTGCAGTATACTACTACTACTACTACTACTACTACTACTAATAATAATAATAATAACAACAACAACAACAACAAACACAGATGTATGCTCGAGAGAAATAGAAATAGGGCTCTGAAACATAAGCATTCAAAAGAAGGGAAGAGAGAGAGAGGGCTGTGTGTAGGGTTAAAATACAAGGCTCAGATATCACATTTATTAAGTAACGTTCGGTCTTGCCTCAAGAAAATATGTCCTCCTTTCAGTTTTTCACCAGACAAAAAGGAAAACCCAGCAAGCAGCTTATGAAAACACGTACAGAGGCAATAATTATTGTTGTGATTTTTACTTGCATAAGCAAAGCATTTCAAGGCCTGCTACACACCCCTTAACGGTATGTATGTGGGCATACAAGTATATGCAAACATCTTTTGAACTTGCCTATGGATCCACTTTGGGTTTGCATCCCAAACTTTTGTTATTTAAAGTACTTTTGAGAATATGTGGATTCCCTCCCCTCTTTTGAGAAACATCTTCCAAGTGGAGAATGGTCAATCTCAACTCTTTGCAAAAAGAACTGTGAGAACAGATTCAAAGGAGCTTGTCAGAAAGCAGAACTCAACCGCCTGGCTCCCAAAAGCCATTGCTATGTGTTCTTAATTAGAAATCTTTCATTATAAAGTATGTAGCTGAGAATTATGTTCAAACTTAAATATGCTTAATGAAAAATGATTGGCTTGGGAAATTATTGTGACACAGTTATTCCACCCAAGGAATAAATTTGTCAAAACTATTTAAACCCCTTCCCACTTACATTTCTGATACCAAAGAAGGTAGTGGTGTTCACAATTTCCCATGTATCGAGACTGTAAATATTTTCCTTAAGCTAAAGTTTGAAGGGTTGATAGCCACAAGGCAGCCTCCTGATCTTCTGAAGGATTGCAGGAGGCTCTCTAGTGATGTAGCCATTGGGTCCATTTTTAAGCTTTTTGAAGGCGTGTTAAGGCCAGGAATGGAGCTAGAGATCTCCCATTCCTGTCCTCCAGTCTTGATAAATGGGGCAAAACTGGGCTGTTGAAATTCAATCAGTTTCTCACTAAATCTTGATTCCAGTTGCTTGAGTGCCATATTATATTCTACTGGGTCTTTCTGGGAAAAATGGAACTGAAAGGAGAACAGAAAGAGGGGTACTGTGTGCAAACTGGCTTTGCTTCTGTCTATCCTGATTCAGAAAAAAATATCCTCACAATTCGATAATTCCTTCTGTGGCCTTTCTTCTGTTTATGGCATAGATAATGCCAAAGCTTCAGAGACGTTAACAGAAATTGCCCAGGTGGAAAGTTTGTAGATTATGATGATGTAATACAGTAATCCTCGATTTACAACTGTTAATTTAGCAACCATTCAAAATTACAAGAACAATGAAAAAAAGGTGACTTTAAGACTGATCCTCGCACTGTGCAACATCCACACTGTCACGCGATCAAAATTGGCAACCGGCATGTACTTACGATGGTTGCAATGTCCAAGGGTCATGGGATTACCTTTTGCGACTTTCTCAGCGAGCTTCCAACAAGCAAAGTCAACGAGGGAAGCTGGATTCTTTTAATGACCACCTGATTGCTTTAACAACTGCAGTAATTCGTCTAAGAACTGTGACAAAAAAGGGTGGTAAAAATCAGACACGACTCACTTATCTGCCTTCCTTAGCATGGAAATTCTGGTCCCAATTCTGGTCGTAATTAGAGGACTTTCTGTAATTTAAGTGTTCTATTTATTTATTTATTTATTTTTTGATGAAAGATTGAGCAGGTTGTTTCAAGCGAGTTATAAGAGAGCAAAGCATTGCTTTTTCCAATTCTTTGGCTTTTGATTTAATCTAGGTATATATACAGTTTATAAATCCTCAGGGCCTTTCCTCAGTCTCTCTTTCTCAGAACATGAACATGCCCTGGCAACATCTTCAATCAATCAGAATAGAACTGGAAGGGACCTTGGAGATCTTCTAGTCAACCCCTTTCATAAGCAGATCTTATACCATTTCAGACAAAGGGCTGTCCAGTCTCTTTTTAAAAGCCTCCAGCGATGAGGCTTCTCAACTTCTGAAGGCCAGCTGTTCCACTGGTTAATTGTCTTCACTGTTAGGAAGTTTCTCCTTAATTCCAGCTTGCTTCTCTCCTTCCTTAGTCTCCATCCATTGTTTCTTGTCTTGCTTTCTGGTGCTTTGGAAAATAAGAAAATAAGTCTTCTACCATAATTCCATGGTGTGGCTTCACAGATAGTCCTCAGGTTACAAACATGAGTTCAGCAACCATGCAAAGTTGCAACAGTGCTAAATGAGGAAGACTTATGACCGATCTGCAGAGTTGCAGCTGTTGCATCATCCTTGCAGTCATGTCGTTGTGCTTCAAGTGTTTGGGTGCCCAGCTCATGATTACAATACCGCAGTGAGCTGTGGACACATGATCGCCTTTTGCAACCTTTGCTGAGGGTTTCCTGCAAGCAAAGTAAATGGGGAAGCTGGCAGGGAAAGTTGCAAGTTACTCCTGACCTGCCTGCAATCAGTAGTGCCTGCCTGCAACCCCCATTGGCCATCTTGCTGCCAATAGGACCCACCTGCAGCATCCCTCGGCCTAACCATGCTCAGTAGCCCCCCCTCCCAGCACTCAACTTCCCGCCTGCAACTTTCATCCGCTGGCCTGCTTGCCTAGGACTCCGGTCACATTAGGTCCTGTATTAATTACCAGTGCAGTCTCTGAGTTTATGAAAGCAACCAGGACTGCCATGACTAAGCAACGAGGTCATGTGACATTGTGCTTTATGACCACACCATTTAGCAATGGAAGTTCCGGTCCCAAATGCCGTTATAATGCGAGGACTACCTCTAATTTTGTCTCTTGTCTGCGAAAGAAACCGATTAAGTTTCCTTAGCTGTACTAGTTTTAATAGGGCTGATTTAAGTAGTCAGTGCAACATGAAATGCACAACCCTAAAATATGATTCCTGGGAAAAAAGAGATTTTAAAATATATGGAAAATGGAATCCACAGAAGCCGAACAAAGCAGGAAATATATCTATGAAGGAAATGTTGGACACAAGATCTAAATATTTTTTTTAAAAAAAAATCAATGTCTTCTTTTTGAGGGAGAAACACATTCTTTATTTGGCAGAGAAAAAGGAGAGAGAAGACAGGAGAAGTTTGCTTTTAATTTTGAAATTATGTTTTCCTTATTTTCTGTCTTCTCCCAAACTATTGTAGCAATTCTTGGAAATGTTTCAACTGCATCAAGATAATTATTATTAAAACAAAACAGCACCATGAAATATTTTTTTAAAAAAGATGCTATGCATTTGCAACTAACTATATTTGATTTATTTAAAAAAAATAGAAAAGAGATGTCCCCAAACAAACCCAAAATACAAATCAAGAAAGAAAAGAAAAAAGTTAGGATAATTAATATAATTTACTACCTTATATATTTTGTACTTATCAATAGTCACTTGTTTCTAACGAATTCATTGCTATGATATAATATTATTGTAATGGATACTTCCAGAAGTAACAATTTAGTGGTCATTTTATTTCTTCTCCCTGTTTTCTCTCCTTCAGCTCTTGCCTATCCACGAGAAGAGGTCCTAAGCCTCAGATCCCAAATCTTCTTCTGGTTCATTCAGTTGAAGAAAACTGGAGAGCTGAATAATAAGTATTTCATGATTTAATTCCAAGGACATCAAGAACATTTTTTAATTCTTCCAGTAGTTGTTATATTTTAATTTATCTCTAGCTTTTAAGATGTGATTTTTAAGTTTCTGATTATATGATTGTTTAGAATTAGAGAGGCTTATGGCAGAGCAATTAAAGAATGAAGAACCCGGATAACCAGA
Source organism: Ahaetulla prasina (assembly GCF_028640845.1). Taxonomy (NCBI): domain Eukaryota; kingdom Metazoa; phylum Chordata; class Lepidosauria; order Squamata; family Colubridae; genus Ahaetulla; species Ahaetulla prasina. The sequence goes on from NC_080540.1 coordinate 149,225,091, forward strand.
AGAATATTTGGAATGGTTTACTGTGAAGCTGCAAAAGCTACATATTTGTCATTGAACATAAAAGCTTGATTTTTCATGGAGTAAATTATACAGTGTTTTCTTGATGGCTTTTTCCTGGGTTCAATTACACTACATTTTCTTGATGCATCTTTCCTGGGTTAAATTATACTACATTTTAGCTTATTTACTGCTCTTGTATGGGTTTGCATTCTAACTAAAGGCAAAATAACACTATAAATCTTTGAAAGTTTTATTCCAATTATCTTCATTTGCATCAGTGGAGGTGGTTGTACCCCCACCCCCCATTTAACGGTATGATTAATTTTCTTCTGGTTTTGGATTCCTCTCCCTCTCAGTTCCCACAAGCATGATCTCATTGTTTTATGGATAGAAGTTCCCACAGTGGGTAACATATATTTCACTGGGAGAAAACTATTGTGTTGCCTTGCCCATTTCTATCCCTCTTCCTTAATGCACGAAATTATTTTCATGTCATGAAGCTGGAGTTCGGTCACTGAAGAATGAACCGAAGTTTAGAAAAGTCATGATGTGGACACAACTTTGGCAAGCAGAAGTGCATCTTAACATGATGATTTTGGTGGGTGGTTCCTGTGGATATGACCAATCGGCACTGGCTAATCCACCAATCAGGGACAGGGTAGTGCTCATTGTCAGGCCTGCCATCTTCAGCATACTTCTCTTGGAGGGCATTCTGCCATAAAATGCAAGGGAGGGCGGGAGGCAACTGAGGAAGTAAGGAATGGTAGTAAAGGAAGGGAAGGATGACAGATGGACAGGACAGGAACCAGAGGTGTCAATCCAGAATAAACCGGCCGACCAAGGACGCAGCCTGAGAACAGAAGGCGAAACTACATCAAAGAGGCGGCAAACCTCAAAGCCATTCCCAAAACATCAAAAATGAATGCTACTGGACACTGATGGGCTGGTCAAAGTGGGGAGGGCCAGGGAAAGGGGTAAATTGTAGGCTTTGCATGGGAATACTCAGATCCAGCTTCACCTTTACTGTAATCGCTTGAGTTCTTTAGTAAAAGAACCTTTCACTTCCAATAGTGGAGACTAGGGTCTTTCTTTCCTAAATTTCCAAGTTGGGACAAGCCTGAAATTCGCTCTGCTGAAAGTCATCCTCGTAATCCAAACAGGAAGTCAGCAAAAGGAAGGTAGTGGTGACATAGGTGAATACCATAGACCAGGGGTCCCCAAACCCTGGGCCCCGCAAGCAGCGGGTGAGTGCGCCAGGCTTTATTTGTGCATGCACGGGATTAGGTTGCACGCACGCAACCATCCGCTCTCCCCTTCCGCCACCACCAAAAAGGTTGGGGACCGCTGCGGTAGACTGTGCGGGTTTTGGCGCTGTCATTAGGAGTTTGAAATGCAAGAGGCAGTGACATCAAAGAATGGTAGACAAGTTCCTGTGTGATCTGTAAAAAAAAAAACCCAAAGAGCTTAAATGTCCTTTGGAGTCTTCTGAATAATGATTAGCAATGTTTCTCTAATATCTACTTAGGTATTAAAGATATGTCACACCAGCTGTTCTCCCCCCTCCAGTATGTTTCCCTCGATATATTGGAACAGCTGAATCAGTTAGCAGACTGTCTCTCTGGTTAATTCCCAGTGTTAACAACAGACGTTCTGCTTCCCTTTCCCTCTCTCCCGTTCTATTCCTTTTTAACAAGCCTTTACTTTCATTTGTTTGTTTGATTTTTATCTCGAATGTCCCTAATACAGGTAGTCCTCCAGTTAGGACCACCATTGAGCCCAAAATTTATGTTGCTAAGTGAATCGTTTGTTAAGTGAGTTGGCCCTATTTTACGACTTTTCTTGTCACAGTTGTTCAGGGAATCCCTGCAGTTGTTAAATTAGTAACACAGCTGTTAAGTGAATCTGGCTTCCCCGTCGACTGCTTGTCAGAAGGTCGCAAAAGTGGATCACATGATCCCTGCCGGGGACACTGCAGCTGTCATAAATATGAGTCCGTGGCCAAGTGTTCAGAGTTTGATCATGTGACGCAAGAGTCCTAAATGTAAAAAATGGCCGTAAGTCACTTTTTTGAGGGCCGTTGTAACTTCGGATGGTCACTAAATGAACTGTTGTGGGGAACTACCTTACTCTTTCCTCCTCTTAATTTCCCACAACAACAGCCCTTTGTGGTGAGTTGGGCTGAGAAAGAGTGACTGGGCCAAAGTCCTCTAGCTACCCTACCTAAGGAGGAACCAGAACTCGTGAACTCTTGGATCCCAGGTCAGCGCCTTAACCACTAGACCAGACTGGCTATAGTGAGTCAATGGGTAAATCTGAAGGTCCATTCTAGCCTAAGAATATAATTGTCTGGGAATGGTTTTCCAAATTCCAAGCTTTCAGAGAGACAATTTCTGATCTAGCCTGGGATTCTTTGTATGAAATGCTATGGAGCTCTGCCCCAGAGCTATTTCCTATTCTTTCCGTTTATTAATCACAGAGCTTATTAGTCACATTAACTCCCTTCTTTACTCTCCCAGTTATAAGCTGTGTTCGCATAACATACCGAACCACAAAGGAGCCAGACGCATTTCAGGCTGTCTTGTTTTGCAGATCCAGCCTCTGTTGGCTAGGCTGTGATTCAGTGAATTTTGCAAACCCAAAGTTCTCTTTCAACGAATTCTCTAAGCAGCGGTTAAGTTAAGTGAACACAGCCATCGCTCCTGCGAAAAATAGGACTTTCCACAATCTCCCTTTACTAATTGTCATGCAAACAGCAGCAGCACAAAGGAGGATGAAAGAATATATATATATATAGAGAGAGATGATCTTAATAAATGATGATCTGAAAAATATTGTATTGAGAATTCTCTCCGCTTCTACATTTATGTAAATGCCTGTTTGGGGGTTTGCTTGTTGCAATTTATAAAGCTGTATTTAAAAAAATGAAATAAGGTGATGAATTTGGAGAAAAAAGATACAATTTTGGAACCAGGTATAAAAAGGTATCACCATTAGCATGACTAACTCTCTCGTGCTGGCTTCTCTGAGATATTCCTGGAAGTATCTGCATGGTATTTTACGATACATATTTTTTCAAGATCCAGTCTGGGTCGGTCACCTGGACCAGAGGTTTAATCGTCCAAACATTGAGACTTGTACTGGAGCCCATCTTCAGGGAACTTCTGTCTACTCTATTATATGCTTTGGGTTATTCAATGCATGGTATTTATGGAGTGCCTTCCTACTGGTGTTATTGGTGTGTTGATGGCCAGCAATTAGCTGCTTTTTTCCTTGTGTTGAAAAATTTCTTTCTTTCTTTCTTTCTTTCTTTCTTTCTTTCTTTCTTTCTTTCTTTCTTTCTTCCTTCCTTCCTTCCTTCCTTCCTTCCTTCCTTCCTTCCTTCCTTCCTTCCTTCTTTCTTTCCTTCTTTCCTTCTTTCTTTTTCTTTCTTCTTTCCACCCTTTATTATTTTATAAGTAACTCAAGGTGGTGAACACACCTTCCTTCTCTTGTTTTCTCCACAACAACGATCCTGTGAGGTGAATTAGGCCATTTTCATACCTAAGGTGGAACTATAACTCCCAGTCTCCCAGTTTATAACTTGGTGCTTTAACCACTGGACCAAACTGACTCATAGTCTATGTTTTCACACGGATACGTTCTCTTGAAGCTATAACTAAACTCATTTCAGGACAGCTGGTACTGGCAACACCTGAAGAAGTTATAAAAGTCTCCTCCCGTGGAGAGTTCATTTTTGGCAGGGGTGTGGGTGATGGTGTGAAGGGAGAGGGCTGCTCCTCAAAAGCATTCACCGTACAGATCAGCCACAGTATGCTGGAGAAGTTTGTTTTTGCAGTTTGCAGTGGCTCACAACCTTTTCCCCATTGAATTCTTTGTTCGGTCACATTGTCTGATCATGCACAGACAACTGTCTAGACACTATTTTTTAAAAATGACATTTATTCTACTGTAGCATAACATGTCTTGCAGGAGGACAGAGAGCGTGAGCGTAGATTGTGAATTCAGGGGGGGGGGGCGGATAAAAAGAAGCTCGGAACAGACAGCTGCACAGAACCTCGATGGTGGTCAGGACAATAGCCTGGCTCTAGTCAGATCCTGACCTACCCGTTAGACATTGGGAAGCTACATTTCTTTCTTAATTAAAAACTTACCTCAGGTATTCCATTTCCGATGATTCATGGCTGTTGTCAGAGGTGGCTTTTTGCTAGTGGAGCAAAGTAAAAAAAAAATTTTAAAAAAAATCTCCAAAGAGCCTGTATCTTGTGTCCTATGAATCTGAATGTCCTTTTCCTGCGCAATTTTTCATGTTGCAATAAAGAGCAAGCAGCACTGTTAAACTAGGTCTGTAGAGACCCGCTGTTGAACACTAATTAATGTTGGACTCCCCACCCCCACCCCGAATGTGTACTCCCTTGCCCTATATTTGTATCCCCAGCCTTCCCCCAAACTGGATGCCTTCCAGATGCGTGAAAAGTAGCTCCCAGAATTCTCAGAAAAATAGCTATTTTTACTGGGGAATTAAGAGAGGTGTGTTTTTTTAAAAAATATTCGATGTTGTGACTTGCCTCAAAGAACGGGGTGAATTGTCATTTGGATTGAGGCACTTCTAGTCCCTCAACCTGTCTTACTGAACTATAGTTCTAGAGGAGCGGCCTCCAACCTTTCGAGCACCAGGGACTGGTTCCGTGGAAAGAGGTATTCTGCGGACCAGAGGGGGCGTGGTTTCACATGCTGCCTCCACCCTGCAGATGGGGCTGTTCTTGTTTGCGCAGACCGGTTGCTGGCACGCCACAGACTGGTGTGGGTCCACAGACCAGGGGCGGGGGACTCAAATTGTAGAATACTTTGAGAAAGAGAAGTTACCCGTAAACCAAAGTTCATGTCCGTAGTATTCTTGGACACAGGCAGTCAGAACCACTCATGAATCGTGGAAGCTTTATAGGTGGCTCTCAACTTACGATGACAATGGGTAGCTTTACAGGTGGTCCTCAATTTACGGCTACAACATTTCTGGTGATAAGCAAGGTGATTATTAAGTGATTGGTGCCCGGTTTTATGACCTTTCTTGCCGCATTGTTAAGCGAATCATTGCAATCGTTAAGTGAATCATGTGGTTGTTATGGGAACCTGGCTTCCCCCATGGACTTTGCCTGTTGAAAGCTGGCTGGGAAAGTCACAAATGGCAACTGCAGGAGCCCGGGATGCTGCAACTGTTGTAAATACACGCCAGTTGCCAAGTACCCAAGTTTTGATCACTTGACTGTGAAGATGCTGCATTCATTGTAAATGTGAGGATCGGTCATAGGTCACGTTTTTCAGTGCTGTTGTAATCTTGAATGGTTGTAATTTGAGGACTATAGGAGAGGACCAAGCTGAGCCCGAGGGAGGGGTCAAATGCGTTATAAGCCATGAATCATTGCACGCCGACAAGAGATCTAAGTCCAGCCTACCTTGAATGCCTCCTTAATTCCTGCTCACTTCCCTTGACCGTTAGTAGCTCAGATTTTTGTAGAGAGCTTAAGCTTGCAATATATCTTTATACTCATTTGAACTGTCTGAATCTCCTGATTTTCTTGGCGCTTGACAAGGACTATGTTACAAAGATCTCACCAGACTGCATTCTCTTAGGAACAGTCAGATAAGGCTTCAGGGATTTGGGGACGTCGGGCCTCTGCCGCTTTCTGCGTTGCAAGGACTCTAAGCACAGTCCTCTCTTCACACCTCCCTCCAGTCTAGCTGGAGATTCCACCACATCCTAGCTATGCTGAGCTTTTTCCTACTTCGTGCTCTCTGGACTCTTAGATTGCAGCTCCCGTCGTTTTCAACCAAAAATGCAGTCAGGCTAGCACAGATGGATAACCTCAGGCTGGGGGAAAATGGGAATGGAGAGTTGGACCAAAGGATTTGGGAATCCAGCTTCATGACGGTGGACATATTTAAGAGAGATTTTTGGGAATTGTAATCCAAAGGTATCAATTTGGAGAAAGGCTAGCCTAGCAAATCCTTTGGCAGTCCTTTCAGTGACTAAGCAAATCTAAAATGTGCAAAATTGTTTGAGTGGGTGTTGGGGGAGTTGGAATGACTCAACTGAGTCATCCAAATACTTCTGCATTTTCTTCATCATATAGCTAAGCAGTTCCGGTTGAGATTGCATGGAAGCATTCCTCAACCACTGTTCCTTTTTTTTTTTTAAGGGTTTTAATCTTCGATGATTCAACAGTTAAAAACACTGTTCCTCTTCAGCTTTTGCACAGATCCCCTATCTCCCTGATGTTTGCATGCATTGACCTTTGGCACCCTTCGAGTCACAAGATTTATTGTGCATTGCATTGCAATGTTTGGGGTGTGTCTTTTTCTTCTTCTAGCATCTCTCATTCTTGCCAATTTTTTTTTCATTGTTTATTGGACCTACCAAATGTTTTTTGCAAATTTAAAATGTCAAAAATTGGTTTTGAATTGGTTTATGAAACTCCATGTGACCCGCTTCAATAGATTGCACCTGAACCACCAGTTTAGACCACTTCAACAGTAACAGAGTTGGAAGGGACCTTGGAGGTCATCTAGTTCAACCTCCTGCTCACACAGGACACCCGTACTAGGGATTCGAACCGCTGAACTGCTGACCTTTCTGATCGACAGGCTCAGTGTCTTAGCCACTGAGCCACCTAGTCAGGCTAATTCCTTTTTGCTTTGAAAACAGTGGTGGGAAACCCACCACAATAAATATGTGTGTGTAACGGGTGAAATGTTCCCGGTTTGGACCAGATCACCCGATCTGGTAGCGATGGTGGCAGGTGGTTCGGAGAACTGGTAGCAAAAATCCCTGCCCCCTGCCCCACCTGAGCCACCCAATCATCAGAGGGGTTTTTTTTCACTTTTCTTCTGCCGAGTAAAAAAAAACAAACCTCTGATATCACGCGGCTCAGCTGGGTGTCATAACTAACACCTTGACTTGGACCTGAAAGCAAACCAGCACCTGGTGCAGCTCGCACAGCAAAGGTGTTAGATGCACTGTTCTATAGGGCTCCAACATTACCTGTGTGGCAGAGGTGGGTTTCAGCAGGTCCTGACCAGTTCTGGAGAACCGGCAGTGGAAATTTTGAGTAGTTTGGAAAACTGGTAAATACCACCTCTGACTGGCCCCGCCCGCATCTGTTCTCTGCCTCCCGAGTCCCAGCTGATCGGGAGGAAATGGGGATTTTGCAGTAACCTTCCCCTGGAGTGGGGAGAGAATGGAGATTTTACAGTATCCTTCCCCTGCCACGCCCACCAAGCCACGCCCACCAAGCCATGCTACGCCCACCAAGCCACACCCACCAAGCCATGCTATGCCCACCAAGCCATGCCCACAGAACTGGTAGTAAAATTTTTTGAATCCCACCACATATTCTACACCAGCTGAAGCTCCCGGATATTTTTCAAGGGTAGCCCCACATAGAGTGCATTGCAATAGTCTAAATCAGGGGTGTCAAACAAGGCCTGTGGGCCGGATCTGGCCCATGGGGTGCTTAGATCTAGCCCGCGGAGCCACCCTGGAAACAGCAAAGGACCAGCCTGCAGTGCCCCTGCCAGTGAAAATAGAGCTTGGGAGGGCCACATGCGGCCCTCCCAAGCCTTATTTTGGCTGGCAGAGGATTGCAGGAGGCCATCGCAGCTGAAGACGGAGCTCAGGAGCCCATTTTCACTGGCAGAGCACTCAGGCCGCCAGAGGTGCCCCCGACATGAGTGATGTCGAGCTGGCCATCATGCCCAGCCTGGCCACGCCCACCTTAGTTCCCTGAGGTCAAACACAACCCTGATGCCTCCCTCAATGAAATTAAGTTTGACACCCCTGGTCTAAATGGAGAGTTTAGTTTGGGGTATAGCTTGGGCATGCAGGAAAGATACATTTTTAAAAAAACATATTTATTTTCTGATATCAACAAGAACAAAATACAAAACAGAAAAACAAACATCCAGCACTAACAATGAGGGGGGAAAAAATATTTTGCGCAAAAAATGGGAAAAGGAAAATAACCCAAATGTCAAATAGATCTAACATCTAGCACATTGCAAGAGCCCAAATAGAGAGTTTAGTTTGGAGTATAGCCTGGATGTGCCAAAAAATAATAATATACATTTTCAATTAGCATGTGAGGGCTTTTTTCCCCCCCTAAAAAGTGTAAGAAATGCTGAACAATCTATAATATTTGGTAAAATTTATAAAAACACTTTACTTAAGATGAATCTCTTCAAAGTGCAGTAATAAACCAGAATTGCTTTTGCCTTTGAGTCATTTGTTCACCATCAGCCATGGCCCTCTATCAAAGAACCAGAAGGCAAGACAAGAAACAATGGATGGAAACTAATCAAGGACAGATGCAACCTGGAATTAAGGAGAAACTTAATTTGACAGTGAGAACAATTAACCAGTGAAACAGCTGGCCTTCAGAAGTTATTGGGTGCTTCATCACTGGAGGATGTAAAAGAGAGATTGGATGGCTATTTGTGTAAAATGGTGTAGGGTTTCCGATTTCAGCAGGGGTTGGACTAGAAGACCTCCAAGGTCCCGTCCAGCTCTATTCTGATTGATTGATCATGAAACACAATGGAATCAATTTGGTGCTTGCCATCTAATGCCTTCTAAGTGATGCTAAAACTAATCTTCTATTACCCTTCATCAGAATTTTTTTGGGGTTGAAATAGCAAACCAAACATCTTTCTTTAAAAAAAAATATTCCTGAATATTTCTGCACTTCATACTTTGGCTCACATGAAAATAGTAAGGAAGTATTGCTATTTTTTAATAAGTAAACTAATAACAATGTTTGGCGACAGTGTTCAATTTGATGGATCGTAAGCAATGGTGGGTTTCCAAATTTTTTACTACCGGTTCTGGCATGGCATGGGAAGGATATTGTAAAATCTCCATTCCCACCCCACTCCAGGGGAAGGATACTGCAAAATCCCCATTTCCTCCTGATCAGCTGGGATTTAGGAGGCAGAGAATAGATGGGGGCAGGGCCAGTCAGAATTTTTACTACCGGTTCTCCAAACTACTCAAAATTTCCAGAACTGGTCAGAACCTGCTGAAACCCACCTCTGATCGTAAATTCACCAATTTCACTTTATATTTTGGCTTGATTCATTCTTTTAAAATGTTTAAAATGTTAATTGATTGTATCTTTCTCCTGCTATCCTTGGCATTCCCCCTGCCCAAGCACTATTTAAGAATCCAGTGATTTTTGATGGGCACTTTTGGGGCATTTTGTAAAGGGCGAATTTGAAGAGAGGAAAAAAAAAGAGAACAATTTTTTAATCTCTGTAGGATTCTGCAGCATTAGTATTCATGTCTGTTGAGTGAATAGTTTATGTTAGCAGCAGCAGCAGCTTTCTTAGTCATAAGAAGCTTATTTATAATTGGTAAGAATCTGATGTTTATTCCTGTATTTATTTGGATTCATGCACTGTTCGGGTCAGAAAGATAACTGGATTGAAATTAATGCTATGCCAAATGCTTGATCCATTTCCTTTCATCCCTTTCATGAAGCTCCCTGTGTTTGAAGGAAAGCAGTCATTTGGCAGAGTACTGCTTTCAGCCCAGTTAAACATCCTATGACTCTATTGATTTTCAAACTGAAAGGCTTGCATGTTTATTGCAATAAATATAAACACATGTAAATAATGCCTCTTCAAGTGGATATAAATAATGCAATCTGAAGTGGAATGAACTGAGAGTTGAATTCCCTGCAGCACTGGGGGAGGGAGGGAGGAAGGAAGTCGTTTTAAGGCTCTTTTAATTTTTTTAAAAAAATCCCTAAGTGTTCCCACTGATACATAAGGGCTCCTTCCTTCCTTCCTGCCTTCCTTCCTTCCTTCCTTCCTGTAAGATTTCAGAAGTGGTTTACCCTTGTTTATTCCTAGGGCTGAGAGAGAATGGTATTGGCCCAAGGTCACCTAGCTTGCTTTGTGACTAACATGGGACTAGAACTCACAGTCTCCCAATTTCCATTCAATGTTCATCAGACTTTTTGTGTGCATGTATTTGATTTGATCCTCACTCATTTCTTACTTTCTTTTCAGTTATAGCATTGATTCCTCTCTAATGTTTCACATTCCCAACAAATCTCTAAAATATTCCAACAGTCCTTCCCTTCAGAGTCATCTCAAATATTTCATCACTTTTTTTAATCATGGTCTCTCTGCTGGAGGCGCCCTTTCCCCTCACTACAAGAACAACTTTTTAGCTTTATAAAAATCAATGTGCTTTCTCGGCCTCTTTTAATCTTAACCATTCCTTCCTCTTGAGTACATTCTTTTCCATGCTTCTTTTCCTCAAAATCTTTTTCTAATCTTATCCTCATATTTTGCAACAATCATTCTCATATATGTACATTTCTCATCCACAGTCTTTTTCACTTCATCATTCTACCAACCTTCCTTTTTTGCACTTTTTTAACGGGAACTATGTGCATACTACTAACAGGCAGTGGTGGGATTCAAGTAATTTAACAACCGGTTCTCTGCCCTAATGATTTCTTCCAACAACCAATTTGCCAAACTGCTCAGAAAGTTAACAACCGGTTCTCCCGAAGTGGTGCGAACTGGCTGAATCCCACCACTGCTAATAGGTGATTCCACTTTTCATAGCACTATCACAGAGTATATAGTACGAGAAGGATTTGAATGAAAGAATGTGCCAGGTGGCATTCCAGTTTTTCCTGTTGTTTTATTTAACTTAAAAGAAATTTCAGTTCCCTAGCTTCCAGCCAGCACATGATTTATGACCCTGTAATTGTTTTGCATTTTATAGTGAACGGTTCTCTTCCCTCTCAGCATTAGAATCTGTTATAAAAGTAAAAGACTCTTACTTTTCCTCTAGACCTAATTTTTAGTTTGAAGCCATTCTAAGCACTAGTAGAATAAGAGAATAACAGAGTTAAAAGGGACCTTGGAGGTCTTCGAATCCAACCCCCTGCTCTGGCAGGAAATCTTACACCAACTGTGTCAAACTTGAGGCCCGTGGGCCAGATGCATCACATGCTGGCCAGACCCACTTCCGGTTTAGTGAAGGGAAAAAAAGTTGCAATATGTCACGTGATGACAAGGTGACGCTGTGAGTGTGACACCCCTGCCCTAAACCATTTCAGACATCTTAGCATGTGTTGATATAAACTTAGCACATAGCATATATGCACCTTTCAGTGCTGCTAAATACTAAACCTACCCCCTCTAAAGTTAGGAAAAGGGCTTATAGAATTTACAAGCAATTTTCCGTGTAGCCCAAAGGAACTGGTAATTGGCCTAGATTCAACTGGGATCTCCTGATAGGTAAGCCTTTGATCTTTCTTTCTTTCATCTATCTTCTGGCAAATATCAGTATTGCTTAGTAATTTTGTCTCACGTTGCTTTTCCTTTTAAATGGTTCACTCATCGTTGAGTACTTTGTGGAGGTCCAACTACTTCTGAACTGATGAATCTTCAATGGCACGCGCACACACACATAGATTACCAGCTATTCTTTCTCTGAATTAAACCCAATAGTCATCTGTTTTGTTTCAAGGTTGGTGATAGCCACAACAAACATAACATTCAAAGCTATCAGACTCCAAGTCAGAGTCAAACTCTGAATTGTGGCTTATAGCACCATCTGTAACAGCCTCTATTCTTCTTCCCCAACAAACTGATGGGTTGTTTTAAGACCTTTCCCTTCACCATCTATGTATTTGCCAATTTCTTTTATAATCAATTGTGTCTTCCAAGAATTTAGATTATTGTTTACACCTAATTGCATTGCATTGCATTGAGATGTATTGTATGTATGGGAATCATTCTTGCTTAAATTTAAACTATGTACATATACAGATTTGTCATAGTTTCTTTTTAAAGCAGGGCTCATCATTTTCTCTTGCTGACGTCACTGTTTTCACTCTAGCTTCTTTCACTTCTTTCCTTTACTCCCATGCCAATATCCCCCAAATCCAGTCACAATATGTGCCACATTCAGAATGTCTCATCACCATTTTGTTGGCACACACTAATCAGCATACATTAAAATGAAATTTTGTTGCATACAGCTCTCAAAGGGTCACCACCTCCAATATACGCTACATAAACTTGACTAAATAAATACATACATACAAAATTATGCATACACCCAGATATATGACACAGTGAAACAACAAAGTCTAGTTCGGATGTACTGTATGTATGTACATGGTGAGAAAAACAAAACTTGCAAGCTTACCAGATGGATCGCATAGGGAACAAAGCTGTTACAGAATCTGGTAGTCCTACTAGAAATACTTCGAAATGTCCTCCCAGAGAGGAGCAGAACAGAAACAGACTGTAAAATGGATGTGTGGGGTCTCTAACAATGCTTTGAGCTCTAAGCACATAGTGCTTATAAGCAGTAGCCTCAATAACAGGAAGCGAGCTTCCTATAATCTTCTTGACTGTCCTTACCACTTTCTGTAGGGACTTTCTTTCTGAGGCACTGCAGCTGCCAAATCAAACAGTGATACAGTTTGTTAAAACGCTCTGAGTTGTGCCTCTGTAAAAAGTGGCCGGGACAGAAGGAGAAAGATGTGCTCTCCTCATCCGATGCAGGAAATGCAGACTTTTGCAGACATTGTATATTTTACTCTAGTTCTCTAAGTCTATCTTGACAAATAGTCAAATCAATCATGTTACCAGAGTTATTTTAATTCTTTGGCTATTCATTAATAGACTTATGACTAAACTGTGTATTTATATAAAATAGATGAAGCAGATACTCAGCAAGCAGTCACTGTTCTTATTTATTATTGGATCTCCAAAGAGGCAAACATTTTTTCCCCGTATATTTGCTATCTATTCATGACAGGTAGCAAAATAATTTCCCCATGGATTACATTTATTTAGGGATGCTGTATAATTTTCCCCTAAATTCATCTCCAGTTCTTTCATCATCTCCATTCATTGCCGTATAACTTACAAGTAGCACTAATCCGAGGATTGTTACACCCACAACAGCTACTTACAGACATATGGTTTAGGCCTTTCATTCATAATTAAACCTACATTTTAACTTCCTTGCATATATTCATGAGCTCCGCTCCACCAAATCCTTCTTTCAGATCTTAATGTGTCCTTACTTTCACCCTTAGTTTCAAAGATATACAACGTATCTCTTTTTTCCCTTTCTTTTTATTCAATAATTCATGCTCTTTGTCACTTTGTCTTTTCATATTCCGAATGGGAATTTCCATATGGCATGGTCATCACCAGAGGACCCCAAAATGCTGACTTCTGTTGCTTCTTATGGCCTTGATCAATAAAATCTTTCAGAATAACACTTTTAGTATAAAATAGTGAAGGTACGGACCAGAGGTGGATTTCAAATTTTTTTACTACTGGTTCTGTGGGTGTGGCGTGGCTTGGTGGACGTGGCTTGGGGGGCGTGGCAGGGGAAGGATACTGCAAAATCTCCATTCCCTGCCCACTCCAGGGGAAGGATACTGCAAAATCCCCATTTCCTCCCAATCAGCTGGGACTCAGGAGGCAGAGAATAGATGGGGGCAGGGCCAGTCAGAGATGGTATTTACCGGTTCTTCGAACTACTCAAAATTTTCACTAATGGTTCTCCAGAACTGGTCAGAACCTGCTGAAACCCACCTCTGGTACAGACTTGATTACCGGCTTCACACCTGTACCACATATTGGTAGTCCTCAACTTACAACCATTCATTTAGCGATTGTTCAAAAGAAGCTGAAAAGAGTGACTAACAACTGGTCCTCCTGCTTAAGAACCATTGCAGCATCCCTACACAGGATAAAAATTCGGGTGCTTGGCAACCAGCATGTATTTATGCCACTTGCAGCGTCCCAGGGTCATGTGACTGGCTTGAGTGGCTCAGACTGCTAATGCAGTCTATTAACAGCAGCTGCCTGCAATTACTGCAGGTTCTAGTCCCACCAGGCCCAAGGTTGACTCAGCCTTCCATCCTTTATAAGGTAGGTAAAATGAGGACCCAGATTGTTGGGGGCAATAAGTTGACTTTGTATATAAATATACAAATAGGATGAAGACTATTGCTAACATAGTGTAAGCCGCCCTGAGTCTTCGGAGAAGGGCGGGATATAAATGCAAATAAAAAAAAAAATTCCAACCTGCCAAGCTGGCTTCCAACAAGCAATGGGAGAATCCAGGTTCACTTAATAACTGCATGACTCACTTAACAACTGCAGTGTTTCACTTATCAACGGTGGACAAAAAGGTCATAAAATTGGATGAGATTCACTTAACACCCACTTTGCTTAAAAAATAGAAATTCTGGCTCCCAACTGTGGGATCATAAGTCAAGGACTAGTGTTTCCTCCCAGTAGTTAAAGATAGTATGGTTAATTTGGGCACATTTTGGCCAGCATCCCAGTAGCACATTAAAAACCCAATTTTGTTCCAAGTGTGACCATGACATTCTGGACAGGCTAGGATCTCTAATTAAGAGGCTGTCTGGCAAGCCAATATCCTGTGCCAGCATCTCAACAGTTAAGAGGTACATGCACTATTAGGGAATGTCAACCTTTCCAACTTTCAATTTCCGAACATTAGGGATACTCAAAAGTTGTGACCTGCCTTGGGGATTGTAAAAAATATTGTGGTTACTTTAATATAATTTAGATGTGATTGGTAAGTAACTATATAAATATCATAACTTTTTAACATTTTCTTTGTTTCATTGCAGTTGATAGCACTGAAATTTCAAAACATTTGGGCCCGAAGCAACAATGTTTCAGGTACTAAGACAATCAAATAATAAAGGAGCATTGGTTGAAAATCTGTACATCAATTTCTATATAATATTTATTTTAGCTGTAATTTGCCTGCCATTTTAAATAGAAATGTAGTTTTCTTGCAACCTATTCAATAGGATTAATTTAACAAATCTTACTCCAGTTTTCCTTTCCTTTCCTTTCCTTTCCTTTCCTTTCCTTTCCTTTCCTTTCCTTTCCTTTCCTTTCCTTTCCTTTCCTTTCCTTTCATATGCTTCCATATGCTTTCCAAGTTCCATATCTCAAGAGGCTAAATAATCATTCAGAAGGCTTTAGAACAGTATTTTAAAGCAAGCCAATGTACTCTGACCTTAAAGATATACAGACCCAGCTGGCTGATGTATATTTTCAGTACTATGATATGTTTACCAACTACATGCAGTTTGCCCATCACACACAAGAAGCAGGGGGACCAGGTCCAAGGTTTTGTATGTACTGTACTGTACCTGTGTATAACAACAACAACAACAACAACAACAACAATAGAGTTGGAAGGGACCTTGGAGGTCTTCTAGTCCAACCCCCTGCCCAGGCAGGAAACCCTACACCATTTCAGACAAATGGTTATCCAACATTTTCTTAAAAATTTCCAGTGTTTGAGCATTCACAACTTCTGCAGGCAAGTCGTTCCACTTATTGATTGTTCTAACTGTCAGGAAATTTCTCCTTAGTTCTAAGTTGCTTCTCTCCTTGATTAGTTTCCACCCATTGCTTCTTGTTCTACCCTCAGGTGCTTTGGAGAATAGTTTGAGTCCCTCTTCTTTGTGGCAACCCATGAGATATTGGAACACTGCTATCATGTCTCTCCTTGTCCTTCTTTTCATTAAACTAGACATACCCAGTTCCTGCAACTGTTCTTCATATGTTTTAGCTTCCAATCCCCTAATCATCTTTGTTGCTCTTCTCTGCACTCTTTCTAGAGTCTCCACATCTTTTTTACATTGTGGCGACCAAAACTGAATGCAATATTCCAAGTGTGGCCTTACCAAGACATTATAAAGTGGTATTAACACTTCATGTGACCTTGATTCTATCCCTCTGTTTATGCAGCCCAGAACTGTGTTGGCTTTTTTGGCAGCTGCTGCACACTGCTGGCTCATATCTAAATGGTTATCCACTAGGACTCCAAGATCCCTCTCACAGTTACTACTATTGAGCAAGGTATGTACTTAAAACATTTATACAGCTACTCTGGGTAGTTCCCAATCAAAAGTTAAAACAGCATATAAAATCAGAATAGATTATTCATTAAAACAACAAAGACTTGGCACCAGGTCAAACTTCTGACTTATTTTTTTAATCTAATCCCAGTGCTTGGGAAAAAAAAAAACAAGTTTCAAAACTTTACAGAAGGGTAGAAGGACAGAGTCTGCCAAAGTTCAGGAGGCAGAGAGTTCCACAGGGCAGGAACTGCCATGGAAAAAGAATACTTCCTATATCCCATCACTTGGCAATATGTAGGGGAGGGGACTAAAAAGATTCCCATCCCATCTCATCAGGTAGGACCAGTGGACATGCTTAGAGAAAGACGATCCCATAGGTAACCTGGCTCTGTGCCATATCAGACTTTAAAGGTGATGATGTTTGTGTACCACACTCCCATTTTTTTCCCTGGATTTCCATAAATTTCTTCTAGGATTAGCTGCCAATTTCCAATAAAATAAAATAAAAGAATAGAATAGAATTTTATTGGCCAAGTGTGATTGGACACACAAGGAATTTGTCTTGGTGCATATGCTCTCAGTGTACATAAAAGAAAAGATACGTTCATCAAGGTACAACATTTACAACACAATTGATGATCAATATATCAATATAAATCATAAGAATTGCCAGCAACAAGTTATAGTCATACAGTCATAAGTAAATAAAACCTAAGAACCAATCAAAAACACCAGCTTTAGAATCATCGCTTACGAGCTCTCTGAAGAGAAGAAAATGAATATTACCTGTTCAAGACTGAGGCCTGCATGTTATTACAGGTAGTCCTCAACTTACAACAATTCATTTAGTGACCATTCAAAGTTACAATGGCACTGAAAAAAAGTGACTTAATACGTTTTTCACACTTAGGACTTAGCATCCCCATGATCATGTGATCAAAATTCAGATGCTTGGCAATCGATTCATACTTATGACCCTTGCTGTGCCTAAAGGTTATGTGGTCACCTTTTGCGACCCTTTTGACAAGCAAAATCAATGGGGAAGCCAGATTCACTCAACAACCATGTTACTAACTTATCAACTGCAGTGATTCACTTAACAACTGCCACAAGAAAGGTAGTAAAATGAGCCAAAACTCCCTTAATAAACGTCTCACTTAACAACATACATTTTGGGCTCAGTCGTGGTCGTAAGTCCAAGACTATCTGCATTTCCTGATTTCAAAGTATATGCAATTCGTATTTCTGCATATGAGTATAGAGTGAAAACCAGGAATGACTACATGTTCTCATTTTGGTGTGCCCACGGTGTGAAATTTTCACGAGTAATAATGCACGCCAAGATTTCATGTTACTTTTTCATGCGTAAACTATCAAAAATATGCAATGTGCAGAGCGGTTCTGTGAAAGAGAAAAATAACTTGACAACCTGGAGTTGTTTTCATCAAGAGTTTTGTGATTACATTGTAGCCATCTTAAGATTTATAAACTAAGGCTGAGCAGGCGGTGGCACCCGGTTGTAGTCTGGGTCAGGCCTGATTAATACAGGTAGTCCTCGACTTACGACCACAACAGAGCCCAAAATTTCTGCTGTTAAGTGAGACATTTGTTGAGTGAATTTTGCCCTGTTTTACGACTTTTCTTGCCACAGTTGTTAAATGAATCACGGCAGTTGATAAATTAGTAATCCGGTTTTTAAGTGACTCTGGCTTCCCCATTGATTTTGCTTGTCAGAAGGTTGATCGAAAGGTGGTGACAATGACATCTCTAGAAGATGCTGCAACCATCATAAATATGAGCCAGATGCCAAGCATCTGAATTTTGATCACATGGTCATGGGGATGCCGCAAAGGTCATAACTGTGAAAAAATGGTCACATTTTTCAGACCATTTGGACGGTCACTAAATGAATTGTTGTAAGTCAAGGACTACCTGTAGTTGTAAGGGAGCAGTCTTGGAATCCCAAAGCCATCTAGATTGGGAAGTAACTAAAACCTCAGAGAAGCAAAGCAAACCATTTCCATAACAGAATGAAGAAAACAACATGAATGTCTCCTTAAAATCACCAGGAGTCAAGCATGGCCGAAAAACAATTTTACTTCCATGTATTTAAAATTACCATTGTAACATTTTTCATGCACTAAGATTTTCAATTTTTTAAAGCTGGCTTCTTTATGATGTCATGGGAGCTCTCCAAAGTGCTGATCACCCTAACAATGTAACCAAACACCACTCCAGTCTGCCAGGAGTTAAGTGATTTGCAAATTAACAATGTAAACAAGGAAAATACCAGGGTAGGGAACTGACAATCTTCTGTTTGAAGCTGTCAGCTGTGAAGAAAATGATCTAGAGTGCAAAAAGCCAACAGTATCAAACAGCATCGGTTTACTTGAGGATAATGAGAACGGAATGGTTTTTAGAATTTTAGGAGCACAAATGTTAATGTTAAAAAAATGTATCTCCGAGATTATACCTCTACATTTTTTGTTTTTGTTCCTGCTTTGTGCAGGGGGCGATATTTATATTCCCACAGGGTAATATTTATCTACCTATATTTTGGGCTTTTTCTCTTAGCTCCTCAGACTCGATTGTTATGCCTTCTCCCATTTTGGATCCCAGAATTTGATTTATTTATTTCTTAAATTTATATGCTGCCCACATCACTATCCAAAGCAATCTTTGAAAGCTCGTCTCTTAACATTCCATAGAACTCTTAAATTATCGAGAAACCAAATGCAGAGTTGGACTACATAGATTGAGCATCTATATAATATTTCTTGCACTTGGTCTCCTCTTGACTATGCTGGTGAATGTGTGTAGACTGATTATCACCCTTGTCTACTTTGCATATTTATCAAGGTAGATAGGCTGCTCAAAACTGAACTTGGGTTATTCTACAAAGCATTCCCAAATTCAAACTTTACAACGGAATACACTACCTTGCATCTTATACTGCAGGCTTTGGAAACCTATATCTACTTACCGTAATGAAGTCATGATTTCCAGAGGATAAAGAACATTGATCCTGTTTGTGTAAGACCATCAAAGAGAAGGTATAGATTTTCCTGTTAAGTGGAGAAGGGCAAACATGAACCTCATGTGACACGAGCCAATATTGATACTGAATATTAGGCAGTTGCATTGCAAAGTTTGGCTTTTACCTTGGACCCTTGAATCCAAAAATGATTGTAGAAAAGACTAATAAGCAGAAGCACAGGCTAAATCAGCTGGCTTGAAACAGAAGCTACAGATTGGTTTGATGAAATCTATGTGGAAAGGAATCCCATAGTCACTTTTAAAATAAAGCCAAGGTCAGTGATATGAAAAGCAACTGAAAATGCCAGCCAAGGAAGAAAAATGACAATGTTGGTAGTCAGGAACCAAAAGTGATGGATTTAGAGAATGGCTTTCTTATGATCAGTAATGGCTCCAGTCCTGAGGCACTGGTCAAAAAAATTATTTAGGCCTTGTTTACATGTCTCAGGTTCTTGACAAGTGTTGACAACAGAAGGATGGAATGGGGTTGTCAAGCTGAAGTACTTTACAGAGAGGAAATGGCAAGAGGAAAGAAAAAGAGAGAATAAATGCAATTTTGTGAGTTATCAGCTGATTAATAACGATGGAACAAAAAAGAAAAAAGGTTAAGATCAAAAGTGACAACAGATCTTCTTAAAAAGCAATTCCCAGGATCCACTATTGGCCATATTGCTAGGGCTGCTGGGAATTATAGTTAAGGTTCCCATCCCTGCTTCACAATTTTAAACCAAAAAGCACACACACTGTTCTAAGTCATAATTTGCACGGAATCCCTGGTATATTTAACATGCTGCGGGAACCCCAGTCAGGTATGAGTTCACATCACATGTGAATCCAGCCATAGAGAAAGAAGGCAGTTATTGAAGTTAATGAAGACTTGCTAGAGATAACGGAGAGTATAATATAAAGGAGGAGAAGCTGGAGAGACTAAAGCAATGTGCGAAGGGTCCAAATTTTAAAAAGAATTAAGAAAACAGGGATTTTAGACCTGGCAAGAGTTTGAAGATGGAGTGGGGGAATGCATATGAGTGAAAATGAATTCCAGATTCCAGACTTGGAAAGAAGAAAGAACAATAATCTTAGTAAGAACAAGATAACAGTTAAGTTGAAGAGGGGTTGTTTTTTTTAAAAAAAGAAAAAAAAGTAGAAGCTCTTAAATTTGAAAAAAAGAGAAGAAAGAAAAGGATTCTGACTGTCAAAACACAGATGGATAGATGAACTTTCTGATCCCAAACATTTGTAATTGCATCTGCCTAGAGAGCCCAGAAAGGCGTCCTGGTTTATATTCTGCTGATTCAGTATAAACCAACTAGTACATTCATTTGCAATTGCAGTCAAGTCTTAAATTCAGATCTGTCCTAAAAGAAGTACACGTTGAAAACGGCTGTAAATCTTCTGGTATTAACTCTAATTCTTGGAGGGAAGTTGTTTGTTTATGGAAGTGGAAAACATCTATACGGTTACTAAGGCAATGCATAGTAAATCTTTATCATCCAATCACGTAAAATGGGGGGAAATGGCACCAAATACGCAAATACCAATTTCAGTCACTGTTCAGCAGCAGAGGGAGCAGGCAGGAAAATGTCTTAGCAAATAAAATCTAGGCTACAAAAGCAGAAGCAAAACAGAAATAAAAAATAAACATCTGTCAAACAGCACATCAAAATGAATTGTCTTTCGGCATTACTATCAATAAGCAAAATAATGAGCAATGCTACAGAAAACGTAAGCATTAAGGAGGGTTTGTTTTGTTTTTGTTTTTTTACAAAATTTTGAAAACAGGGTTGTGCATTGTTGAACTTCTAAGCATCATCACTGTCCTGAGAGGCAAAATTAATAGATATTAAAATTAATATGAAAAGGAAGTCAATATGTACTTTGTTGGTGATAAACAGTCTTCTCACAATACTTGACAACACAGTATCAACAGTAGAAACCTTCAAATTTCTAGGTTCTATCATATCGCAAGATCTCAAACGGACAGCTAACATCAAAAACATCATTAAAAAAGGACAACAAAGAATGTTCTTTCTGCACCAACTCAGAAAGCTCAAATTGACCAAGGAGCTGCTGATCCAGTTCTACAGAGGAATTATTGAGTCTGTCATTTGCACCTCTATAACTGTCTGGTTCGGTTCTGCAACCCAACAAGACAGACACAGACTTCAGAGGATAATTAGAACTGCAGAAAAAATAATTGCTACCAACCTGCCTTCCATTGAGGACCTGTATACTGCACGAATCAAGAAGAGGGCCGTGAAAATATTTACAGATCCCTCACATCCAGGACATAAACTGTTTCAACTCCTACCCTCAAAACGACGCTATAGAGCACTGCACACCAGAACAACTAGACACAAAAGCAGTTTTTTCCCGAAGGCCATCACTCTGCTAAACAAATAATTCCATCAACACTGTCAGACTATTTACTGAATCTGCACTACTATTAATCGTTTCATAGTTCCCATCACCAATCTCTTTCCACTTATGACTGTATGACTATAACTTGTTGCTGGCAATCCTTATGATTTATATTGATATATTGACCATCAATTGTGTTGTAAATGTTGTACCTTGATGAAGGTATCTTTTCTTTTATGTACACTGAGAGCATATGCACCAAGACAAATTCCTTGTGTGTCCAATCACACTTGGCCAATAAAAAAAAAATTCTATTCAGTTAGGTCGCCCATGTCAAGCTGTGGAATTTGCCTAGGAAACTGGCAATCCTAGAACATCTCATTATCCTCATGATCATATACTCAGGAAAGGAAGACATAGACTGGATCAAACATGGTGGACCCATCCCTGGACAATATAAGACTGAGACAAGGCTGTATACTCTTCCCTTATGCATTCAACCCATATGCTGAATATGCATTGAGAGAGGGTGGATTGTAAGATCATGAGCATTTTTTAAAAAAACAATTGGACTTTAAAATCAAAATGAAAGCTTGACTTTTAAGAAATGCTTTTCAGCTTTGGTTTTGGTGAGGATACCTGAGATAGCATGGTTAGCCAAGAACAACAAATAGTTCATAGAACAAATCAATGCAGAGTAGGCAACAGAGGCTACTCTGTTATACGTCTAGGTTCAATTTATCATATAATGCAAATTATCACGTGATGATAATAGAAACGATACAATGTACGAATGAATGTTTTTATTATGGTTACTGATCAGAACCGCTTCGATAAATGTTTATCAACAAATGATAATTGAAATCAGATTGGCTGATCACATTATATACAATGACCTAGTGCCCTTGAAATTTCTATAACGTTGGGAAAAGAACTCAAAGAAGAGGATGACCAAAAGCAAGGTGGATGCGTTAAATGGCAGCAATCAGGGGTGCCCTGTTAGGAGACTGAAAGGCCAGGATGGGGGAAGAAGAACCGTCTACCAAATCGACATTGACTTAATGACACTTAATCATTGAGGCTTCTCCAGCTGCAGTGCTTAAAAGAAAATACCACAAAAAAGTGGTGAAGAAAATCATCACAATTTTAAAAGCTTCAACCCCTTTAGTCCCCTCAGTATTCACCATCCTCTGTGACATGATCAGTTGATTGGGGATAGACTCTGAAGCAGGAGTGAAATCCGGCAGGTTCTGACAGGTTCTGGGGAACTGGTAGAGGAAATTTTGAGTAGTTCGGAGAACCGGCAAATGCCACCCCTGGCTGGCCCCAGAATGGTGTGGGAATGGGGATTTTGCAATAGCCTTCCCCCAGGAATGGGGTGGGAATGGAGATTTTGCAGTATCCTTTCCCTGCCGTGCCCACCAAGCCATGCCCACAGAACCGGTAGTAAAAAAATTTGGATTTCACTGCTCTGAAGTGTAGACTCATGTGATGTTATTCTGAAATTAATAGTCTTTTTCATTTACCTTTAGTCTGGTTAAAAATCCCCCCCCCTTGTAAAATGCACAAGTAAGCTTATGGAGCAATATTATAACCCACTGGATATTTAGGTAAATGGAAATGCTGGTCAATTCAATGCATCTTACTTATGATTGCATAGATTCCAGTTTAAAACATACTGTGCTTGAAGAAGTTACTTAACCAATCAAGATATGGTATTTTGCTTTTAATTAAAAATACAAACTCTCTTGCGGCGCGGAGTTGTAAATAAAACCTTGAACCAGGAACTTAAGAAATTGCTTTCTTGTACAATAATGAATCAGAACAGTGATAGAACCTGAAAAACCAGATAGGTACAACTTTCACAGTCTTATGAGTGCACCAAACTTTGAATAGAATATTCAAATATTCAAGACCCTCACTGCCAAAAAGAGCGTGTGGCATATGAAACAATTGCAAATTGGAAATGGGGCCAAATGAATGTGTTAATTTAATATATTTGACTGCTAAATGGTGGCGCTATATTACATATGCCCCCCCCCTTATTGCAATTCAATCCTCTATTCATAAAGTATGTAAACCAAAGTTTCCATATGTACACAAAGATATAAATACAAATATATATATATATATACACAAAGATATAAACATGCAAAGACAAGACTCACTTATAGATGAGGCACTGATCTCCCCCCACCCTCATTTCTTGTAAATTTCATTGATGCTTCGTTTCCAAAGCTTTTTTGCTTTTCAAAAAACTAAAGAATTCTGCAAACTCCCTTTACCCTTCAGGCTTGCTCCTGTCTTAATTCCTTTCGTGACACAGACTAGAAATGGTGCTAAATTCCTTCATTAGAGAAATCAAACATTCTCTGAACCATTTTTTTTTCTTTTTTCTTTTCTTTTTTAAAAAATCTTTTTGCCCTTTTTCACCACATTGGATCAACCTGTCAGGTTGATGTCTTTGGTTTCACTGGGATTAATTATAGTTCTGGCATACATATTTTAAAGACTTGAGATAAGAAGGACATCTTAAGCTACCAAATCTGCTTCTCACTTGACCCTTCACCAACAGCCCACTTGGTCATGCGATCTTCTTAGGAAATCGGTTGTTACCCACTGGATGAGCAAGCTGGTGCTTTGCTTTGTTGTTGTTGTTTTTAAAGACGTCCTTTTTTTATGTCTCTACCCCAAAGTAGAGCCTCATTAGTGAGACTAATACAGTACTCTGAAGTCCAGTTAATGAATAACCCACCTGCCATTCAAGTGTCAGGAAGTAGACACGTGGAGGCAGGTGCTAAGGAACAGACTGCACTACATTTTCAGTGTTTATTAATACAGCCTGTGATGTAATGTTGGAGAAGGACCTTCCCTAACTGCAGCTCTTCCGGACAACAGATGGAGACTGAGTGATGAGAACACTGGCAATCTCTTTTCATTTTCAGCCTCTCCTGGGAGTATTTAGTTGCATAATATGAACTTTACAGTTGCTGGCAGCCTTTTGCAATCTGAAGAATTCCATGCCACTTGATAATCAAGAGAGCAATCAAACACGAACGCTTCCAGTAAGCTCCTTGTTTACTGGAAAAGGGGTTTAGATCTGGGGTATCCAATCCTGGCAACTTTCAAACTTGTGGATTTCAATTACCGTACCTTCAGCATGGCTGCCTGAAGAATTTGGGAATCGAAGTCCACAGGTCTTAAAGTTGCCCAGGTTGGACAGCTCCGTTTTAGGAGATTCTGTCCCTCAAGGGATCAGTTTGGGCCTCTGTGGCTCAGACTGCTAATGCAGTCTGTTATTAACACAGCTGCTTGCAATTACTGCAGGTTCTAGTCCCACCAGGCCCAAGGTTGACTCAGCCTTCCATCCTTTATAAGGTAGGTAAAATGAGGACCCAGATTGTTGGGGCAATAAGTTGACTTTGTATATAAATATACAAATAGGATGAAGACTATTGCTAACACAGTGTAAGCCGCCCTGAGTCTTCAGAGAAGGGCGGGATATAAATGCAAATAAAAAAAAAAGTTTGTGGGTGGGTCAGATGCAGTCTCAAACTCAGTTAATAGTTACTGTAAATTCAGATACACCACCTTATTGTCAAAGTTTGCTGGAAAGCTGACAAGACTGGCGGCAACAAGGATAGGGTGGCTTGGCATAGGTGGGGAGTTGGCAATTATCTGTGCTGTTTTTAATGCTTGCCGTTGTAGGGTCCCAGTCTGTTACCTTTTTACCTTTCCCTATTGTGCATTTTAATTTCTGAAGGACTCAATTGCAGGAATATGAAGCATATGACCTGTAAAAACATTTTTTAATAAAAAAAAAATCAATCATATCTAGATAAATCAAAAAGTTTTCCTATCAAAGATGTAAGAACGTGGTTGGAAAATCTCATACAATGAATAATTTCCTTGACTTGTTGTGAGCTTGGGATGATCTTTCATTATTTCTTTCCCTTGTCTTATGTGTATCCTACGAAAGACACAACATTTAGCCTTCTTTAAAAACTTATGCATCAAATTACCAATCTGGGAATTTCAAAATAGACTTTCAGTTTTCCTTGTTACTTAGATTTTGGCTGAAAAGTGAAGTGGAAGTAGGAAAAGGAAGTGATGAAAGGCTTTGGTGACCTTTTACCTAATATTAACCAATTCCAACTTGTTTTGGGCTCCTCTCTTTGCAGGCTGACCATACATAACATTCCTAAACTAGGGGTCGGCAACCTTAAACACTCAGAGCCACAAAGTTCCTAACCGGAAGCCCCCCTCCATTCAATTCTGGAGGCGACCGGAAGTCCTGTTCCCATACTATAGAGTCTCCTCCTAGTGTGATGTCCTTTTTCCTCTACCTGTCCTAACCAAAAGCCCTATCAATTGTGGAGCCGACCGGCGATAGGGAGTCACAGCAGAGGGATGAAAGACCCACATGCAGCTCCAGAGCCATGGGTTGCTGACCCCTGTCCTAAACCAATCTGTCACAGATTTAGGTACAAGCACTATATTATGGGTACCTCTAGTTTTTGCAAAAATCCTTT
Source organism: Ahaetulla prasina (assembly GCF_028640845.1). NCBI lineage: Eukaryota > Metazoa > Chordata > Lepidosauria > Squamata > Colubridae > Ahaetulla > Ahaetulla prasina. The sequence goes on from NC_080540.1 coordinate 149,250,976, forward strand.
TTCAGAAGATAGCATTCTAGATCATCACTGAGGCCCTAAAAGAGAAGAAAGCTGTGCATATATTACAATACCACTTTCTCTTTAATATCCCAAAGGTGCTTTTTCAGGAGGCAACTGGACTTTCTTGTTTTTTCTTTTGAAGACGTTTTGCTTCTTATCCAAGGAGCTTCTTCAGCTCTGACAGGATAGTGGGGAATGGAAAGATTTATATTCCTTGCAGACAGCTGGTCATTTGCATCCTTTTAGAGGGTCGTTAAGGTCACCTGGAGGTTTATCTGAGTCCTCAGAATCACCTGAGTAATGCTTCTGGTCCCTGTAGTCTGCAATTTTTTCCCCCTCTGGAAATTCATTCCTACTCCCACACCATTCAGAGAGTGTTCATCCCAAATTGTATAGCTAAAAGTCTGTAGAGATTCTCAGTCATCCAGGTCATGGTTGTCCCAAAGGTGCTTTCTTGTTTCTTCTTTTGAAGATGTATATAATACTTCCGTTCTCCTGTCAGAGCTAAAGAAGCTTCTTGGATGAGAAGTGAACTTTGAACTGTGGTCCATGTTAGGTACCGAAGGTGCATTCCTTGACTAGACGTTCCATTGAAATCCTTCATCTCGACAGCTTGAAGCAGATATGGAAAGTGTGTAGAGGTTCACACCAGTTCAGGCGAACTGGTAGCGGTGATCGCAGGTGGGCCTGCCCGCCCGCCCCGACTCCAAGTCATGCTATTTAGGCCCTTTTCGAGGCAGGGCACATGCATGGAAGGTGTGTGAGCAAGCAAAGCGCTTGTGCGGAAGGCTGGGCGCATGCACGAACAGCACATATGCGCACAAAGTGAGTGGGGCGAACCAGTGGTAAAGATAAGTGAAACCCACCCTGAAACTGTGGTACATAAACAAATAATTGTATAGCAATGGTAACGCACGTAATTTTTCAGCCTTTCTTGTTTTTTTATGTTGGGTTTTTTTTTTTTTTTTACAATAGATCTGCTTGAATGGGCAGGGGGTGGGAGGAATAACTTGTGCCCTGTATCTTTTCAAGAAGTGTGGCTGGAATGTTTGCATTCTTTTGGAAGTAGTAGGAAGACAGTATTAAGAAGAAGGGGGAAAAATAGATTTCAACATTCTTAAAATGATTGCAGCACTTCTTCAATTAGATAGAAATTGGCATTTCTCTTCATGTATGACTGTGTGCAAGAGAGGGGAAGATGAAATACATTTTTTGATTCTTCAACCCATAGTTCCTTGTCCAAAAATAGGGCTTACTTATTAAAAAAGCCTCTCAAACAATACATAAGACTGAAAACTGCCCTTGCCTGGCTGCCTACTAATCTCCCATTCTATTGAGAGCAAATTTCTCTTCTCCTTTTTTCTCCTGAAGTAGGGACTTTGGGGAGGAAAATGAATAAGCGAATCACTCCAGACTTAATATGTAGGAAAGAGATGTTGACTCAAAGTTTTCATCCTCATTTCTTCTTAAATCTGTAACATTTGGAAATCACGTCACTATGTTCAAAGTTCTATAGCAAAAATCACATGTTTCATCAGGATTCAATTGTATTTTGATCAGATATATCTGTTAGTGACTTGGAAGAAGACTTTTTTCCCATCAACTATCATTTACAAGGCGTCAACCTATAGCAGGGATGTCAAACTAGATTTCTTCAAGGGCAGGATCAGCCTTATAGTTGTCCTCCGTGGATAATTTAACAACCGGTTCTTTGCCCTAATGATTTCTTCCAACAACCAGTTCATCAAACTGCTCAGAAAGTTAACAATCGGTTTTTCCGATGTGGTGCGAACTGGCTGAATCCCACCACTGCCTGCACCCTGTTTTAGGCTTGGACAGCCTCCTTCAACACTTTGACGGCCAAAATCGGGTGGGGGGGGCGCACATGGCCCCGTTTTCGCTAGCAGGGGCACCACGAGCCAGTCCTTTGCTATTTCCAGGCTGGCCCCACGGGCCAATCTAAGCATCCCAAGGGTCGGATGTGGCCCGCGGGCCTTGAGTTTGACACCCCTGACTCACAGGATCTTCTCTTCCTTTATAGTAGTCAGCATGGATACAACTTCCTCTCTTCTCTGTAATAATGGAAATGTTCACCATTCTAGCTAAGGCAGCAGAATTGTAAGAGCTATTTTTATGAATTGGGAGAAAACAAACTAGGGTGGAAAGCAAAATTGCCCTCTCACCCTGATCTTGTGACACTGAGGTGATGTGAGGCTTCTCCAGTTTCTTATGCAGGGAACAGGTGAAAGAGCCAGGCAGAAGAGAATCTCGCTTTCTCCAGGACCATCTGTCCAAAAATATTAAGGACATTGCTATACTGTCAGTTTATTTCTTCCTCAAGCCACGGAAATGCAGAAATAAACCAACTCACTTAGATGTTGGCTTGGTCAGCAAACTTCTCAACGTGCCTCACCCACTTAAGTGAATGCACCATGGTAACATACTGAGTGTCAGAACAGCAACCTGAACAGACACACACACACTCACACACAACTTAATCTGAGTGCATTTCATTCTGGGTTTTCTACAAAGCTGAGAGAGTTGATGATGTGATGATTGGGTAAACATACCTTTAGGGCAGCAAAGGTGGCTGAGGAATTCTGGGAGTTGAAGTCCACAAGTCTTAAAGTTGCCAAGGTTGGAGACCCCTGCTTTAGGGTGTAAGAAAAAAAAGGATGGAACTGGGCACAATTTTTGGAATGAGTCGCATCCCCTGATCATGATATCATGAGGTTGATGAGTGTACACCCAGCTGAAGTTGCCTAAAAGCATTGTGAAGGTGAAGGCAGATACTTAGTTTTAAGAGAATCAAGAATGGTTTGAGAAGACGGCTGTGCTTCTAACATTGCCCATACCACTTTAATTTCTCTCTCTCTCTCTCTCTCTCTCTTTTTTTTTTTAGTCAGACATTAGGAGCCTGAACTATACAACCCTCTGCTCAATCTGTCTCCTAAGTGGAAGGTAAACATGCTGTCTTCGTTCCTCATAAAGTGCATAAGTTCCCAGTATTCAATTAGATTAGATACATTTTTCAAAGAATTTAATGGGCTGCCCATTTACACCTCAGCCCAATGCAAAGTGTTGGGACTGTAAGGTTTTAAATGATTTGGGATCCAAGAAGTGCCTCTTGAGCTGTGCATTACAATAATCAGATGAGTATCAACACTCCCACCTACCCACCCCGGCAAAACATATTATTAAAACATTTTCTCTATACAGTAAGAAATAAATTCAAAGAAAAAAAAATATAAGAAAAGAGATGTGAAAAAGAAAAAAAAAGGATGGAACTGGGCACAATTTTTGGAATGAGTTGCATCCCCTGATCATGATATCATGAGGTTGATGAGTGTACACCCAGCTGAAGTTGCCTAAAAGCATTGTGAAGGTGAAGGCAGATACTTAATTTTAAGAGAATCAAGAATGGTTTGAGAAGACGGCTGTGCTTCTAACATTGCCCATACCACTTTAATTTCTCTCTCTCTCTCTCTCTCTCTCTCTTTTTAGTCAGACATTAGGAGCCTGAACTATACAACCCTCTGCTCAATCTGTCTCCTAAGTGGAAGGTAAACATGCTGTCTTCGTTCCTCGTAAAGTGCATAAGTTCCCAGTATTCAATTAGATTAGATACATTTTTCAAAGAATTTAATGGGCTGCCCATTTACACCTCAGCCCAATGCAAAGTGTTGGGACTGTAAGGTTTTAAATGATTTGGGATCCAAGAAGTACCTCTTGAGCTGTGCATTACAATAATCAGATGAGTATCAACACTCCCACCTACCCACCCCGGCAAAACATATTATTAAAACATTTTCTCTATACAGTAAGAAATAAATTCAAAGAAAAAAAAATATAAGAAAAGAGATGTGAAAAAGAAAAAAAAAAGGAAAAGAGATGAAAGAAAAAGGAAATAGAAAAGAAAAAGGACAGAACAGAAAATATAAAATCTACTCCTATTGTTTGCAGGTCAAATGTCCATAAAGGCTGCACACTGGTTTTGAATGTGATGGTAATCCCTTGACTCTCAAGCTGCTTATCCTATGATTGATCTCAAGGAACTAAATTCTTGTGGTCTCTTTGGAAGAAACAGCTCATCCAGAGCACAACTGGGTCTTCTCCCAATCTCTCCTTCTCCAGAAAGAATTTCATCAGCCGAATCTACCACTTGGCCACCAATCTTTGCTGTGCTGGTATCTCCACTCACAGGGATGTTTAACTTACATAGGTCCATACCTAGAGGCCTAGCCAAGACTCTCCTTCCCCTGCAAGGCAAACCTTGTATTGCAAAGAAGAGGGCCTTTTCCATAGTGGCACCCCAGTTTCTGACTGTCTTCCTGAAGTAAGGAAATATGGATCTTGGATATTCCACTCTATTTGTTGTCAGTTCAGGTTATATGCTGAGGAATCTTAATGGATGTCCTTGTTTGTGTGCTTGAAAAACTTTTCTGATGGCTAAGTGGCTCGCTTGCTTTTGCAGGACTATTTCAATTTGGAATTTTGATGCTAGCATGTCTCCCTAGAATCTATTGGGAAGAAATGAGGGTTCAACCATATTTAAAGCACATAAGGAAACTTTGTCCAAGGTCATAGAGAAATGGGGGCTTGATGAGTAGCCGATTTCCAACTTTTGTTGTTGTTGTTGTTGTTGTTTCGTCTACCTGCTTTGGAATTCCTAATTCAAGGTCTGTCTGCAAAATTTCCGAGAGGAAAGAGTGATGACTGAGAAAAGCCAACCCGTTTTGTTTTCTGAAATAGGGGGTTTGGACTAAACCCAAAGAGAACAGCCCCCAAGAATGCTTGGCAAAAAATGAAGTTCCCAGGCTCTGCTCAAATGATTTGCCACTCTTTTAATTTAACCTGAATGAAAGCCCTGCCAGCCAAGTTACTTAGGAAACTTATTTGTGAGTAGTCATTTGATTTTTTTAAAAAAAAGTATGCCTGGAAAGTTAAAAATTAGCCTGGGGGAAAGATAGGGGAGCTTTCCAAATGAGCCCCCCACCCCGCCCTCAGTTCCCTGATAAGGTATAAGGAATGGGCAGTTGTTGGTAGGAGCAAGACATATTTTGACAAATTTGTATTTGGCAGACTTTGATGAAGGACACCAGTTCCTGCTTGGTCTTTCCCTCTTAAAGGAAAAGTGAAGGCAGAGGGGGGACATTTGAAGGGGAGCCAACAGGACATGGGATGTTTTGTGTGTGTTCGTGGGGGGGTGCTCATCTCCTTCATTGCTCATTTGCATTCTTCTGGCTCCAGCAAGGAATTTTAACTCTTTTTGCTCACTTAAACTCCTAAACCAGAAGTTGGCAAAATAGTAAGCTTTGGGGGAGATTTGTTGATTGGTGAAAAAAAAGAAAAAGATGAAATGTCACCCTGTTCACCAATTCTCTTTGTTAATGGGTGTGTTTGTGTCTTTGAGTTACTCTGGACTCTGGAGTGGCCCCTGCAGTTTTTTCTTGGTATTTTTTTTCAGAAGTGGTTTGCCCTTGCCTGCCTCCCAGGGCTGAGAGAGAGCGACTGGCTCAGCTAGTTCATCTGGCTTTGGGTCCAAGGCAGGACTCGAACTCCTGTTGTCTTTGGGCAACAGGCATGTGAAATTTCTACAGTCATCTCACAGAAGTGGGCCTGACATTTTCAACCAGTGTTTTTTTTCATGAGACTTGGATGCTTTTTAAAAAATATGCGCGCGCGCACACACACACACACACACACACCCCACAATAAAGACTGAAGTCTTTCACAGGCGCAACATGTCCAATAGGGCTAATTCAGAAAAAAAAAAATCTCCCAAAGTACACCATTGGAGATTATTATTTTGCTGCCAAACATTTTAGAAGTTACAAAATTATTCGGTAAGCTGTATGTATTCTGCAGATCACAGGCTGTCCATGCTTGCCATAAAGCATTTCATAAATTTGATAAGGTATTGCCATAAATCATTGATGAAGGTATCTTTTCTTTTATGCACACTGAGAGTGTATGCACCGAGACAAATTCCTTGTGTATCCAATCACACTTGGCCAATAAAAAATTCTATTCTATTCTATTCTATTCTATTCTATTCTATTCTATTCTATTCTATTCTATTCTATTCTATTCTAAAGCTGTATTTAGTCTTATGGCTGGGCAGGGCATCGTCCCATTCAGCTTAGTGGAAGAACGAGTTTTCTAGGAAGGTACAGAGGGGAATTTTTCCTACCCAAAACAGGAGAAAATTCATGGGAAACACACGTGAATCAGCTGGCTGAAGGCCTCATTTTGGGTTGTGAAACATTGAGCTCATATATCACCAAGTTTCTCTCTTCTTCCTTCCTTCCCATTACACGTTCCTTTTTTTCTTTCTCGAAGCCAAGATAGATCTTTCCAAGCCATGTTTACCACTAACATGCAAATTAATCTCTTCTCCCCTCCTTTTTTAAATTTTTTTTTCCCAGCACAGCCTTCTCATTGATTTCATTCACTCGGGAAAGAGTGAATTCTCTGTACGCAGAGTTATAAATCAGAAACCTAATTAATATAATTTGACAATAGGGCTGAGGAGGAGGAAAGGACAGTGCCAGTTGTGAGCACAATGGGCTCATAGTGTTGTCCACACAAATGGTTCTTGCCCCTCTGACTCCTACTGAATCTCACACAGTGAAATCTCAGTATCCCGTCATTCGAGGCTGTTGCCCATATTAGTTCTGACTTCTTGGGGGGCAGCAGCCGGGAGTAGCTGTGACTTGCAGGCACCTCAGTTGCTTTTCACCAATGAGGAATGCTCAGGTGGATTGAACAGGGTGCCCCACTATCTTACCTGCAGTTTTGAATGTTGCAGCATGCGCTGGATGATTATAAATAGCTGCAGATTCTTGCTTTACCTCAAGGAAGATGCTCCAACTTGCAGTTTTGGTGGGCTGTTCTGTCTTTACCTGGAACGGAAGATTGTTCCTGGTTGGCTGCTACCATTGCTTTTCCATCGATCCACTTTGGTAATAAGGCAGTTTTTGCCCTCCCAAGACTCATAGAGAGGCTCTGGAGTCAGGTGAGAGAGAAAAACGGGCCTCCCCCACCACCACCTAGGCCCTCTGGAGGCAGGAAACACCCTGTTTCCCTACTTCTGGTGGGCCCAGGAGGCCCGAAAATCAGCTGGCACGCATGCGCGCCAGAGCTGAGCTCACATGCCCACTGATATGGTTACGCATGCCATCTGTGGTACGCATGCCATAGGTTCGCCATCACGGGTCTAGGAGGAGAATATTCTCTGTTGCTGTTTCCGCCTTATGGACCATCTTGTCCCCTGAGGTGAGGTTGGCTCCCCTCACTCTTCTGACCTCCTGGAAGAGTATCAGGATCTGGCTCTGTCAAGTGGCATGGGGTTCCAAATGTGGTATACAACCCTGGGGCTGGTTGGTGGTTTGAGGGTATCCTCTCCATCTTTTTAACTTTGTCTACTTTTGTAAGGATTTCATAGTTTTTTATAGTTTTTTTACTTGTATACTGCTGAGAGTTACTTAGACAGTGAGATGGGCAGTGTATAATTTGATTAATAAATGAAACAAATTCAAAGGTTGAAAGTTAACAGATTTTCATCAAACCAAATTTTAGTGTCTGGGACTCAGCATTCTTCCATCGCTACATACCCATAATCATCTTTTCTCCACTATCCAGTCTTTTAGAGTGAAAGATACAGATTTTCAGAAACATTTGGATATATTTAGTCTTTAATATCTTTATTAATATCTTTATTAATATCTTTAACTTTTAATTAGTTATTAAAAAATCTTGTTTGTTATCATAATAATATCTAACCAATACGAATTTGCATTATAATTTAATATAGGCTGCAGCCTGGACCTCACTTAGAAGTGTTAGCTTGATTGTTTTACAAATGTATTTTAAATCTGTCTTAAACTTTATTTTATTTATTTCAGAACACACACACACACGTGCAGACAAACATCCACACACATATTCATTCGTTCGTTCATTCATTCATTCATTCATTCGTTCATTCACAGAGCCCTCTGCTTGTACTGGTCTATGACCACAGTAAACTGAACTGAATTGAACCTATAAGGAGTTGCAAGTGAACAGGCCCATACATTTCTTTCAAAATTATTATATCTCAACCATAGAAAGTATGAAAGCAAAAAATACTTTTGATAGTTTTTAAAAAGTTTTTAAGCCATAAGAATCCTATCTAACATTTATTGAAGCCTGAAGCCATTGAAAGGGCAATGTAAGATACACCAATACTCTATCCCAAATTTCATATATATTGTCCAAATGTAATTTGTGTGTGTGTGTGTGTGTTTGATAATAGAGTGACACTTAAGTCTCAGTAGAGGCTTTCTCTAATATAGTCAATGCCTCAGGAGTTTCAGAGGCTGCATCAGACTCAGCTGCAAACTATTATCCTCCAGCTCATGGTATTAAAACAAACAAACAAAAACTCGCATCCATAGTGTGTCCAACCGGAGGGTGGTCTAATAACAAGTTAGAACAAGCTTGTGGTTCTCCATGCCTCCCATGAAATCACAAGCTGCTTCAACTATGGCAGTATGAACCGGAACATTGAAATTCCCCAGCCTCATCTTTCTGCATCTCCTTCAACCAAATCCTGAGCAGAGTAATCCTGCTATATACTGAGGCAGATGGACCACCGGGCTTTAGAGCGCACAGAGAATATCCAGCTTCTCTAAATGCCCAGTACAGATAGTCCTCAACTTACGACTGCAATTGAGCCCAACCTTTCTGTTGCTAACTGAGACATTTCTTAAGGGAATTTTGTCCCATGTTAGGATCTTTTGTGCCTCAGTGGCTAAGCGAATCGCTGCCGTTGTTAAATTAGTAACATGTTCGTTAAGTGAATTTGGCTTCTCTATTGACTTTGCTTGTATAGAAGATCGCGAAAAGGGATCATGTGACCCCGGGGCACGGAGACCATCATAAATATGAGCCAGTTGCCAAGTGTCCAAATTTTGATCACGTGACCATGGGGATGCTGCAACAGTTGTAAATGTGAAAAACAGTCATATCTCACTTTTTTTCCCCCAGTGCCGTTGCAACTTCAAATGGTCGCTAAATGAATTGTTGTAAGTAGAGGACATAGACCTCTACCTCTGTATAGACATCTAGATTGGCTCTAAAAAAGACAGAAAGACATGATAAGAGGAAGGAATTCCTATAGGCACTTTCCTCCCCCTTCCTTGACTCAATACAGCCTTGACTACCCAAAACAATGCAGTCATCTAATATTGATCCAGCCAACTCACTCAGCCACGTTTTGCACAAAGGCCAGTCAGTAATCAACAATCAGATCATGGATGAAGGAAAACTTACTCTTCTCTGACCTGGATTTAAGAACAGATCTAGCAGACCAATATATTAACCCAATATATGGGATGGAGTTGTGATTAGAAAAGAAAAAAATGGACAGGCGCACCTGATCTAAGTTCTTTTCTTCTTTGCTGGCAGTTTAATCCTCAGGGCTCTAATTCGGTATTAAATGCCTCACCTATTTCAAATGCAGAAATTGTCGCATCTGGAGGTGCTCTGCTGAGTAGGAAACTTGTTTAGGCTCCAAATTGCTGACACTGTTAGTTCCTGAAAGACACTCTGCACTTAATTCGGGACTCTGTAACATCTCCTTATAGATTCTGGCTGCTCGTTCTAGGTGAGTCCATTTCTCTATTGATTTCTTTTTATCAGTCCAAAGGATAGAAATCACTCAGGGGAGATCTTGAGACAGTTGCCAGTGGTTTGTCAACCCGTATAGGCCACGGAAAACATATACAGATTTATAACGTTCGCATCTTGTTCAATTATGGTAAGTAAAACCCAAGAGTCACACTGTGGATCCAGTTACTAATGCTGTGCTGTTTCTGGCAGCTGTGAAATATGGTGGGAAATTGAGATTTATGTTGATATAAGGTTGATATCAGGTTCTCAAAGATCTATGAAATGCACAAGAACCAGAATTCTCGATCTTAAAATAGAATAGAATAACAGAGTTAGAAGGGACATTGGAGGTCTTCTAGTGACTAGAATCTAGTCCAACTCCCTGCTTAGGCAGGAAACCCTAGACCACTTCAGACAAATGGTTATCCAAACGCTCCTTAAAAACTTCCAGTTTTGGAGCATTCACAACTTCTGAAGGCAAGTTGTTCCATGGATTAATTATTCTAACTGACAGAAAATTTCTCCTTAATTCTAAGTTGCTTCTCTCCTTGATCAGTTTCCACCCATTGCTTCTTGTTCTACCCTCAAGTGCTTTGGAGAACAGCCCGACTCCCTCTTCTTTGTGGCAACCCCTGAGATATTGGAACACAGCTATCATGTCTCCCCTAGTCCTTTTTTTTATTAAACTAAACCATTTATTAAACGGTTCCTGCAACCGTTCTTCATATGTTTTAGCCCCCAGTCCCCTAATCATCTTTGTTGCTCTTCTCTGCACTCTTTCTAGAGTCTCAGCATCTTTTTTACATTGTGGCAACCAAAACTGCAGTATTCCAAGTGTGGCCTTACCAAGGCATAGAGAGTTCGTGGAGGTCCAGTCGTTCGGAGGCTGATCGGACACAAGTTAGGTCCTATAATAGGACCTACCTTGTGGCACTGAGGGAAGCGAGACGTTGCTACGTCTCGTCCCTCATTGCGTCGGCAGATAACCGCCCAGCTGCCCTGTTTCGGGTGACCCGTTCCCTCCTTCACCAGGGGGAGCGGGATGACCCATTGCAGGGACGTGCTGAGGAGTTTAACGGTTATCTATACAATAAAATCGTTCAGCTTCGGGACGGTCTGGACCAAAATTGCGGGGATCCAGATGGGGCGTCTGAGGGCGGTCTTGTTGACATTGTTTGGGATGAGTTTGACCCTGTGGCTCCCGAGGACATGGACAGGTTGCTGGGTAGGTTGAATGCCACCACGTGTTTACTGGACCCATGCCCCTCCTGGTTGCTACTGGCCACTCAGGAGGTGACACGAGGCTGGCTCCAGGCGATTACGAATGCTTCTTTGTTGGAGGGAGTCTTTCCGACCGCCTTGAAAGAGGCGGTGGTGAGGCCCCTCCTCAAGAAGCCTTCCCTGGACCCGGCCAATCCCCCTTGCTACCCAAAGCTCTTGGTGACAGCCAGGTGACGGTCACAAGAGTTTGGCGTACTTAGGAAAAGCACAGAGCATAAAATAAAACAGTAGTGGAAAGGAAAGAAGGGGAAAACCCACACCTACGTAGACACAATTCACTCCCTCCCTGGGCACAAAACCCAGAAATTTGGAGGTACTTGCAAGAGTCTTCTTTTCAAGCAGCTGTCTGGTTCAAACGCAAAGCTCCTTTACTACCAGTGCCAACCGAGAAGAGCCCAGGAGCAACATCCATAGACAAAAATGGTCTGTTGCAGTGGTGGGTTTCAAATTCTTTTACTACCGGTTCTGTGGGTGTGGCTTGGTGGGCGTGGTTTGGTGGGCATGGCAGGGGAAAGATACTGTAAAATCTCCATTCCCACCCCATTCCAGGGGAAGGTTACTGCAAAATCCCCATTTCCTCCCAATCAGCTGGGACTCGAGAGGCAGAAAATAGATGGGGGCGGGGCCACTCAGAATTTTTACTACCAGTTCTCCGAACTACTCAAAATTTCTGCTACCGGGTCTTCAGAACTGGTCAGAACCTGCTGAAACCCACCACTGGTCTGTTGCTAGCTGGATGAACTCAACCGGGCTAAGTCCGCTGGCCAGATTAGTCTCAAGTCCCAGGGGAGTCAGTTAGTCCAGAACGCAGCTGCGCGGGTGATAGAGGGAGCGCCACGTAGCTCCCACATAACACCACTCCTGCGCAGACTGCACTGGCTGCCTGTGGTCTCTCGAGTGCACTTTAAGGTTTTGGTTACTACCTTCAAAGCGCTCCATGGCTTAGGGCCTGGGTACTTATGGGACCGCCTACTGTTACCTCATGCCTCCCACCGACCCGTACGTTCACACAGAGAGGGACTTCTCAGGGTGCCGTCCACCAAACAGTGTTGGCTGGCGGCCCCCAGGGGAAGATCCTTCTCTGTGGGGGCTCCTACCCTCTGGAATGAACTTCCCCCTGGTTTACGCCAAATATCTGACCTTCGGACCTTTCGCCGTGAATTGAAAACGTATTTATTTATCCGCGCGGAGCTGGCTTAAATTTTGTTGTATTTTAAATTTATATTTTATATTTCTAAATTTTATATGAATTTTAATGGGTTTTTAGAATTTTAAATGTTTTAATGTTTTTCGGCCAAATTGTATAATACGTTTTTTAATTTTGTTTTAATTGTATATTGTATTGTTTTTGGGTTTTTATTCTGGCTGTACACCGCCCTGAGTCCTTCGGGAGAAGGGCGGTATAAAAATCTAATTAATAACAATAATAATAATAACAATAATAACAACAGCAACAACAACAATAATAATAATAATAATAATAATATAGTCAAAAGAATAATTTGGGGTTACAACTTGAACCAGGGTTACAAAAATAAATAAAGATTATTCTTCAGACTAAAAACTGGGCACTAAAATGAGATCCAGACAGCTGTGAGGAAAGAAGAAATATTTATTCTAGAAGCAAAACAGTTTGCTTTTAGGGGCAGGCGACAAAGAAATGGAGTACAGTGGCGAACTTTTATAGGGGGAGCTTGTCCGGCGTGTGGAAAGTGTCTATATGCTGAGAGTCGTGTGTGTGTCTGCATTCTTGGAAACATACAGTTCTGCTGGGAGACTTAATTTAATTAACTCTATTTGTGTTTGCAGACTTTATCTTGTGATATGGGGATTAGGTCTGGGTAACTTATTTTGGGATTTGAGGAAGTTTGCTAATTTAATTAACTTGGAGGCACTGATTCCCTGATCTTTGTGGATTCTGTTAATATTTTAAGGGAAGATGGAAACAGTTTGAAGAATGCAATATATTTGGATATAAAACTTTTCACAATTGTTTTATCAGAATGAAATGTTCTCCACTTCTATTTATTCTTGTCCCAGAGGATTTGTGGACAGAATTTTCAGGAAAAAAAAATGTTAGTTCCCTTGATTATTTTTTAAAGTTTATGGCACCATGCAATGCAGCAAGGCTGGTTTTGGTTGTAGACCTCTGTCTTTGTGCAGTGCCATTGTAACTTTGAATGGTCAGTATAGGTAGTCCTTGACTTACAACAGTTTGCTTAGCAACCGTTCAAAATTACAACAGCACTGGAAAAAGTGACTTACGGCCATTTTTCACACTTATGACCGTTGCAGCGTCCCTATGGTCACATGATTTATATTCAGATGCTTAACAACTGACTCACATTTATGATCGTTGTAGTGTTCCGGGGTCATGCGATCACCTTTTTGTGACCTTCCGACAAGCAAAGTCAATGGGGAAACCAGATTCACTTAACAACCATATTACTAATTTAACATTTGCAGTGATTCACTTAACAAATGTGGCAAGAAATGTGGCAAGAAAAGTCATAAAATGGGCAAAACTCATTTACCAAATTTCTTTTGGGTTCAATTGTGATCGTAAGTTAATCGTAACCTGTAAACGAACGGTTATAAGTGGAGGACTACTTGTATTCAGATTATCTCTTCCTGTTAGTCCAACCTCTTGGATTTCCTAAAACAACCACCTGAAACTTTGGTGCTGAGAAGCCACCCCAACATGAAGATGTTCAGCAGTCCATTAAACCGCTTCCTGCACTTGTGTTCTCCATTAACGGTCTTCTCAGCCCCAACTGTAAAATTTGACCTGACATTTAAAAATAGCTCCTTAAGAAGAGCTGAGAGTTCCTCAGCAGAGGTTGCCAGGGAAAGAAAAATTGGCAAGCTCGCTTGCTGCTTAATGTTTCAAAATTAATTTTCCCTGTCAAGATTCTTCTTCATTTTCCCTTTGCTGTTTACGCAGGAATGTAATGGGGAACAATTAAAACAACCAAAATTTCAAAATTGCTGAAGGCACTAAGAAAAAAGGAGCTTGCTCATTGTTCTCATTTTCTGTGTATTGTCAAGTTCACTATTAATGTATTTCTTTCAACTTTTTAAACGCGTACCACACTCTTCTATTCAACTGAATTCTCAGATGTTATCAAAATAGAGAGCCAGTTTAATCTAGTGTGTAAGGCACTAGACTAGAAAAGAGGCAGCCATGAGTTCAAATCCAGCCTTAGGCTTAGCCATGAGAGCCAGCTGGGTGACATTGGGCCAATCTTTTTCTCTCAGCCCAAGTCTCCTCAACGGGTTGTTGTGAGGAAAATTGGAGGAAGCTGTGTTGGATAGGTTTGCCACCTTGAGTTATTTGTAAAAACAATAAAGTTGAGATATAAATAATAATGATAAAGTTTTTAAATAATTTAATAATAATATAAATATAAAATATAATAATAATATAATTATATAAATATAAAATATAATAATAATAATAATAATATAATATAAATAATTAAAATATTAGAATACAGTATATAGCAGGGGTAGTCAACCTTTTTATACCTACTGCCTACTTTTGTATCTCTGTTAGTAGTAAAATTTTCTAACCGCCCACCGGTTCCACAGTGGTGTGGGGGGAGATGCGTGAGCTATTCTGGGACGAGGCTCTTTTGTTTACGGTCGCACTATAGCGCCATTTAACTTCACTTACGTAACATGAACTAAACTTAGGCGCGGTTGTTACAAATAGTATATTTTCAGAAATTTAAATTGTCACGGGGAATTTTATGAAAACCTAATGAAAATGTTTTTAAATAATGCTATGAAAAATTTTTTAAAAGTCAATTAAATTAAAAAAAAGGAAAGTGCTTCAGTATCGGACAAAACCCCTACCGCCCACCAAGCTGGAACGCCCACTAGTGGGTGGTAGGGACCAGGTTGACTACCACTGGTATATAGTGTCATTAAGATGTTGAATTAAGATCAGAGAGACCCAGGTTATCATAGATGGGAAACAGGCAGGGGTGAAATGCTCCCAGATCGGACCGGATCGGGCGATCTGGTAACGATCATGGTCAATAGTTCAGTGATCTGGTAGCCACCTGCCCGAGTGTCATTACTTCCTGGTTTTAACCAGGGAATAATGTGTTTTTTACCTTCTTAGCATGTGCAGAAAGTTTTGTTCATGCGCAGAAGGTCTGCGCGTGCATGGGATGCGCGCAGGCGGCGCGTGCACTTCCAAACCGGTAAAGAAGGTAATTAGATTTCACCTCTGGAAACAGGTGAACAGAATGCTGGAGATTGAGCTTCTGCAAGAAATGATAGAAATCTAAATAAATAAATAAAACAAGAAACCATATTTTCAATGGCAACGGGACAAGATTCTAGTATCAATTACAAAGGTGAATGAACTTCTTTTCACCTTACACTAGAACTATACCTTGGGCTAGAAGACCTCCAAGGTCCCCTCCAACTCCGTTATTCTGTTCTGTTCCATTCTGTAATTACTGAGTTGGAACTAAAGTGTGATTGAGAATCTGGACTTCCGGGTTAACAACCGGGAATCCTTGAGGATCAATTTTCTTGAAAACTGCAAGGTTAAAGCTGACAACTTTCTGAATCACAGGAGTTTTTATTTTCTTTATAAAAACTGAACATGGGCATGTGTTCACCTGGATGTGGCTTGTCTTGTTGCAGCAATGGGAACAGTCCTTCTTCCCATCCACCCACCCACCCCAGCTAAACATTTTTCTAACTGTGTGCTATTAAAAGAAGAAAATCAATTGAGGAAAAGAACTGGCAACTCTAAGATGGGAGCCACCCACCCTCTCCCACAATTGCAACTGCATTGTGGTTCTGAAAAGTACAGTGTGTGCGCGATGGTGTCATAATAGAGTGCTTTCATGCACCAGATTTGAAACCCTTCCAATCTAAAAATTCCCCTATTCCTATGGGGAACATTCTGCCTTGAATGTTGAATTCAAACGAAGCAACACCAAATTCCTGTATATGACGCTCCCTACCCACAAAATAATCAGAATGAGGAATTTCTTTTATCTTTTGTCTTTTCCTCTGTCTGCTGCCATATTGATTTTTTCCCGCCTGCCCTCTCTAACACCTCTGCTGCTTGTACACTTTGACCTCTCTGGTTCCTTCAGTTTGTACCATTCTAAGACAAATACAAGGCATGAGAAGCTTGTGCAACAACATTTGAATCTTACAGTGGTCCAAGCCATACGGAAACAAGAAGAAAGAAGTTGCATCATTAGCAATGAGGCCTTGGATAGTCTTCTGAAGGTGGAAGTGAGAGAGTCGAGTGCTTTAGCAAGCCTCTGAGAGATGCTGAATATAAGATGGGAAGGGGTCACCTAATCCTAGTTGTGCAAGTCAGAAACTCTGTGATGCGTCCTATTAACTGTAGAATTTTCACTTGGCCCACTTGGGTTAAGATCCAGGCTTTTCTGCAACAAATCCATAGGGAAATAAAGCTACACTACATTTTCCATGACTTTTGGCTTTCAAAAGTTTTCAGTCTTGATTCAAAGTTTGTTTAGTTGAATAGCTAAACAAAATGCAGGAAAAATCAAAGGCATTTTTCAGTCTCGCCTCCTCCCTGATGATATCTTAAGGGGAGGGGGAAACAACTCTTGAAGTAAAAGCACTATACAAATCAAAATCATCAGTCTAAAGTTAGGGAAATTTCTAAGACAAATTCTAATGAACGTACTCCGTAAAATATTTATCCCACCGTTGTATGTTTGCAGGCAATACTTGGAGATGGACTAGCATGGAGCTGCCATCAGGTCTTGATCTGGGCAAGCACATATAAACTTATATACTGTCTAAATTTGATTCAGTATCATAAAACAAATATGAAGGCAAACATATTCTTAAGCAAAATGCAAGCAGCAACACACTGAAGCACATAAACAGTAAATATAAACAAGTGTTGTGTCTTGATCAGTGGTGGATTGCTACCGGTTCACCCTGGTTTGGGTGAACTGGTAGCAGCAGCAGAGGGAGGCTCTGCCCACCTGCCTGGACGTCATCAAATACGCTCTGCACATGCGCGAGTGAACCGGTAGCAAAGGTAAGTGAAACCCACCACTGGTCTTGATATAATTCTTTATAACATTTCAGATAATGTTTACTATTTTGGCGTCATCCTAATGATTGTGCTTTATTTACTGTGGGGTCCTTGGTACTCTCTGAGGTTTGTGGTTTTCTTGTAGACCAGTGATGGTGAACCTTTGACGTGCCCGCGTGCCAGCCTGCATGCTGGAAGTGGCACACGAAGTCATCCCACGAGGTATGTGCAGTCCCACTGCCCTTTGAGCACGCAGGAGTGCCGATACCTGGAATAGTGGCGGTCCATTGCACATGCGCGAGCCGGCACCCGAACACCCGGATACCGGCATGGAAGCATGCCCGATGAACAGCTGGCCATCGTGCATGCGTGCAACGTCAGCCTGGAAGGTCGGGTGCCGGCCTGCGTATGTGTGACAGAATGCCACTTTTCCTGGTTCTGCCACTCCCGCGCACATGACAGCCAGCTGATCGGTGCGCGTGTGATCACAGGAACACGGAATAGGAGCCATGGAGGCTGCGCATTCTTTGCAGGATGGTTTCGCACGCTGCTTCTGGCACGCGTGCCATAGGTTCCCCAACACTGTTGTAGACATTTCATTACCAAACTAGGTAACATCATCAATACCAGCGAGGGCCCTACAGTTCAGCTCTGAGCTGCAAATATTATCTTAGAGCTTTCCAGCACTGCGAAAGGAGGACTCAAAAGTGAATGGAATTTTAACAATAAAATGAAAATGAAACTAAATACTGTTTGCCTTAGTTCTAGTTTGTGTTTCTTTTTTAGATCTCCCATATTCCTAAACACGTCCATGTTTACATTCCTGGTACATTTCCTAGTAACGTATGAGAAGGATATTATTATGGCTGCTTAGATGAATGTCTAAGCTTCGCTACAGATAACAGGATCCAACTTCCTCCTGCCAAGGGTGTGACAGACCTTGTTTATGGGAGTAATCTGCACTTTTGCTACAATCAGCATTATTTCCAGGAGGTTCTAGTTATGTTTATCTTCAAAATCTCATTTGGTGCAGTTTAAGAATATTTAAATTGCAGCAGTGATGCTTCTGCCTAATGTCAAAGTTATTGTTAGTAGCTTCAATATTAGAAAAGGGGGAGGAAAAGTGCAACAGATAGATAGCCACCACCACAACCCTGAGTAGCATACTTCTCCGATTGAATACAGATGAATTTAATGAGATCAAATAAATCTCTTTCCGTCACGTTGATGGGGAATGTCCTCGCTGAAATTCATGAATCCCATTTGAATGGTTACAAACAAAGAGCACTATTTACTCCCTTTTTACAGAGAAGGTATTTCTTTTGTAGCTTTTTTTAAATTCACATTTATATCCCGCCCTTCTCCGAAGACTCAGGGCGGCTTACACTATGTCAAGCAATAGTTTTCATCCATTTGTATATTATATACAAAGTCAACTTATTGCCCCCAACAATCTGGGTCCTCATTTTACCTACCTTATAAAGGATGGAAGGCTGAGTCAACCTTGGGCCTGGTGGGACTTGAACCTGCAGTAATATCTCAACTTAATTTCCGATTGGTCTAAAACTTGGCAACTCCAAATCTCAACCAGAAAATGCTCAGTCTTACATATTGGAAAAAAGAACCCTAACATCAAGTACAAACTTAATGGACATTACCTAACTGACGACCCCCACCCTGTCAAAGATCTTGGAGTTCTCATATCAAATGACCTTAATGCCAAAGCCCACTGCAACTACATAGCAAAAAAGGCCCTAAGAGTTGTAAACCTAATTCTACACAGCTTCTTTTCTAAAAACTCTACTCTACTAACCAGAGCATACAAAACATTTGCCAGACCTATTCTTGAATACAGCTCATCCGTCTGGAACCCATGCCTCATCTCTGACATTAATATAATAGAACGAGTCCAGAAATATTTCACTAGAAGAGTTCTTCACTCCTCCGAAAACAACAAAATACCTTATACCAACAGACTTGAAATCCTGGGATTAGAAAACTTACAACTCCGTCGACTCCGATATGACCTGTGTTTAACACACAAAATCATCTATTGCAATATCCTTCCTATAAAAGACTACTTCAGCTTCAATCGCAATATTACAAGAGCAAAAAATAGATTCAAGCTGAATGTCAACCGCTTCAAACTTGATTGCAGAAAATATGACTTCTGTAATAGAGTTATCAGTGCTTGGAACACATTACCTGACTCTGTGGTCTCTTCTCATAATCCCAAAAGCTTTAACCAAAAACTGTCTACTATTGACCTCACCCCATTCCTAAGAGGACTATAAGGGGCGTGCATAAGAGCACAATAGTGCCTACCGTTCCTGTCCTATTGTTCCCTTCATTATATCAAATTAATATTATTGATGCATATTTTTACTTATATATTTTCTTCAATACATATTGTTTTATCTATGACAGTTGTTTGTGTATACTGTTGTGACAAAATAAAAAAAAATTGCAAGCAGCTGCTGTTAATAACAGACTGTCTTACCAGTCTGAGCCACAGAGGCCCTTGCATATCCCTTCCAGTGAAATGGGCTAAAGTGCATGTTAGTGACATTAAATGGCAGATATTGCTGGCATTGATTTATACCTAATATTTTGGGACAGGAAAGCAATAGTTCCCTCCTAAAATTCTGGCTCTATCTGAGAAATTTCTGGAAAGGGGGAATGAGATTTTTGAACGTTTCTCTCAAAGAGAAGGTAACCCTGTCCATATGCTCGTAGACAAGGGGATTAATTAATTAATTTATTTTTTAAAAAAAAGAGAGAGACCACTATAATTAATTCACTGAAAATGAGGCTGAGACATTCCTCTTAACATTTTTAAGGTTCTGTATTTTAATTAACCGAGTTTAAAAGAGGCAGATTTAATATTTAAGAGATCATTTAAAATCACCATCTAGACGGAAACTGCAGTTAAAGATGTTATAGATCTGCAATTAGGAATAAAAGAAAATATGAATAAGCCTGCAGTAGCATACAGAGGTGAATACATCAATACGAACTCCGCTATCGTTGTGACAGAGGTTCACAGACACCAGTTGAATGTAAAGGTAAAGGGAAAACCTGCCTAAAATGGAATCTAGGGGGCGCTTGCCAGAAGGCCTGTTGCTTAGAGAATGAGCAAAGCATGTGCTAAAGACAAACAAATCAACCATTATTTAAAGAGGAACACAGTATCACAACCAAGCTTCATAAATCATGTCGAGGTCCTATATCATGCACATACACAAAAACCACCTTAGTAGGATTGAAGCTGAGGGAATTTAATCAAAATTTGATTGAAACCTTTTGGCTATATCTCATTTTGCCATAACGGGAGGAAAAAAACCCCCAAAAACCTATTTTTCAGGTGTTGTAAAGATTGCCCGAAAATCACCCGGCCATCTGGATGATTTTCATGTTAGCGCTAATCAGGGGGTGGGTTCTACTTACCTTTACTACCAGTTCGCAGCGGGATCACACTTGCTTCTGCGCATGCACAGAAGCTTCCTCATGATGTCGGGGTTGGTGGGCGGAGCCTACCGACAATTTTATTACCGGTTCACAAGAACCGGTCCGAACCGGGGGCAACCCACCACTGGCACTAATTGACTATTACAGGCTGACAATATCTCTTGTCCAGAATTAAGGAAATTGATGCTACTTTTGCCAGGTGATCTTTCAGCAAAATAGATCTAGCAGAAGCTTGAATCTATAAGTACAGAGGAATATTTTGAGGGCCATCTCAACAGAAATACAATCCTTGCAAAGGATTATACTTTTATTACAGATTTGTTTGTGGCGTAAAACCTGCAGAGAGACAGAGACCAAGTGCCACAAGACCTCGCTTGGGTACCTGAGGCTGTTTAGATGACATCACTGTGACAGCAAAGAATGATGAGGTGTATCTGCAAAACGGTATACACCTTAGAGCCGAGTTCCCCAATTTTTCCAGTTTTGTGTACTAGCAGGGGGTGAGGAGAGGAGATAGTTCTGCATGAATGTGTCGTGTCCCACTCCTCCTCTGACGGCCAGGTCGGGGAAGTCCGTATCAAGCGTGCCTCTGCAGCTTTGCCAAAGTTCTGTCAGAGTTCTCAGGGCAGGCAGGAGACCAGGATGTGACTTCAGCAATCCAAGTTCGACTTTGCCTGACTCAGAGAATGCCAGAAAGCAGATCCTTTATATAGGCCATGGGGTGTGGCTCCATGACTCAGCACTTATCCAGGCCTGCCCCTCTCTTCCTTTTGATGACGTCGCCTCTCCACTCTTCGGAAGCGTGGGTCCCTCCAGCCTCCAGCTGCCAGCAATTCCAGTTCGTGACTGGCTTCACACTCCCCAGGCTCACATGCTGTGGGGGAGGGGCCCAGCTGCTCTGTTTGTCTGGGCGTGGTGCCAGGACTGGGGGCTGGAGGCATGCCAGGACATTCTTCTGCACCATCAGCGTCCGGCAGGAGACGAGAGGGGCCCGGCTGCGGCGGCAGGGGGGGGGCGAGCAAGGCACAACAGAATGGCAGGCAAGTGCACATGCACAGCTCCATTTGCATGAGCAGCAGGCACGTGTGCAAGCCTCTTGCACAATTGGAATGCACGTGCATGCGCTCGCCTGCTAGTGGCACAAGTGGGGGTGCACGTGCACTCACCACTCGTCCATCACTTCCGCGGCACAGTTCCGAATGATTCAAGGCTCAGTAGTGGGCCACAGCCTGGGTGTTTGGGGACCCCTGTCTTAGAGTGTGACATGACAATTGTGTTTTTAAAAGCTATTACTGTATTATTTATTGTTGTCACGTCATTCACATATAAGGCCTGGAGCAGTGCTGGCAGGGGAATTCTGGGAGTTGAAGTCTACTTATCTTAAAGTTGCCAAAGTTAGGAAACACCAGCCTGGAGTAACACGAAGAGGAAATTCAAACATTTGTGAATGCTCTCCTCAACTGCCACCTTGATTTTTGATTTGTCAATTATTATAACAATTTCCCTGCCAAATTTAGCCATCGGGAATCTATCTCTCAAACCCTTTGCCAGTGGGGAGGTCATGGCAGTGGAAAGGAGAACTTGAACAAGCAAAGAGTTGGAAGGAAAATCCATCTGGTTCAGTTCCAAGCCGGGAGAAAGGGACTGGAGACAAAATGGAGGCTGGAGGCTGATTGGAAAGGGGGTCCATTTATTGATGAAGCAGAAGCACATGGGTGGTTCTGGGCAGCTGAACACATGGAGTTGAGAGGGGGGAGTTATACCTTCTCTTGGGCTTTGATCTTGAGCTTCCTGTTCCTGTGCAAGAACATGTATTCTATTGGCTGTTGTAGGGGTCATAGCTGGCTCTGTAGTTTGTCTGTCTGAGCTTGGTCTGCTGGTGCAATGAAGGGGCTTGTTGGGCAATTCCTATTGTGGCTGAGGGCTAATCCTACCTTTGTTCAGCCCTTGCTGCAGGGAATTTGCTTACAAATAGAGCTACCTAGATCTCAATAAGCTCTTTGTCTCTTAAGTGCTGACATCTGCTGAGGGCCATCAAGAAAGATGGGGGCTGCTTTCTGTCTCCAAGAGCATGTTTCTCCATTTCTCATCCAGGGAAATATAATATTCTGCCTTTTTCTCAATAATTTCTCAAATTATTTCATTCTTCTAGGAGAGAGGTGGGGGCTAATGTTCTACAAAAGAAAACAGTGACTTTGAACACCACCCACTTTTACTACTGAAGGTAGCTTGTAATTCTTTCAATATGGCATTGACCCATTTGTTGTGTTCTGTATTGTGGAGGAGAGCAGTGAATGCCTAACAGCTTTCACATCCTCTTAGTTTCCAATTTTAAAGAAGAATCATGTGTAGACTTGCAAGCTCTGAGGTCTGTTTGAGGATTTAAGCATTTCAACCAACCCTGGTTTAGAAGGGAGTTTGTTCTCATCATAGATCGTCAGCCATCATTATCAATCTTCGATGCCTTAAAAGAGATTCTGCTTAGAGCAGCTGCTTTAATCCAGCACTGGGCTTTGTCCCTTGGAGAACGCAGAAACAAGACAGAATTCAAAAGGACATTCAATATGCAAATGCCGATGGATTGTTTGTTTTGCCCCTGCAGAATAAACAGCCTGAAAAATCAACATTAAATGGGGTTTCCTTTGACATGTTTTCTGTCACAAGGGTTGAGACTCTTCCTGTCACAGCTGAGATAGTTTAGAGCAGGGGTCTCCAACCTTGACAACTTTAAGACTTGTGGACTTCAACTCCCAGAATTCTTAAGTCTTAAAGTTGTCAAGGTTGGAGACCCCTGGTTTAGAGAGAAACAAGGAGAGACTTAATATTGTCTGTTACTCCAGAATGACAGGAATACATAGCAAACGTGTCAGTTCTTGGAGTTTTATATGCTCTGATGAATGTATACTTGAAGGCAGTGGTGAAATCCAAATTTTTTTACTACTGGTTCTGTGGGCGTGGCTTGGTGGGTGTGGCGTGGCTTGATGGGCATGGCAGGGGAAAGATACTGCACAATCCCAATTCCCTCCCCACTCCTGGGGGAAGGATACTGCAAAATCTCCATTCCCACTCCACTCTGGGGCCAGCCAGAGGTGGTATTTGCCGGTTCTCCGAACTACTCAAAATTTCCACTACCGGTTCTCCAGAACTTGTTGGATTTCACCTCCGACTTGATGGCAGCTGTATGATGTGGGGTTAGAGGGTCATCACACCATCTGGATTGAGAACTTGAGTGTTGGAAGAGCTAAGCCCTTCCTATCTTGGGGTAGTAAAGGAGGAGACAATATTTCATTATGCTATTTCGTGGCCAGAAAATAGACTTACAGATCAAACATTGTTTTGGTTTTCCGGTTGTCAGCATGTCCCTGTTGTGTCTTGCCCACCCTCAGAGCAGCCGGGGCCTTCTTACCTGCTCCCGAACACTGAGGAATGTATGCCTCCCGGCCCAAGTCCTGGCTCCATGCCCACACAAACTGCAGAAGAAGGAGCATCTCCCTGCCCCAGCCCTGACTCCATGCCCAGGCAAACGGAGCAGCTAGACCTCCCCTCCCCCACAGCATGTGAGCCTGAGGAGGGTTTATTACCAACAGCTGATTGGAGTAATCCTCGCATCAGAAGATTGGAGAGGCGGAGGCAACAGAAGGAAGGGAGGGGCAGGCCTTAATGAGTGCTGAGTCATGGAGCCACACCCCATGGCCTATATAAAGGATCTACTTTCTGGCAGTCTCTGAGTCAGGCAAAAGTCGAACTTATCTTGCTGAAGTCACTTACTGGTCTCCTGCCTGCTCTGAGGACTTTGCTAGGACTTTGGGCAGAGCTGCAGAGGCAAGCCTGATTCGGATTTCCCTGACCCAGCCGTCAGCGGAGGAGTGGGACACGACAGTCCCAAAGTTGTTAAAAGCCATGCCACGTCACCAGTGAGAACCATCTGCTTAATATGGCAAAGGATTAATACAGACGTCGCCACACTATTATAGGCATAATATTTTTCAGTGTCAGTAGGTGTCAAAAGTGTCAAAAGTGACTCAAGGTGTTTCCAAGAACTTTAGCAACAAAAACCACCCATGCCAGATATGTAATAAGAGACTCCCTGCAGAAAGCAGATGTTCCAGAACAAATAGCAAGTGACAGTAGACCATATATTTTAGACGAACAGTTTTGGCATTCCTGAAAAGACATGTAGCATCAGCACCATTTCACGGAGCTACAAATGGATTGGCTGAACAGTTTGTTTGAAGATTCAGGGATACTTTAAGAGTAATATTTGAATCAAAAAGTTATACATTTATTGTTGGCATATCTCAGTACAGTTTGCATGACAAAAAGTGATGCTGCGATTGTACCGCATGTTCAAGGTTGGGCCTTCTCAAACCAAATTTGAGAGGAAGTGTTCAGAACACCAGGTCCTCGATTTACAACCATAATTGAGCCCGAAATTTCCATTGCTAAGCAAGACAGTTAAGTGAGTTTTGCTCCATTTTACAACCTTTCTTGACACAGTTGTTAAGTGAAGCACTGCAGTTGTTAAGTTAGTAACACGGTTGTTAAGTGAATTGGGTTTCCCGTTGCTTGTCAGAAGGTTGCAAAAGGTGATCACATGATCCTGAGCCATTGCAAACATCATAAATATGAGTCAGTTGCCAAAAATTTGAATTTTGATCTTATGACCATGGGGATGCTGCAATGGTCATGTGAAAAATGGACAAAAGTCACTTTTTTCAGTGCTGTTAACTGTTTGAACAGTCACTAAATGAATTGGTATAAATTGAGGACTATCTGTACAAGCTGAGTTATCTTCTCACAATGAAACAGGCCTACATAGTTAGCTGAAGGTCAGAGGTACAGAAACAAGTGGAGGCAAGTGATGAAGTTGGAAATGCAACTGTATTTCCTGAGCGATCAGCAGAAATGCCTCTTGCCAGACTTAGACGTATAACCGGTAACCGCTAACAGTGGAGTAGTTAGATATGCCCCAGTGGAAATCCCTGTTTGTGGGACAGATAATCTACTTATGAAAGCCATCAAAATATTTAGATATGTAAACATAAGAGTGTATACTCTGGCAAGGAGATGTATCAGGGTTGTTGTTTTTTTGGCGAAGATCTTACATTTTACTTGATTGTTTTAACTTTGCAGATATGCTGTAATTCTTCACATTAACTGGTGATACCTTCTAGAACACGGATGTTACTCACATTTTCACGGTGGTGTCACATGACATATTGGGACTTTGTTCTCCTTCACTAAACCAGGCGTGGGTGTGGCCAGCGTGTGCCCCATCCGGCCCGCGGGCCAGGAGTTTGACACCCCTGTTCTAGAAGTTACAATGTAAACAGCTCAAAAACCTTACACTGGATTCAAGTGTCTTTGTTTGATCTGAAGAAAAGGACCCTGGTAACTCAGATTCTTGCCTTCGTGATATATTTCTGGCAAGGCAGAAAGCAGAAATAATACCTTCAGATTAGCTAATGTAGAGATTAATTTTAAATAGTGCAGTCCCAACCCCCTAACAGTACAATCTGAATTTTCACATAAGTCTTTACTAAAATATGCTGCTAGGAAACTGTTTTATTTTGACAGGAAACTGGGATTGATTTAGCCTTTATTGGCTGTTCGGCATATATTTTTAAAAAAATCTATACATGTGAAATGGATATTATTTGGATAGATGCTGTTTATAATCTTTCATTTTTAACTTCACAGACTGCTTGGAACGTCTGTGGATGGAAGAGCTGCATGGAAATACTAAGATTAAAGAATTTGAAATTATCCTCCCCCAATCACGAAGAATTATGGGAAACTACAATGATGCAAATGATTTGATTGATTATTCTTTGATTACTTATTGTACCGTATGACTGTCACTGGGTGTTGTGCCCTGTGATTCTTGACGAGTGTATCTTGTCTTTTTATGTACACTGAGAGCATATGCACCAAAGACAAATTCCTTGTGTGTCCAATCACACTTGGCAAATAAAGAATTCTATTCTATTCTATTCCATTCCATTCTATTCAAATGAACTGTTAATGGTTCTCTACATTCCATATGTTCTCAGAAAATAGAATTATGATGAAATCATAGCATGCTCTGATTTGGGTTTGCCGAGCATGTGTGTAATCTGCAACCTGTGTCTTCAAGAATGAGCCTCAGCAGCGACATTCTGACATGCTACACAAAACCTGGGGTAGCTCTTGAGCTGAAAAAAGTTGGCACTTCTGAATTAAGCCATAGTTTGTTATCTTAATCACCCAACCAGTCAGCCAATTAATAACCATAACAACTGTGCTGTGCCACAACCTGCGGTTTCCAACCCACAGTGGCTGGGTTCCCATGCTGCGCCATGGCAAAATCCAGCTGCGTGATGGCTTAGTGTGAGGAATAAATCTGGGAACTGACTTTCATTGGAACTTGACATGTCTGATCTGTTTTGTTGGAAGGATAAAACAAGGCAAGAATATCGAAAAGTAGGTTGCCTATTAAAAAATTGCATCGTAGCGCTCTGCATTCCTCTAACCGGGGTCAATGCAGTTTTGAGACTTAAAATGCAAATATCCTCTCGGCCATTTTAATTGCATACATTTAAAAACGATAGGAAGACACGGCATCGAGGCAGTTCTTTAGGGAGGATGTATTTGTTTTTTTCTACCCCTCTGCAAAGCTGAGTGGCTCAAGGGCAGCTGATATTTTAAGGGTTTAGGATTCCTGCCAGGTACAATACCCCGATTTCATTGGGAAACCCTGGCAGGATTTCAACAGAACTGTACATGGCCTGTTTGATTATATGTCGAGGAACAGCTGGGGAAGTGGTTTCAGTTACCCAGGGTTCTGCTGGTGGCTGCGGTTAGTTGAAGGGAGCAGCCTCCTCTTAATGACACACTTGAGCTCTGCTTTAAAAGTTGAGTGGAAGACAGCTTCCCATCCACACCAGGGTGAGCAGGACACGAGAAGAGCCATTTTGGGGGTGGCGGTGGGAATTAAGCTGTTTATTTTATGGATAAGTATAGTTCCAGCTATTTCCTGCGCATTCCAGTTGCACAGAAGATCGCCTCTGCCAATTTGTTCTTGACATATTTACAGATGGAGAAAGCTGTCTCTGGGCTCGTGCTTGCAAACATTGTGCTCCGTGATGAAAATGTTCCTTTGGATCCGAACAACACATATTTGTCCCCCTGTGCAGCAAGAGCCAGAGTGTCTGCCAACTCTATTAAAGGCTAATTCTACACCTTTTAAAAGGAGGAATACATGTGTAGGCCAGCACACACATACAGGCACAGAGAGCAATTTTTAGCTGGCATAATAGAAACCCCAAATCCTTTCCAACTGGCTTTCTTCAGACTCCATACCCAAATGAGTGAGATTAAGTGATTATTGTTTGGAAGCAAGAATAAATGAAGAGGGTTTGGGAGATGTCTCCCTTCCTGACAATGGGCATGTCTGGAGTTTGTTAAGAAACTGACTGGTATCAGGGGCTGCGCCTTCGTAAGGATTTGCAAAGGAATGGAGAAGGTGATCTCATTCTACGCATCTTGTATTTGATTCCAGCCTCAGTGCTGGAAAAAGGAGATGCCCCTAAAGTGGGCCTGCTATAGGCCTTCATTATTTAGGGTCTGCCAAGTCACACTTGTTTGTTGTTTTTTCTCTGGATCTTCCTCCCCATATTATGGGATTTTAGACGCTATCTGGATGTGTTTCAAAGCTTGGAATTTTGTAATATGTTGTACTGTTAACATGATGGGGATCTTTCATATCATAAATTGCTTACATTTATAACAATGTAATAATAATAATGAGAGCCAGTTTGGTGTAGTGGTTAAGATGCCAGCCTAGGGGCTGTCAATTCTAGTCCCTTCTTAGGCACAAAGTCAGCTGCGTGACCTTGGCCCAGTCGCTCTCTTCAGCCTGTGGAAATAGGCAAGGCAAACCACTTCCAAAAAAAACAGAAACTGCAGGGACTTGACAAGGTCAACATTGATTGAAGGCAATCATCATCATCATCAACAACAACACTGTAAGATTTTTAATATAGATTATCAAGCCATCTCCTATACAGATATTGGAATGGAATTTGGCCCTGAGAAATATAGTATAATAGCAATAAAGCAGAGTAAAATCAAAAGCATAATGGAATTGAAATGCCAAATGGCCAAAATCATTAGGAGCCATCAAAATGAAGCTTATAAGCATCTGGGCATTTTACAGTCGGTTAGTATCAAGTATGGACAAGTTAAAAATGTAATTAATAAAGAATATGTCCAAGAGTGTGAGAAAATTGCTAAAGACAAAATTGAATTGTAAACACCATCAAAGCTATTAATACCTGGGCCATATCTGTGATATGATGCATTGTTGGAATTATTAACTGGACAGTTTGGACCAAAAATTAAGAAAGTGATGACTGTTCATCATGCATTACATCCCCATGGTGATATTGATAGATTATATCTGACCCACAAAAATAGAAGACAAGCTGTTGAAGAAGAGAAGCGTGCATTGGCTGATTATTGTAAAAGAAACCATGAACAAGCACAGATGTCAGTTAAAAATTGGAACTTATTAAATGTACAGTGAACAAGAAGTGAACATTGAAATAATATAATAAAAACATGAATAGAATGCTGGCAAGGAAAAGCATTACTTGGTCAATTTCTACAAAAGATTGAAGAGATAATGGATAAAGATAAATGGCTTACGAGTGAACAATAAAAAAAGAAATTGAAGGCTTGATTTTGGCTTCTCAAGAGCCAAAGTTGAGTACATTAGTTCTATTTGAACTAATGTACTCAAGGCCAGAATTGAAAAAAAAATCAGCAAATGATTCAAAGTGCAGATTGTACAAAGAAGCAGAAGAAACAGTAGATCATAAACTCGATTCAGAAGTATATGCAAGAAGATTGCACAAACTGATTATGAACAATCACACAACTGAGTCACCAAAAAGATTCACTGGAACATCTGTAAAAATTGTCATGGGGATATATATCTTATGTAATGGGGATATATAGTTGAAAAAGTAGTTGAAAAAGAGCAGGTTACAATAGTGTCAGATTTCCAAATACAGGCTTGGGTCATACTACACCAGATATAACTGTGACTGAAAAGAAGAAAGTGTGAATAATTGATGTGGCAATAGTAAGGGATATAGAATAGAAGACAAAGAATTGGAGAAGATCTCAAAGTCTCAAGATTTGAAAACGACTCTTGAAAGATTATGGCATAAACCAGCTCTGATGGCCCCATGTGGTTAGTGGCACACTGAGTACCATACCGAAAAATCTTGAGCAGCACTTAGAAAATCTGTGCCTTGACAGAATTTCCATCTGTCAATTTCAAAAGACCACAATACTCAGATCCACACATTTACTACGCAGATCTTGGGAAGATCTTGGTGCATATGAAGGCCAACACCAGCTAAAGAACTGGCAGCTGTGACTTTACGCTGTTATGATTAGATAATGATGATGATGACAACAACAAATGTATGCAAAGCCAGAATTGAGAAGACAGCAACAGACAGTAAGCCCCACCTATACAAAGAAGCTGAGGAAACAGTGGACCACCTGGTAAGCTGCTGCAAGAAGATCACACAGACCGACTACAAGCAGTGGCATGACAAAGTAGCAGCAATGGTGCACTGGAAGATCTGCAAGAAATATCATTTGCCTGCAAGCAAGAACTGATGGGACGCGGTGGCTCAGGGGCTAGGACATTGAGCTTGTCGATCGAAAGGTCGGCAGCTCAGCGGTTCGAATCCCTAGTGCTGGCGTGTAATGGGGTGAGTTCCCGTTACTTGTCCCAGCTTCTGCCAACCTAGCAGTTTTGAAAGCACGTAAAAATGCAAGTAGAAAAAATAGGGATCACCTTGGTGGGAAGGTAACAGTGTTCCGTGCGCCTTTGGCGTTGAGTCATGCCGGCCACATGACCACGGAGACGTCTTCGGACAGTGCTGGCTCTTCGGCTTTGAAACGGAGATGAGCACCGCCCCCTAGAGTCGGCAACGACTAGCATGTATGTGCAAGGGGAACCTTTACCTTTACCTTAAGAACTGATGGGACCATAAAATAGAGAAAGTCATAGAAAATGAAGAAGTTAAATTGTTGTGGGACTTTAGAATTCAAACAGACAGGCACCTGCCACATAATACTCGAGACTTAACAACTGTCGATAAGAAAGACAAAAAAGTCTGATAATGTTACATCTTGCAACAATACCTTTAACAAACAATAATATCTGCCTATTTCAGATCATTGGGAAGGACTAAATACCAGGATAAAAATGCCAAATCCAGTCTAAACCTTTGGCTAACTGTGCAATCAACCATAATAATAACTTGTGTCCTGTGATGGTATCTTTAATATTATTGAATTACAGTAATTTAATACTACTAAATTACAGTAATTAATAATAGTATTTAATAGCCATGAAGCCAGCTGGTTGACTGGGCTGGTCACTCAATTTCTCACCCAGCCCATTTCACAAGGTTGCTGTTATGAGGAATACAGGAGGAAGAAGGTGTCTTAGATATGTTCACTGCTTAAAGGCGAGATACAACCAACCAACCAAACAAACAAACGAATAACTTTTTCTTTTATTTAAGTTGCATAGACCTAGAAAAAATCCTGCCCCATCCATTGTCAATGCAAAACTGGATCCATGGATTTTTAAGATTCTTGGAGAACTTAGCTCTTCTTTAAACAGAACAACCTGATGGAGGGGGCCAAAACTACTCTCTGATCACTTAGCTTGTTTCCAGGAAAGCTTCTTTCTGAGGGGTGGGGGTGGGGAGGGGGCAGTAAATCTTCCTCAGTTTGTCCTTCACGGCTGTCTCCAAATTTGCTTCTGTTATTGCAAATGCTGCCACTTTACTAGCGGCCAGTCCAGCCCAATGGGATTTGAGGTAATTACATCTTTTTGCTGTTACTAGTCTGGTGTTCTGATGAATGGACGTCTCATGTTGGCTTGGCCGAGACAGCTATTCTTTCTCTCATATTTTAACCCTTAGGGGCCGAAACACTTACTTTGCTCTTCTAATCAGGACTGTACAAATTGTGAGATGGGGTACGGGGGTAGCTTTATGAGGTTTGCAAAAATGTTGGGCGCATTTCCCCCAAAGCCTTTGTAAAAAATTGCCATTGAGTTGTACTTTTTATGAGACAGAGCGAAATCTGAAGCTATGGGGAAAACAGTTATTTCACAAATTTAAAGTCAATGGCTTTAACAACGTGATTTTGTTTTTAATAAGGATGCTGGTGTACCACCCAAAAACAACATGCACTCTTGCATTTGCACTAGCACAACTATCCTCTCTTCTCTGGGGGCTGGTGTAGAAGTAAGTTTTCTTATTTTCCAAGGATTAGTCTTCTCCCACAAGTTTATCTTGACCCTCTGTACATCCTGTATCTATTGTGCATCCTTCCATTTTTCACTCTAAGTCCTCCAGCTTGGGTCTCATCACAATCCTGATGTCCTCGTGTCCATCTCAAACCTCTTCTTCTGCAAGACACTTAGTCCAGCAGAGATCTATGGTCAGATTACTTTCTAGCATCTTTTTTTTGGGTGGAGGTGGACAGCTAAATAAGTTAGTTGCTGTTGTAATATTACTCTCTCTCTGCTGTCTCAGCCATTCTGGGCACTCTGTCCCTTCCAGATTTTTGGCATCAAAGAAGTGGTAAATGGTTGCGCTGGCAGAGCTCTTTCTCTGTGGCAAGGACCTTGGAAGCTTTCCCCCCCATAATGTTTAAAACTTAAATAGCTAGCATGTTGTTCTGCTGGTTCAACTAACTTAAAGAGAAGACCTGAGAGGACCCCATGTCCACTTCTATTCCATTTTCCCGAGGAAGGGTTAATGTAAGAGTTTGAAATCGTCTCAGGTGAAAATGGGCTTGAAACAATATCAACCTGTGGACTTCCTTCTCCAACTTCTAGATATATTAAAATGTTCTCTGAGGGACCTCTCAGCATAGCGGGCCCTATAGGTAGAGATCAGAGGTCTTCAAACTTGGCAGCCAGAATTCTGGGAGTTGAAGTCCACAAATCTTAAAGCTGCCAAGTTTGAAGACCTCTGGTATAGATCTTTATCTGAACATTGCTCCAGGAGCAGGGATGGCAACTGAATGAATGGGGGGGGGGAAAGGAAATAGATATCATATTTCAGAGTTGTGGTATCTCTGGGGAGCAATATAGCTGTTTTTCTACAATTTGAGCATTAGGTTATGCATAGTCACTTGTTAGTCAGATCCCTTGTTCTTTCACTTCTGTGACTATGACCAATGATTCCAATTTTTTTGATATTGCTAAAAATTGAGGGTTGATAAAAAATGTGGTTTATGAATTGGTTGATTTTGGTAAGATGCCATATAAATCTATTCTGTAAATAGCCAAATTCATACTATACTTTTGCTATATAACTATTTGAAATGGATCGGGTTCTTTTTAAAAAAAAATATTGCTGCACAAGAGCACTTCCCACATTGACGGCTGAGCCAAGGCCTTGTCTCTGTTAAACCTCATCTCTCCAGTCAACTTTTTACAGCCAAGTTATAATCCCCTCGAAAATAGAATTGCAACAGAAGTCCTGCTAACTGCTAACCTAATCTTAAATGTAAACCACATTGCTTTACTAAAAAAGGACACAACTACTTATTAAACATATCCATGATTCAGCAATGTGAACTTTATAGCAACCTGAAGTTTACAGTTCTTATACACTTGGCACAGGTAACCTGCCTTGCTGTCAAAGGCTGCATGCCTTATTTGCACACTCACCGAGCTGTGGGCAGCAGTCCATTCATGGCACTCATTCAACTATCACAAACTTTGATGTGAGTACCCCAATATAAGCTTAGCAATGCAACCATCTTCTTTCAGACTGGCTTGATACATCCTTATAAGAGGAATGGCAGTTTTTATATATGTGTTTTTGCTTCGGTGCTAAAAGGAAGCTGCTCTTAAAACCTTTGAGCTGAAGAATGAGAAAACAAGACCTAACAGCAAACAAAGATAGCAATACATATTTTAATAGCAATTTTGTTAACACGTAATCTGTTTCCCCCCCCCCCGATACTGTAATAATTTTTAAATGCCTAACATCAAAGTCTCTAATGAAACACAATCCCACCCATTTATCTGTGGATGTTTCCCTTGACACCTCCAGGCTTCGTGCTCTACCTGTTTTTTTACATTTTAGAAAAATTTCTTAATTAAAAGATGGGAAGCTAGCATGCTGCAGATCAAAAGGATAGCCCCTGGCCCCATTTTATTTCCAAGAAATCCCAAGGGATTCAAAAGGGACCCCAAAGGGCAGATGGAGAAGGATCTTGAGGAAATAACTGTAGCAAATGGAATAAATTTGTGCTTTGTAAATGCTTAACCTCCACCATGGCAGTAGTTTGGAGAACAGGCAAATATTTCTCATCAGCCGTTTTAAAAGAATGCTCAAAGCATCTCCTCAAAATTCCAAGCATGATTCTCCAGCCCCCAAAAAGTTGAAGATCTTTGGGTTAGGTTTTCATTTCCAATGACGGGACAGCAGTATTTATTTCTTATAAAAGGTGATATTCCTCCTTTGAATGCTTATGCTTTGATGGATGAGATGCATAATAGTTATAACTACTTTTATTTATTTAATTTCTATATTCAATTTTTATAGCCATCCATTTTTACCCTTGGATTGACTCCTCATACAAAGAGACATTATGTAGTAACAGGAATATATTAACTACAATAAAATATCAAATAAAAATTATATTCACTGTAGAACATATGTACAGATGAATGGCTATCAAAGAGAGATCCAGGTAGCTTGGAGGTTAGGGAGTCCCACTCTCTAAATTCAGATCATTCTCTTGTCTCTATCAATTCAGGCTTCACCATAACCAAGACACAAAACACAGCCTAATCATCTAGTGATTAGACTGACCGATATAGGACGAGGACCTTAAAACATTCTGGATCTAAACCTTTTTCAAGCTTTAAAGGTCATCATTAGCATTTTGAATTTTGCCAAGAAATAAATTGGGAACTAATGCAGTTTGTAAGACAGATTGAATTCCTGATAGAGGCCTCATGCTTCCTGGTCTATTCTGTTATTGTGTTAGGACAAATGCCCCAGAATTAGTGAAATGAACCTAATAAGAACTATTGGTTGTTATTTTCATATTTTCAGACATTAAGACATGTGATTGTAAATGTTGATTGGGGATTGTCAACATTTTATTTTTATTTATTTATTTATTTAATTTTGTCATAACAATATACATAAGCATAACAAGCATAACACAAAAGATTATATAATATATAAACATATATATGAGGAGAAACAAGGTAGTATAAGCATATATATATATATAGGGGAAGAAACAACAGGACAGGAACGGTAGGCACATTTGTGCTCTTATGCATGCCCCTTAGAGTCCTCCTAGAAATGTGGTAAGGTCAACAGTGGATAGATTTTGAATAAAGCTTTTGGGGTTATGAGAAGAGACCACAAAGTCAGGTAATGCATTCGAAGCACAGACAATTTTGTTACAGAAATCGTGTTTTCTGCAATCTAAACTGGTGCGGTTGACATTAAGTTTAAATCTGTTGGTAGCTCTTGTGTTATTGTAGTTGAAACTGAAGTAGTCATTGGCAGGAAAGACATTACAACGGATGATTTTATGAGCGAAACCCAGGCCCTGTCGAAGGCGACGAAGTTCCAAGTTTTCTAGACCCAGGATATCAAGTCTGGTGGAATAAGGTATTTTATTGGTTACGGAGGAGTGGAGAACTCTTCTCGTAAAATACCTCTGGACACGCTCAACTGTATTGATATCAGATATAAGGTATGGGTTCCAGACAGGCGAGCAGTAATCAAGAATTGGCCTAGCAAAAGTTTTATATGCTCTGGTCAGTAGCGTGGTGTTTTTGGAAAAGAAGCTACGTAGAATTAAGTTAACAACTTTTAGAACATTCACATGTGACTATTGAAATCCCAAAACAGAGATAATCTATAAAGCATCTGCAACTTTCTGCTGCTGCTCTTTTGCTTTGTAGGCATTCTGAAATTTGTTTCTTGCCATAGATAGATTGCTTTCCTTATCTACCAACCACATGCCATGGCAGCTTGCTACTCTTACATGAGGAAAAAAGCAAGGCTCCCCTTTAAGACAGATAGTTAAGTTCCTACATTCCTACAGTCCCCAAAAATATTCTCTAAAAAAATCCAAGCACTTGCTCCATCCTTTACTGGACACTTCTCTGAGATCACAAGTTTTGAAATATTGAAACAGAGTACTTGACCGGAAGCTTTATGATAGCCATCATAGTCAATGATTTCGGTCAGAAAGTTACAGTAACTGTAACAGAGTTGGAAGGGACCTTGAAGGTCACCTAGTCCAACTCCCTGCTCACACAGGAGACCGATACTAGGGATTCGAACCGCCGAACTGCCGACCTTTCTGATTGACAAGCTCAGTGTCTTATTGATACCTGTGTTATAGCTAGTAAGTACCGGTATTTACTGGTCTCACTCAGTGGTGAAATCCAATTTTTTTTACTACCGGTTCTGTGGGCATGGCTTAGTGGGCATGGCAGGGGAAGGATACTGCAAAATCTCCATTCCCACCCCACTCTAGGGCCTGCCAGAGGTAGTATTTGCCGGTTCTCCGAACTAATCAAAATTTCCACTACCGGTTCTCCGAACTAGTCAAAATTTCTGCTACTGGTTCTCTAGAACCTGTCAGAACCTGCTGGATTTCAGCCCTGGTCACTTAAGAAGCAACCTCAAGCTCCCAGAAAAGGAAAGAAAGAAAGAAGGAAGGAAGGAAGGAAGGAAGGAAGGAAGGAAGGAAGGAAGGAAGGAAGGGGCTTGGGGGAATGTTCTGCTTGGAGGGGAGGTCTCCAAGTGGACAGAGCAAGACAGAGGGAGAGTTCCATACCTGGAGACATCATCTTTGCAACAAACTGCTCTCCCACTATACACACTTGATAATGGAGAGAAAAGTGGAATTTCTAAGGATGTTTTCCATTCGAAGAATTCCCTTCCTAGTGAGATCTACCTGACATCTTCATTATGTGTACTGTGTAGATGTCAGCTAAGACCTTCTTCCAACAGGCATTCAATGTTTAACACATAATTTTTGTTGGCTTTTTTTTCTGAAGAAGAAAGAAAGCGGGAAGAAGAAGAAGCAACTTTATTGCCCTGTTTTTCCCCCCACTGTCAATATTTTATGTTTCTAACTTGATCCAGCAATGCGCATGGACCCCTAATGGTGTTAATAATATTAATAACAACAGAGTTGGAAGGGACCTTGGAGGCCTTCTAGTCCAACCGCCTGCCCAGGCAGGAAACCCTACACCATTTCAGACAGATGATTATCCAACATCTTCTTAAAAATTTCCAGTGTTGGGGTATTTACAACTTCTGCTGGCAAGTTGTTCCACTGATTAATTGTCTAACTATCAGGAAATTTCTCCTTAGTTCTAAGTTGCTTTTTTCCTTGATCAGTTTCCACCGATTGCTTCTTGTCCTACTCTCAGGTGTTTTGGAGAACAGCCTGACTCCCTCTTCTTTGTGGCAACCCCTGAGATATTGGAACACCGCTATCATGTCTCCCCTAGGGTTGAGTAAGTTGAATCCAAAGTCCCTTTGTCTCCCTCATAAACCTAAAGCCCATTGTCCTGCCCATTCTCTAGTTACCGCACTTAACATTCTCTCTCGTTAACATCAGGTTAAAGGAACATTTCTAAGAAATCCCAATGTGACCACTTGTTGTAGTCAGCTGGACACAGAATGAAACAGATCTTCGCTGCATTTTTCCAACCAAAAGCCTGTTTTGCCATCTTGATTAGAGGATCTGTACGGAGATGTGATCACAAGTTCAAAAGCAAGACGGATTTGCTATTACTCACAGGCAGTGAGTCAGTGGAGCACTGGATTTTGATTAATTATGTTCAATTTCTTCCAGGAAGGAAAACCGGCAATTTAGGCATTTCTGGTGTTTATTTATGAATGTTTTTCAAACAAGCAGATGTTTAAGAGCCAAACATGACAGGGTTGGCTGCAGAAGAAAGAGCAAAGCACGGAAACACCATACTTATCTCATCGGGTTGCCTGTTAGTGAAATTGTTTCCAATTGAGACCTAATAGGATAGTGGTAAAGGCGTTCAGAAGAATTTGGCAAAGAGCCTACTTACCCATTGGGGAACAACAACAAAGTAAACTAGCCTTTGCTCTGTCTTCATCTTCTAGCAAGGGTGGAATTGACTTCTTTTCCCCGGGAATCAGTTTCCTTCCTTCTTCCTGTATACAATTTGGAGATGGACCATTTCAAGATGGATCACATTCTTTCCTCTCTTTGAGTCATGATGCAATTCCCTTGTGGAAGCTAAGCAGTTTGAACTGAGTAGTCGGATGCAAAATGACCTAAGGCCTCCACAAATGCTGCCTTGAGTTCCACCATCTGAAAAATCCATACAAGTAGATACCCAATTAAATAGATCTTGAACGTTGAAGTGTCATCTCCAGTAGGATTCTTGTTATTTTAGAGGGATAGAATGGATCTAAATGTGATGGGAGGAAGACAGGCTTTGGATTTCGTAAGAAAAGTTCTCTATCTCTTGGTGCAGATGGACAATTTGAGGTACAGTAGACCAGATGTCATTGGCCTCCAGGTCTTACCATTATTCATGCTAGCTGGAAATGGTAGGGGATGACACTCAACAATATCTAGCGGCAGTGGTGGGATCCTGCTGGTTTAACAACCAGTTTGGTGATTGTGTGGTTTGCATGGGCGAGGGAGGCTCTGTACGTGTGCACAGTTTTATAAAAACTTGCCTTCTGCGTTACTGCTGGGGAGTAACACAGCTGAGGTGCGGCAATCTGCTCTGCCGCGTGAATCAACTGAGAAGATATAGGTCACTAAAGCGCAGAGGCGGGCAGGCAGGCCCATCTGATCGTCGGAGCTACCGGTTCGCCCAAACTGGCCCAAACCGGTAGAATCCCACCCCCGTCTGAAGGGCTATAATCCTCCTCCTTAACTCAGTGTTCCTCTACACCTGTGGCCTTGTGTCTGTCTTAGGACTTTGAAAAAGCTGGCTCTCATATCATAAAATAATGGCAATTCCCAAACCTTTAAAGTGTTTAAACAATGTATAAATGAATGTTGAGGCTTCAACATACAAGATATATCTACTACTTTTGACCAACAAGCAGTGCAATTATATGCATGTTATAAGTCCTGTTAAATTCAGTGAGGCGTTCTGTTTGGTCCATTGGGGAGGTGCAAATGACGATATACACATTTTGGGAGACATATGCACTTTGGCTGGCAATTTTACCTAACATGAAATTATGGCAAGGATTTCCCTCCAAAGGAATGGTAATTCCCCACCTCTCAAGGTCATGATACAGCTGTGATGGTGAACCTATGGCATGCGTGCCACAGCTGGCACATAGAGCCCTCTCTGCAGGCACACAAGCCGTCACCCAGCTCAGCTCCACCGCACATGTATGTGCGTGCCTCCCGCCGGCCAGCTGATTTTTGGGATGTGCGGGGGCAGGGCACATGTGGGAGATGCACACACATGCACAGGGGGATCACGCATGCATGCATGGGGGGTGTGGTGCGCCCCTCCATGGCCCATTTTGGGGCCCAGGAGGCTGCAGGGAGGCCTGCTAGGCCAAAAACAGAGTGTGGGGGTGTGTGGGGCGCCCCTCCATGGCCCATTTTGGGGCCCAGGAGGCTGCAGGGAGGCCTGCTAGGCCAAAAACAGAGTGTGGGGGTGTGTGGTGCGCCCCTCCATGGCCCGTTTTGGGGCCCAGGAGGCTGCAGGGAGGCCTGCTAGGCCAAAAACAGGAGGTGGAAGGGTCATGCGTGCATGCGTAGGGGCAGGGGGGAACATGGGTGGCATACGCATGTACATGGGGGGGCATTGCATTATGGGTGCCAGCACACGCATGCGCTTTCGGCACATGACGAGAAAAAGGTTAGCTATCACTGTGCTACAGATTCAGAGGTCTACTTCATTTGCCACAGTTATTTATCTATTCAATTTATTTGGCTGCCATCTTATTTGCATATGACTCTGGGCGGTGAATACAGGTAAAACACAAATACCAAATGTAGTCTTCCACCATTATAGACAATTAATGAAAAGAGGAAAGTGCACTCTAACTATACAGTATATAGTGCAGGGGTGAAATCTACTTACCTTCCTTACTGGTTCGGAAATGCACAGGTCTCTATTATTCCAGTTGTTCTAAGGCTAAAAAGATCACAGTTGTGGAGACAACACTTT